>NC_135896.1:99586515-99946515 GCF_964194155.1 Cetorhinus maximus
TCAATACAATGGCCTTGACTTTAACTCTAAGTGAATGGATTTTGAGCAAGTTAAAAATCAGACCCAAGGTATGTTGGGAGGGTGAGGGGTCAAGGTGAAAGAGTCTGCAGGCTGCTATGGAGTGACAGTCATGGAGTCATTACTTCACAGAAGGAGGCCATTCATTCCAACAAGTCCATGCCATCTCTCTGTAGAACAATCCAGTCAGTCAGTCTTACTCCTCCGCTCTATTCCCATAGCCCTGCAAGTTTATTTCCCTCAAGTGCCCATCTAATTTCCTTTTAAAAAGTTCTTCCTCACTTCCCCACTCTATCCTGCCCAAAACCTAAAATCTATGCCCCAATCCTTGCACCATTAACCAATAGGAACAGCTTTTCTTCATCTAAACCTGTCGTAATCTTATATAGGCCTCTATCAGATCTCCTCTCAACCTGCTTTGCTCCAAAGATAATAACCGCAGCTTCTCCAATCTAGCCTTGAAGCTAAAATCTCTCATCTCTGGAACCATTCTGGTAAATTTCCTCCTCACTCTGTCAAGGACCCTCACATCCTTCCTAATGCGCAGCGACAATTCTCTCAATACATCCTGCCACCTTCAAAGATGTATGCACGTGAACCCCCATATCCCTGCACGCTCTTTGGAATCATCAAGTCTATATTGCCTTTTCCTATCCCTTCAGCCAAAATGCATCACCTCACATTATTAATTTCCATCTACCATTTGTCTGCTCATTCTGCTAACCTACTTATTTCCTGTTGCAGTTCATTGGTATCATCCTCATGTTTGACACTCCTCCAGGTTTATCATCATCAGCAAATTTAAGATGAAACTGGAGACTGTTCTGCAACCAGATCTTATGGTTCAGCAGTAAAAAAGGTCGAACCAAAGCTACAACATAAACACTCCTGCTTTGAGAAAGATGCTTGAGTTATCTTTCAAAATAAAACTAAAACACTAATCATTCAGAGGGTGACATCAATAACTCAATGCCATTCTTTTGTCCTTTATAGATACTTCTTGCCAAAACTGATCTCAGTTTTCATTACTTTGAAGTTGCATTTCACCAGGTACATCTTTTTCTGAAGTTTACTTCTACTGCTGCAGAAGATCAGACATCAGCTTAGTTATACCAGTTTCGAAGACACAGTGGGAAGGGCATACATTACATTTACTCAGAAAGCATCACACTTGTACAAAAAGCAATTTTGATTCGAGAAAAATGAAAAATACGTATATGTAGAATTCAACTAGAGAAGCATTAAAAATATGCTCCACAGTGTTAGCTGCAGCATTGAAGAAGAATCCCACACTGACAATCATAGAAAGATGTATAGCAGTCTTCATGTAATTACCTGCAGTCCTGACAACTCAAACATTCAGGTTCAGCTTTAAATACCTGGAAGACAGCAAAATTATGCTTACCCCAAAGATCCCACCATCCAAATTAACAATTCCACACTGACTGTGACCTTACCCTCCGCCAGGAAAGCAATCTGTCATTCTGATTTTCTCTCTTCAACAGAGTTAAAGAGCAGAACACCTGCGTCCGTAACCGGAAAACAGCCTCCAGCACAAATGTGGTTTGTCATTGTATTGTAGTGGAGAGGTGCCAAAAGAGAATATTTCTGATCATTTAATAATTAAATATGAAGGAGGGAGAGGGGGCCAGTTTCATTCTGCTGAAAGCACATTACTTTTACTGCAATTTCATTATCAAGTGCAGGCTGGAGATAGGAACCTATATACAATCGTACATTGATGAAAAAGTACACTGCTGCTGTCCAAAATGTCAGGCCACATTACATCTCAGATATTCCACCACAAGAAATTTAAGGATCTTGTACTTGATTCCAAAATGGTTGGGTCACAATCAGAAATATACAACCAAAGCAAGTACAAATTACAGGTGCTGTCTGCAAAAGAACACTTTTGCAGATGCTCTTGTTATATAAATGACAATGGAATAGAAGAGATGTGACAATTTAGGAGAAGAAATGCTAAACAAGACAGTAATTCTGCAAGAGGTTAAAACCCAATTTAGTATTCATTAGTTTGTGGGGTAATTTACATATTAGGTTTGGATCCCCCAGGAAAAACACAAAACATGCTTCAAAAATTACCAGGTGAGGAGGGGAAAAAATGACTCCCCTCTTTGCCCTCTCCTCATTTGACAGAAACAAGTTTTTTTGGTTTGAAAAGGACATACTTGGCAATTCAGCAAGTACTTAACTGTTTACACACTGTGATCATAAAAGAACCAATAGGGCAGGTTAACTTGATTTTAACAACGAAAGGGGTTACCTTTATTATACTCAAACAGATCCAAATGAAATACATACTTCCACACACATGTAGATGGGTTTTGCAGACAGCCTGACTCCACTTCAATTAATTGGAATGTGAAACATACAGTAGTGCAAATTGAGGTTAGCCATCCTGGGTTGAGAGTTCAAATCACTTTAGTCTGTGTTTTTGAAATGTCTATTTTTAATCCATGTAGAGATTACAGAGTGGGGAGGGATAAATTGGCCAAATTAGAGTCCATAAAAAAAAGTAAAACAGTATACACTCTGTAGTTTGGTGACTTGACTGGCTTCAAGCTAAATTCTATGGTCTTGGCGCTTTCGATTTAAAGATGTAGATGACTGAGTTGGTTGGTCATCGAGAGATGGTAATGGTAATGTTGGATTCTTCTAAGAAATCTCTGCCTGCAGCAGGGCGTCCCTGGATGATCACAGTCAACAAACAGGGCTCGAAACTTACCAGGTGGGTTGCAGAATAAAAGGAGGCAGGAGAGACTCCACTTAAGTCTTCTCCCCAAGCTGCTTGCCCTCAGTTCTGCTGAGGAAACATGTGCTTAAAACAAACAAAAGAGTTGCCTTGTCATGTGATCTTCCTTCTCCAACTGCCAAGGGGATTCAATAAAATATACTGTCCATGTATTCTAAAGGTGCCTTAATTAGCTCATGTCTGAAAACTACAGTTGAATACCTTGGGTGATTGCCATAGATGCCCTACTAATGACACAGGAGATGAGAGTCCTTCAAACTCCCCCTGAAGTCACCGTCTTTGATAGGTTTTGCAGACAGCCTGACTGCACTTCAATGAATTGGAATGTGAAACATATAGTAATGCAAATTGAGGTTAGCCATCTAGGGCTGAGAGTTCAAATCACTTTAGTCTGTGTTTTTGAAATGTTTACTTTTAAAAGTTCAATTCTGATTTCCAGCGGTGGATTAAAAATCATTATCTGACATAAAGCACACCTTCATGACAGAGAGAATAAGATCAGCACAATAGTTCTTATTTTGTCCTACCAATAATAAGTTAATCAAACTGCAATTTTAAAAGGAATAATTTGATACATAAACCATTGCATGGTTTCAACACGAAGTTTTTAAAACTTCACACCCCACCGACAAACTGTTCTCAATTACAACAGCACCATACGTGAAAAGTGTTATTTTTGTTCAACGGAATTATTATTGTGCAATCATCTCAAATTTGAGACTTTAAGGATTAAAATACAGCATTTTCACTGTTGTATAAAGGCACCCAGCACTTTTGAGAAGCATCTGCAAATAGTACGTTTCATAAAACCTGCAGCAGAATGACAGTGCACCTAACAACCAAAAGGAAAAAGCTTTGTAAATTTACTTGAACTTGGGAGTCAATTCTCGTCACTTCTTTGGGAGTTAAAAATTCATGCATTTGTTAGGGTGCCATAATATGTCAAAACTACTTACCGCCTTGATACTACAATTAGCCCAGAGATGAGCTTCCAATCACATATCTGCTCCATCGCCATAGCAGCCTACTTCCAATTCCATAAAACTGTTCAACTCTGCCTGTGCTTCAGCTTATTTGCTGCTGAAACTCCCGTTCATGTCTTTTGGTTACCTCTAGAATTGACTTTTCCAATGCTCTCTTGGTCAGCCTCCCAACTTCCAATCTACGTTAACATGAACTCCTGCTAACTCGCACCATCCTGTTAAGTCACCAATCATGTGCTCGCTGACCTACATGGACTCCTGGTCCAGCAACACTTCAATTTTAAAATACTTACCCTTGTTTTCAAAGTCCCTTCTCCTTCTCTCAAACTTCGGCCAGCCTTACAACCCTCCAAGATCTCTACATTCCTCGAATTCTGGCCTCTTGCGCACTCCTGATATTAATTGCTCCCTCATTGGTGGCTGTGCCTTCAGCTGCCTAGGCTATAAGCTCTGGAAATTCATTTCCTAAACCTTTTTACCTTGCTTTTTTCCTTTAAGACATTCCTTTAAATGTTCCTCTTTGGCCCAACTTTTGGTCATCTGTCCAAATATCTCCTTGTGACTTGGTGTCAAATTTTGTTTAATAGCAAAGCTTCTTGGGATGTTTAACTAAACTAAAACGGTGCTATATAATGCACACTGACATTATTGCAGGAAAAGGGCTAACATACAAAGCAGCAGAATCAAAAGATAGTGTTATGGCCAATCACCACAGAGTTGGGAACAGAAGGCTTGGCAAAAATCACTGACAGAAAATGAAGCAAAAAAAGGGAAAACAAAAATAGAATTTATGCTGCTCAGTAAAGGGCTGGGCTGTGAAATGTCCAATCTACTTATTGGCAGATACTCTTTTTTCCATGACAACCATTTGTGTTGAAGTCCTGAACACCAGCAAGTTTTATAAACTTAAAAAAAAGCAATTATAGCAACAGTAGGTAGCTCAACATTCCATTTCGAGATACATTTCCAGCACCTGCAGTATATTGCTTTTTGTTTAGTCAAATATCCATCACACTTTCAATCTAAGGTTATATGTAATAAAGGGTCACTTGGGTAAGATAGAGATCTGCCTGCACCTGGGCAACCATCTCAGTATTGTTTAGGAAAAAAAGTAAAACTTCTCATCACTGCAGACACAAATGACAGATCCAGGAGCCACCATACATACCCATGTGAACAAAGGGAAACACTACACTACTACAAAAGCAAGATATTTGAAATCTAAATTAAAACCAGAAAATCCTGGAAGTACTCAGCACATCTGGCAGCATCTGGGAAGAAACAAGAGTTGTTTCAAATTGATAACCTTTCCTCACTACTCATTTTATGTTGGATTTCATCTGCTTGTAATCTCACTCAAGCTTCAAAATACATGGTTATTTCTTGAACCCTGAGTCGCACAAAACGTATGCTATGAAGAGGTTGTACAAGCTATAAAATGGTCACTTATCCTAATCAGAGAGAGTGCCATGAATAATGTCCACTCCATTAGACCCCAACAAAAATGAAACTGCTAACTACCCAAGAGCTCAGGTGGGAAACAGGTTAAATTTTAATACAGCAAAATGCCTTTCTATTAATACCTGTTTGTATTAATTTAGATCCAAGTGAATTACACAAAAGCAGACAGTTCGTGTATACAAATCTCAGCTACTTGCATCCAATTTAGAGCATCCAACACGAGGCATCCATAGAAACCCTCCCCATGGGTGTTATGCTGAGTTATACAAATCAATAATGAATTTTGTTCACATGGAAATTGGATAGATTCATGCTATTTGATGTCCAGGACATAAACATTCCTCAAAACCCCTGTAATATATATGAAGTTTGGTTTATCACTCCCCCCACTCACAAACTTATATTGCCTCAGTCCAGCAACACCTTGAAATCTTAATTGATCATCCTTGTTTTCAAATTTCTCCATGGCCTCAGCCCTCCCTATACATAAACTCCTGCAAACCCCACAACCCTCCAAACACCACTCCTTCCTCAAATCCTGGTGTCTTATGCATTCCTGATTTCCTTCGCCCCCATCATGGCATGCCTTCAGCTGTCTAGGCCCTAAGCTCTGGAAGTTTCACTTAAAAAAAAACCTCTCCACTTCTATCTCTCTCCCCCTTGCTTTAAAATCTACCTCTTTGACCAACTTTTTGGTTACTTGCTATAATATCTCATGTGGCTTGCTGTCAAATTATGTCTGATAACATTCCTGCAAAGCACCTTGGGACATTTTACTATGTTAAATTCACTATATAAATGCCAGCTGTTGTTGCTGTTCAGGCACTAGAAAAGTTAAAGGTCTTGATAACAGTCAAAATACACGGCCAATCATTCACACTGCTCTAGTTAATATGTCTCTTCGTGATTACAATGGTGCTCACATTAACCACTAAAAACAAATCACAATACCTAGAGCTTCCATTTACTCTACAGTTTCAGAACTGAAAAGACTTGAAACCTCTGTTCCACCACTTTAAATGATAACTCTATTATGTAGGACAGTGGGTATACAGTCCTGCAGCACTAATATAGGTGTAAGCTGCTTAATATTAGCAGTCTAAGGAAATCCGATGGTCTGGTGAAAAGCACAGACCAGTTGGGCCAAACTGCCTTTTTCTACTAAGAAGTGACATGTTAGAAGATATATTACATAGAATCTACAGCACAGAAACAGATCATATGACCCAACTGGTCTATGCCAGTGTTTAGGCTTCACATGTGCCTCCTCCCACCCTACCTCACCTCAACCTACCAGCATTTGTTTCTCCTCCTTTCTCCCTCATGCACTCATCTAGCTTCACGTTATTTGCCTCAAGCACTCCAAGTTCCACATTCTAACCACACGCTAGGTGAAGAAGTTTCTCTCAAATTTCTTATTAGATATACTGGTCACTATTTTTATTTTGGATATTTTCATGTAAATGAAGTTTCACATCACAGCTATGGCAAAAACTAGCATTTTGTTTAGAAGAAAATTGCTCTCAACTGACTGAGCTAAGCCTTTAAATCACATCTATACAAATAATAGCTATTTTAATCAAGTATTATAAAGTCTGTCAGTCACTCTTCCTGTGTCCTCTGCCCAAAGGTAGATTGACCCACAACGCTACAATCTCCACCATGGGTAGGGGAAGAAGGCAGGTCCCGAATCCACCGCAGCCAGAATGGGGATCGAACCCCGTGCTGTTGGCACCAATCTGATCCACGCCGGCCGTCCAGCCAACTGAGCCAACAGTTCCCAGGAGTCTAGGTTACTCCCCCAGGAGTCTGAGTTACACGCTTTTCCATAAAAGCAAAATGCTGCAGATGCTGGAAATCTAGAACAAAAACAAAAATACCTGGAAAAACTCAGCAGGTCTGACAGCATCTGCGGAGAGGGACACAGTTAACGTTTCGAGTCCGTATGACTCTTCAACAGAACTAAGGAAAAATAGAAAAGAGGTGAAATATAAGCTGATTTAAGGGGGGGGGGGACGGACGGACAGGTAGAGCTGGATAGAGGGCCAGTGATAGGTGGAGATTGCCAAAACATGTCATAGACAAAAGGACAAAGAGATGTTGAAGGTGGTGATATTAGCTAAGAAATGTGCTAATGGGGGCATTAAGGGTAGAAAGCAGGACGAGCAAGGGGCAGATAGCCCTAGTGGAGGTGGGGTCAAAATAGGCTAAAAGGTAGAGATAAAACAATGGATGGAAATACATTTAAAAATAATGGAAATAGGTAGGAAAAGAAAAATGTATATAAATTATTGGAAAAAGGAGGATCGGAAAGGGGGTGGGGATGGAGGAGAGTGTTCATGATCCAAAGTTGTTGAACTCAATATTCAGTCTGGAAGGCTGTAAAGTGCCTAGTCGGAAGATGAGGTGCTGTTCCTCCAGTTTGTGTTGAGCTTCACTGGAACATTTCAGCAGGCCAAGCACAGACATGTGGGCATGAGAGCAGGGTGGTGTGTTGAAATGGCAAGCGACAGGGAGGTCTGGGTCATGCTTGCGGACAGACCGAAGGTGTTCCGCAAAGCGGTCACCCAGTCTGCGTTTGGTCTCTCCAATGTAGAGGAAACCGCATTGGGAGCAGCGAATGCAGTAGACTAAATTGAGGGAAGTGCAAACGAAATGCTGCTTCACTTTAAAGGAGTGTTTGGGCCCTTGGACGGTGAGGAGGGGGGAAATAAAGGGGCAGGTGTTGCACCTTCTACGGTTCCATGGGAAGGTGCCGTGGGAGCGGGTTGAGGTGTAGGGGGTGATGGAGGAGTGGACCAGGGTGTCCTGGAGGGAACGATCCCTGCGGAATGCTGCCGGGGGGTGGGGGGTGGTGGTGAAGGGAAGATGTGTTTTTCCATGCATGTTGTAGCCTGGCACTATGGACAGTGATGGTGGAGGCTCCAATTTCTTTCCATCACTTGGCCGACCAGGAATTTCTCCCGCTCTTACCACCTTCCATTGGCGTGTGGTTTTACAAGGATTTACAAGTTAATACTCAACCCATCTGGCTGCGTTATGAACGCACCTTCCTTGGCCATCAATTCCTGGGGTGGGACCTGAACCAAGAGCTTCTAGCTCAGAAGCAGGGACACTACCCACTGAACCACAAGATCTCCTCAGTCACTCTAGGTCAGAACATTTCACTTCGGTGCCAAAACAGATGATATCCAGACAAGTACCCAGTCGTTTCTGCTTTCAAGGTGAATACTGAACCAGGGCCCCAGAAATCATGAGTTATTTCCAGCGTAGAGAAGCTCTGTATTATAGAGGGCTTAACAGCACACTAAACTGATCTGTCAACATGGTCACCCACACAAACATACTAGAGGTAATACCACAAAGCCAACTGCTTAATAAATATAAAGCTTCCTGTTTGAAATGCTCCAAGAATCCACATGCCAGAAAATCTCTGCTGTACAACTGGAACTACTCATCTTTGATATATTGTTTAGCCAGTGACAAAATCTTGCCAAATTTTCTCACCTGCATCTGTTTACTTGCAGACCTTGGCAACTAATGTAAAAACTCTGTAGGAATCATGTTGATGACAAAACAGAATTTCAACCAAAACATATCACTGAAAAGTCAGCCTAATGCAGTGGCTTAAAAGACTTAAATCACATATCCTGAAAATAAACGTAGGAAAAGCCATTTGTGGAAGTACTTTGGATAACAGAAGCAAGCCATCAGGTATTTCTTAACCCCAGGAGCATCATTTTAATTAATAGAATTTATGGCTGCTATAAACCCCCCCATTAATAACAAGGCACTTGTGCGCTCCAGATGTACATTACAAGTTCTACACATTCATGCATAATTAAAGTATTAAATGATATGTACCACAAGCACAAAGGCTGAAATAGATTATAAAATTATACCAGAGAGTGGAAGCACAGAGTTTATAGGGCAAAATCGAAGATATGTTTTACAAGCTGAATTGATCATTTCTGAACTAGCTGTAAGCACTGAAGTCCAACAGAGTCTTCAAAGACTTGGGACATTTCAGAGTTCTGGACAGCCCAATCGGTATGAATATGTAATAAGATTTCACCGCCAAATTCTGCATAACATCACCACCCCAATGTTGAAGGTAAGGGTTGACCATCCACGCACTATTTCCTTCATTTCAACAAGTTCAAAGTCAAAAGCAGATAGGTTTTTTCCCTAAAATTAATTTTTACATAAATTTCAGTGCATGCCAAATTTGAAGTGGTTATGCCTTAGGTTGGGAGAGAGAAGGGGGAGGGAGGAAGCATGGAACCACTGCTTATAGAATGGGACAGAAGTAGTCGGGGTGTAACCATCAAGTATTTTAGTATCTTGGCTCACAAAAAAGTTTCCCGAAAAACACAAGTGATAAATTATGATAAAAGCAAAATACTGCAGCTGCTGGAAATCTGAAACAAAAACGGAAAATGCTAGAAAAACAGGTCTAGCAGCATCTGTGGAGAGGGAAACAGTTAACATTTCGAGTCTGTATGACTCTGAATAAGAAACGTTAACTCTTTCTCTCTCCACAGATGCTGCTAGGCATGCTGTATTTTTCCAGCATTTTCTGTTTTTGTGGCAAATTATATCAAATAATATTATATTATTATTTGAGAATGGAGTGCTCAATACAACAAACACATTTTTTGGTATTCTAGAACTGACTGAGCATTAGAGGTAAAGAAGATAGTTAAACACCATGAAGATCATTTAATTTATACTAATGTCCTGGAGCTATTAATGTATATAATGTTATTGGAAATTATTTTTTTTTTTTAAAAAGAGGGTTAGTCTGAGGGTGTGTCTTAATTGGATTAAAGCCAGCTAGTCTGGATGCTTTGACATACACTAGTTTTGAGATGTAAGTGAGGTAGAGTGCATTTGCATTTTGTTGAATAGAACATTCAAGAAGGGGAGTGAAATCTGGCACCTAACTAGCAGAGACCAAGCAATGCATCATATTACTAATAAAATTGGTACTATGAAAGGGGTTTTATTGCTGGAAGAGGTGGAGCTCAAAGGGGCCGGTGATACAACGAGAATTTGCATTCAACGAGATGTGCTAGGTGTAACAGATAGCAGTTTCGTGTGTGTAGAGCAGAGGCAATGTAAGCTCAAAGCCTGTAAGCCCACCACTGTGTCAGCAAAACAGCCAAAGTGAAAGGAGCCACATCTTGAATTTGTACGATGAAAATGCTTTGCCTGGTGTCTGCTTTAAGTCTATATGTTGTTGTTGCCTTAATGGAGATTAGTTTGGGAATTTGTTAAAAGTTATGATAGTAGTAATTTGTATTTTTTAATTTGTGTAAATTGATAAATGTCTCATGTAGTTTGATATAAAAACCCCTCGAGAACTGGTGATCTGATTCCTGAATTTAGAGCTGCATCTCAAACATGTCACTTAAAATATAGGTCATGACAGTTGTTTAAAGTTTCCCTCTGGGATTATGAAATAATTCAGCTTTACCAACTGTTGGGTCATTACAACTAACAACAAAGGAACCAGACACGATCATTTGGCTCCCCGAGCCTATTCTGCCATTCAATGTAATCATGGCTGATCTGTTGCCGTAATAATATCAGAGCAGTACTGGTTAAGCTTTAGTTGCACACTAGTTATCTTTAAAGCCACAGTGATTTCCTAACTTCTGCAATCACGTAAACATCTTTTTGTGTACCCACCCAAAATGGGTGAAAACTGGACAGTTTAGTTTCAGATAGCTTTTACTAGGGTCAGCTCGAGCTGGATTCAAACCCAGTTCCATAGAGTGAAAAGCCAATATGCTAACACAGTCACCTAGTCCCACTGCTCAGAAAGAAATTTACCCAACTTGATTCCAAATATGCTTGCATTAAATTTACAGTTAAAATATAATTGTTCTATCAATGGAGAACTTTCATAATAAGCACCTGATGATCTCATATCCTCTTGATGCATCAGGACTAAAATGTGGCATCCTTGTCGCAGGTCTCAAAATTACAGTCTTACAACCTTACCTTAATAAATTCCGGGCCCAGCACGATGCTCTACTCTTCTTCCGCCGCCTTCGTATCCATGCTCACTTCTTTGTGCAGGAGTCCTCCCTCAGTTCAACAGATACTTTCACCCACCTCCAGTATTCTCCGTCCACCTGGACCCCACCCCACCTCTTACCTACCCTGGATCTTTTCATTGCTAACTGTCAGCATGACATCAGCCATCTCAATTTCTCTGCTCCTCTCACCCACTCTCACCTGTCTTCTTCTGAACTTGCCGCACTCCATTCTCTCAGGTCCAATCCTGACTCTATCAAACCTGCCGACAAGGGTGGTGCTGTTGTGGTCTGGCGTACTGACCTCTACCTCGCAGAGGCTAAGCACCAACTCAGACACTTCCTCCTAGCTCACCCTGGGCCATGGTCCCACCACTGAACACCAGGACTGTCAGTGACCTCATCTCCTCTGGAGATCTTCCCTTCACAGTTTCTAACCTCACAGTCTCCCAACCTCGGACGGCCCGCTTCTACCTCCTACCAAAATCCACAAATAGGACTGTCCTGGTAGACTGATCGTGCTAGCCTGTTCCTGCCCCACTGAACTCATTTCTCGCTATCTTGACTCCGTTCTCTCTCCCCTTGCCCAGTCTCTTCCCACCTACATCCACAATTCCTCTGATGTCCTACATCATATCAACAATTTCCAGTTCCCTGGCCCCAACTTCACCATAGGCGTCCAATCCCTCTACACCTCCATCCCCCACCAGGATGGTGTGAAGGGTCTCCGCTTCTTCCTTGAACAGAGGCCCGAACAATCCCCATCCACCACCACTCTCCTCCGTCTGGCTGAGCTAGTTCTCTGACTGAACAATTTCTCCTTAAACTCGTCTCACTTCCTCAAAATAAAAAGGTGTGGCTATGGGTACCCACATGGGCCCCAGTTATGCCTCTCTCTTTATGGGGTGTGTGGAACATTCCTTGTTCCAGTCCTACTCAGGCCCCCTCCCACAACTCTTTCTCCGGTATATCGATGACTGTTTTGGTGCCGCTTCATGCTCTCGTCTGAACCTAGAAAAATTTATTAATTTTGTTTCCAATTTCCACCCCTCCAACACTTTCATATTGTCCATCACTGACACTTCCCTCCCCTTAACTTGACTTCTCTGTCTCAATTTCTGGTGAAAGACTGCCCACCAATATTCATTACAAGCTCACCAACTCCCAAAGCTACCTCGACTACAGCTCCTCACACCCCGCTTCGTGTAAGGACTCCATCCCATTCTCTCAGTTCCTTTGCCTCCATCACATTTGTTTCGATGATGTCACTTTCCAAAAGTGCTTCTGACATGTCTTCCTTCTTCCTTAACCGAGGTTTCCCACCCACGGTGGTTGACAGTGACCTCAACTGTGTCCGACTCATGAACCATGATAAGGTCCCCCTTGTCCTCACTTTTCACCCCAACAGCCTCCGAATTCTGCCATTTCCGCCAACTCCAGCATGATGCCACCACCAAACACACCATCCCTTCACCACCCACCACGCCCCTGGTCTGCATTCCATAGGGACCGTTCCCTCCATGACACCCTGATCCATTCCTCCATCGCAGAAGGTGTAACACCTGCTCCTTTGCTTCACCCTTCCTCACCGTTCAAGGGCCCAAACACTCCTTTCAAGTGAAGCAGTGCTTCACTTGCACATCCCTCAATTTGGTCTACTGCATTTGCTGCTCCCAATACGGTCTCCTCTACATTGGAGAAACCAAACGCAGACTGGGTGACCCCTTTGCAGAACACCTTTGGTCTGTCCGCAAGCATGACCAAGACCTTCCTGTCGCTTGCCATTTCAACACACCACCCTGCTCTCGTGCCCACATGTCCGTCCTTGGCCTGCTGCAATGTTCCAGTGAAGCTCAACACAAACTGGAGGAACAGCACCTCATCTTCCGATTAGCCACTTTACAGCCTTCCAGACTTAACACTGAGTTCAACACCTTCAGACCATGAACTCTCTCCTCCATCCTCACCCCTTTTTGATCCCTTTTTTCAAATATTTATTTTTTAACTTTTTATATTAAAATATATATTTTCCCCCCACCTATTTTTATTACTATTTAAAAAATTTATTTCCATTTTTATTCATCGTTTTATCCCCACCTTTTAGTCTATTTCGAGCTTTTTACCCCACACCGTCCCCTCCCCCCACTCCACCCTCACTAGGGCTGTCACTTGCTCATTCTGCTTTCTACTCAATGTCACCATTAGTACCTTAGCCAGTATCACCACCATCAACACCCCTTCGACCTTTTGTTTATGACATCTTTTGCAATCTCACCTTTGCCTCCACCTATCACTGGCCTTCTATCCAGCTTCACCTGTCCCACTCCCCTTAAAGCTGTATATATTTCACCATATTTTTACTTCTCTTTAGTTCTGAAGAAGAGTCATAGACTCGAAACGTTAACTCTGTCTTTCTCTCTACAGATGTTGTCAGACCTGTGGAGTTTTTCCAGCACTTTTTGTTTTTGTTTCAGATTTCCAGCATCCTTTACTTCAAAATTACAGTCCTTCGGTGTATTCATGTTAAAGGTATCTGCCACATAATTTCTGACTAATGTCAGAACTGTTAAACTACAATTTTTCTTCTCCTGTCTCTCAGGTAAATTAATAAATTTGAAAATCAATTCACCTAAAAATGTCAACAACTTTTTTCCCCCTCATTAACTATTTTGCTCCACAATTATCTGACCCACTATTCATGTTTCAGAGGTTCAACTCATAACCCATTTTTAATTCTCTCCAAATGCCTGTCTGGTGGTAGCCCAGAAATAAGTGAGATTACACTCATCCTATTGCAGGTAAGACACCAAAACTGTTTTTGTATCAAACGCGGGACCCTAATTATGGTTCAGTTCGAAATCCACACTAACTGAATCACCCTGCTTATACCAATTCTCCATGGGCATTTACCTGACCATAAAACATTCTAAATGGACAAGCCTGTTTCCATCGTGTGCAGAATTAGTCCAATTACAGCACAGGAACTACTACTTACTTAGAACAGACTGCCTTTGCTCTGCTATGCATTATACTAACTGGTTTACGTCTGGAATGCATAATTGAGAATTTACTCCACAGTTAATCAAAACACAAATTACTAGGCAGATTTGCCCCGAGCGTGGATTGCCAGTATTGAAACTCTTTCGAGTTATCAACAGTCACAGATTGCAACTCTTTCGAGTACAATCACAGGTCTTGGTTTCCGGGAGTGGGACAGGAACCCACAACCCTCTGATTCAAAGGCGAGGGTGCTATGAACTGAGCCACAGCTGACACCTCTTGCCAGTTTTGAATTAGTACACTGGCTGATAGACTGGAAATTGCAGCTCTTGGGCGGGTTCTTCATGTAAACAAAGCCTCACTCAAAACTAACATTAATGACTCTATCAGCACATCAACGTGCAAGTTTTATCTTTAAACCTCCACTTTAACTTTCAAGCTTTACTGATCAACTTAAATAAATTGACCACTAGCATCAATTGCCTAAGTGATATGAAAATAACATTCCCGTTTTATCTATCATCTGGCAGTTTAGGTTCCTAAATGCCTACATGAGTACCAGAGTTAAAATAGCAAAAGCTTTTAGGTTCTCTTTGTTGACAAGCCAGTCACACAGTGCATGTTGCCTTACCACCACTTAAAAAGTACCGTTGGTCGGTGGGATATCACAAGTCGAGCCCAATGCCTGCCCACTGTGGACAGACAGCAATTTCAGTACGAGCACTGAAAACAACACATGACACCAGATAACCACTTGATATATGGCACTTACGACAGGACCTGCCTCTCTCGGATTGGTCTCTTCAGCCATCAGCAAAAAAAATGTACCGTATGAAGCTACCCCATCCCCCAAGGGATTTGATTTGCTGCATGCCCATCATTTTATGTAGCTGGAAGGATGCAGATGACGATTTACTGCGGACAGACAACAATCTCAAACAAGTAAATACATAAACAAGGCAATTGAGACATAGGGTCCACCCACCCTCACAACATGGCTTTTCAAATCCAAACTGTATTATAATGAGGCGCACACTGTTGGAAAGACTTCCCAACATTACAAAGTTACCAACTTGTTCAAGCAGAAATAGTTTACAGCCAGAGAACAATGATTTCTCATCAATTGGATCCCTCCTTTCTTTTGCCAAAGTTGATACACTGAACTGTGTCTAAAGGGAACCCAGAATACATTGTCCAGGGCCCAAAAAAACAATTTTCTTGATATAAAATGAAAGCATCTGGTGAGTACATGATATCAAAATGCTATGATATTCCTATATGTAAAAGTTTACATGCTCCATAGCTGTATAAAGGATTTAAATTCACACTGAATCAGCAAAGCCACTTGGATACTCAACTTTCCAGTAACTAATATAAAGACAAAAAATACAGTACGAACTTGAGTGTTTTGTTGAATTGCTGCCAGCTGTCTCCAACAGGATCTGAATGACCTTATCAAATCAAGGATGTTTACAGTAACCTAGTACACCCATGCTGGTTGATAGGATTTATTGCTGTCTTGTTCACTGAACGGGTTTAAAACAAAAGATTTTCAAAGCAGTGTTCAGTCTGTTCATGTGTTGAATGATCAACAGATGACTAACATTTAAATGGCACGGTATGGAACAAAAGCTAAGTGTGTGTAAATTAGGAGCCTGTTCATATAACACAAAGCTACAGCAGTACTGATAGTGAAGTAAGTTAGCAATATTAAAATGCTAAATTATATATTTTTTAAAATGCCAATACCTTCTGAGGTAAGGCCGTTTTCCTCCTTCACTGTTGATACGTTAAAACCAAGACTTACATTTGGAAGACAGGAGTCAAAATAAGGCTTGAATTTAATAAGGGTCTTAAGAGGTGGGTGGCTGAGGTAGTAGATGCGCTGGTGTTAATTTTCCAAAATTCACTAGATTCTGGAAAGGTTCCATCAGACTGGAAAGTAGCAAATATAACCCCTCCGTTCAAGAAGGGAGGGAAGAAGAAAACAGGAAGCTATAGGCCAGTTAGCTTGATGTCTGTCATGGGGAGGGTGTTAGAATCGATCATTAAGCAGGTTATAGCTGGGCACTTAGAAAATCTCAAGGTAATTGGGAACAGTCAGCATAGTTTTGTGAAAGGGAAATCATGTTTAACCAATTTATTGGATTTTTTTTGAAGAAGTAACATGCACTGTGGATAAAGGGAAGCCTGTAGACGAACTGTACTTGGATTTCCAGAAGGCATTTGATAAGGTGCCACATCAAAACTTATTGCAGAAAATAAAAGCTCATTGTGTAGGGAGTAACATATTAGCATGGATAGAAGATTGGCTAGATGACAGAAAAAGAGAGCATGCATAAATGGGTCTTTTTTTGAATGGCAGGAAGTGACGAGTGGAGTCCCATAGGGGTCTGGACTGGGACCCCAACTTTTTACAATTTACATCAATGACTTAGATGGCAGGAGTGAAGGCATGGTAGATAAATTTGTAGATGACACAAAGATTGGTAGGGAAGTATATTGTGAAGAAGATATAAGGAGGTTACAGACAGATAGGTTGAGTGAGTGAGCAAAGATCTGGCAAATGGGAGTATAATGTGCGAAAATGTGAAGCTGTTCATTTCACCAGGAAGAATAAAAAAGTAGAGTATTGCTTAAACAGAGAACAACTGCAGAATTCCGAGGTACAGAGGGATCAGGTGTTCTCGTACGTGAGTCTTGAAAAATTAGTATGCAAATACAAAGTAAGAAGGCTAATGGAATGCTATCCTTTATGATGTGGCAGGTGATGTGTGCCATGCGGACCAACTCCAAGGGAAACTTGGTTGCGTTATCATAACGGTTTTGCAATTTGTATTTTTTACAAGATGCGTGCACTGAATTCAGAAGTAATGAGTCCACCAAGACCTTTAGAGATTTTAAAAATTAAAAATATTTATTAACAAAAGATTTCAAGCACATACATAGGACTACAATTACTACTATAACTCCTCCTAAAATTCCTAATTAATCAGACTCCGAGTTACACACCCCCTTTTAGGCAACAGTCCAAGATAGGTTTTAGATTTAAAAGAAAACCAGCAAGTTAACACAGTAGCCACTTGACAGTGGAATCCCAAATGGCTCTCCCCAACTTCAGTTACTTTACATAGCAGACTTATGCACAAATGGCTGGAGGCTTCTTGAAGGCTATTTCACACACTCCTGTTAGGTCTTACACAGCCTTCACCACACATTGCCTTTCATTCTCCTGTATATATGTTTCTCTCTCTTTAATATGCAAGTTCTATTGTTCCATGTGCCTTTGAAACTGTATCATTCTCATAATATAAAAACTTTTATGTTGCCAATATGCCAATATTGTTAGTAACCTTTGGGGAAAATAAACGCACTTCTTAGTCTTGCTTATCTGGCTAGCTATAAACAGACTAACATCCCTTTGATATCCAAACAATCCCTTCATTTATTTAAAACAATGCAAATTCCCTTCACACCTTACATGCTAAAGCAACATCCATGTTTACTCATTACCATTTCAAGTACATTTCTACACCTAGCTTCTTTTGATAATTCCAAACCTGCCGTCTACCTGACTTCAAATGTAATTAAATCACACAGACAGACCCATCTATACTCACACTCATAAACCTACTTTGCAATAAACTAAGAAAATTATTATACTTCTGTAACAATTACAAGAGGAATTGAACATAAAAGTAAGGATGTTGTGCTTCAGTTATACAGGGCATTGGTGAGACCATATCTCGAATACTGTCTGCAGTTCTGATCTCCTTATTTAAGGAAGGATATAAATGTATTGGAAGCGGTTCAGGGGAAGTTTACTCAATTGATACCTGGAATGAGTGGTTAGTCTTATGAGGAAAGGACAGACAGGCTGGGCATGTTTCCACTGAAGTTTAGGAGAGTGAGAGGTGACATGACTGAAGTACATAAGATCCTGAATGGTCTTGACAAGGTGGACGTGGACAGGATGCTTCCTCTTGTGGGTGAGTCCAGAACTAGGAGGCACTTTTTAAAATTAGGGGTCACTCTTTTAGGACAGAAATGAGGGGGAATTTTTTTCTCAGAGGATTGTGCGACTTTAGAACACTCTGCCTCAGAAGGCGGTGGGAGCAGCGTCACTGAATATTTTTAAGGCAGAGGTAGATAGATTTTTGTTAGGCAAGGAAATCAAAGGTTGTCAAGGGTAGATAGAAATGTGGAATTTGAAACACAAGCAGATCAGCCATGATCTTATTGAATGGTGGAGCAGGCTCAGGGGGCCAAATGGCCTACTGCTGCTCCTATTTATGTTCTTATTTAAGGATCTAACAGTATGTTCCAGTTTTCATCTTCGTACAGTGAGGTTCTGCAGTAAGGCTAACTATCTCCAGGTTTACTACTTACATAAATGCCTCAAACTCCTTAATGTTGCTTCTTATTTCAAATCAGATTAGAGATTTATCAAAGCAGGCTTCATGCCATCTTACCATAATTGTTAATATACAGTGTGGATCATCACTGACCAACATTCACGCTTAGGGAAAGACATAGGGCAGCTGATTGGAGTTGTACTTACTTGTAAAAGCTTAGAATACATACAACCACATATTACATAGAACTCACAGCACAACAGGAACATTCAGTTCAATGAGTTGAAGAAAATAACTTAATAAACCATTTTGGGCATTGAGTTTGAACTGCAAAGTCAGCAATATGAAGAAATATACAGTCCAATCATCCATAAGAGAGGCATAATTGCACCTGGTTTTTACATCAGAGGCACGGAATGGCAACAACACCCATTATTGAGGCCTGTGAACCACTGAATCCTAGCAACACAGGATGGGACTGATTGGACAAAATGGGACACTAACTTTTACTCATGCCCCGATTAGCAAGAACCATATTAAGTGGACGTTGTGACAGTTCCAGCACTGCAGCTGAAGAAAGCCTGACAAAGCTCAGCCTGCAGTCGGGCATCCAACCAGAAAAATCAAGAGTCACATGAAAGCTGATCTCTGCCGACGTGGCATTGATTTCTTGATTCACAGGTTAAAAGTATTTGCTGGATGCTATCTTTATGTTTGTGTAAACTATTTTAATGCCGTGTGCAATGTTAAATCATCATATTAAACAGAGTAGTGAGACTTGCATTGAGTGTTTACTGTCTAGATCCACAAATCACTGGAATATCCAGGTCCTGAAAGCATTTACTTCTGTGGTGTTTAAACTGGTGTACAAGCCTCCTCTCACCTTACTTTACCTAACCAGCCACATTCTGCTACTCATCGCTCATGCACTTATCGACCTTTCCCTTAAAATTCGTACTATTTGCCTCCACCACTCCATGCAGTAGCAAGTTCCACATTCTAATTACTCTGCATAAAGAGGTTTCTCCTCATATATGTATGAAAAAACATTCCAAGATGCTTCAGAAAATTAATAATGAACACAACCAGTCAGCTGAATAAATAGATTTCAAAGGTAGGTGGGAGAAAGCAAAGCGGATCAGAATTCAAGAGAGTAGGACTGAGAAGCCAATTGGCGATGGAGCTGGGGCTACTCGGGCGGGGAGGCATGTGGGGTCCACGTGATCAGAGCTGATGTGGAAGGCTGTAAGAGGTCATTGATTGAATTTGTAGATGCTAGAGAATACTGAAATCAATTTACTGGGGGGCAAGAAACCAATATTGGTCAACAAAGATTGGGCTGATGTGAAAGGGTGGGGCCACATGTGGGTGACAGAATTTTCAATGAGTTGGGATTTATAGTGGTGGAGCCTGGTGGTGATTGGGAGCGGGGGGGGGGGGGGGGGGGGGTTGTCAGCAAGAAGAAGATGTGAAAAGTTAGGCAGGAGATGACATGCATGATTAAGCCAGAGCTGTGATGCAGCAGAAATAGATGTAATGCTGCAGAGGTCGAAATGGTGGTGGGAAAAATTAGGGGTTTGAAGCTAATTACCAAATTGATCAGGAAGCATGCTCGCACAGCTTCTGGCACTCAGAGAAGACAGAGAGGAATATAGTATTGATGGCATGGGATTTTTTTTGCCAGGACCAAGAAAGATAGACTTGAAGTTTTTTCCCAATGTTCAATTAGAGAATTTCTGACAGTACAGTGGTAGTAATGGAGTACAGGGAAGTGGTGGACAAAGAGAAGTTCTGCATAGATTTAGGAAAACTGACCAAATGCCAAAGATCATGTCACTGAAAGAAAACAAGTAAATGAGGAAAATACAATCCTTTCTAAACAGAATGGAAGAGAACTACTAGGCTGAATCTTGTAAAACAAATTCACTGGAGTGACTCAGATATGTAGTGACTTAATCACTGCTGATTGTGAGACCTTGCTGTGTGCAAATTGGCCACTACATTTCCTACGCTACAGCAGTGACTACAACTTTAAAATGCTTCGCTGGCTGTCACTTACTTCAGGACATCCTGAGGTCTTGTATGGTACCACATAAATGCAAGTTCTTCCTTCTCTATTCGCTTTCCAGGTATGCGACAATATTTTAATTTACATATTAGGCAAGATTAGAACACTTGTGAAGATAAAAGGATACCAAGCTCACCTCCAAGAATAGTCTGAGACACAGAAGCCAAAATAAAGAGCGTAAACAATAAAGAAATTCAACCACTTAGTAGTCCCTAGCTCCACTTGACAAAAATAATCTAACTCAGCATGGGGAATTGGGGGACTTCTTGGTCTATATTCCTAAACTCAATTGAACTTCTTTTGAAAGAACACTGCCTTCATTGAACAGCAGTGCTAGTTTGAAGTATTTGGTTTTCCTTCCAATTTTGAAAACACAGAAATTGATATAGGATTCCGACTCCATGACACGACTCAGATATTATGATAGGAGAAAATCAATTACTTTAATGATCTGTCATTTCTAAGGAGATGGATTTGAATATGTGAAGCTGCAAGTGACCCACTCCAACTTAAGACTTTTCAGACTAGATATGTAACGGTTCCATCATTGTCAACAGTTAGCCTCTCACTCAAATCGATCCCTTTTTCCCTCCTCACCCGACACCTGTGAGTTGCACACACGTCAGCATAAAAACTTACAGACTCAAAAACAATCAGAACAAGTACTATTTAGTTCCATGACAGCATGCCAATTTGTCAAATGATCTTCAAGATCTTTTTCGTTTGAAGTAACTAGCAATTCGATAATTAGGTCAATCACCAAATTTTGGCAATTAAATGATTTCCAATCAGATAATTGTCAAATGATTCAGGCAACTGTCTAGCTCCTTACTTCAAATACATGGTTATCAGGCCACTTTAGGGAGGAAAAAAACAATAAAGCCTGAGCCCATTTATACCAGTTTCTTTCAAGCAACCTGGTAAAGGGTTTCAGCTAACAGAAGCAGCATGCAGTGTTGGTGTGGATCCTAGACATATAAGAGAAGGTACTTACTAGTTGTAGTCTTAAGCAGTATGGAGTTGTGCATTAGCAGTTTGTGACTTTGCTGTGCATGCCTTCATGAAAAATTAAAGCAGAGTGCCCTAACTTGCCATGCGGCTTAAGAGAATCACCAATTAAAACTACTGCTTTTTAATATTTAGAATATTAATTTCCTGCTCCAGTCATTTTCCTCATCCCACCCCCCCCATCAATTGCCGGGATACCCAATTACCGAGCACCGGTTTGATAATGCATTTTCATATAACAGGTTCAGAAATGTAAATACAGCTCCATTGCATAAATAGTTTGACTATTCCTCAAATACTTGCACTAATGCATTTTGTATTTTGTAAACTCGACATACAGTAAAAAGCCTGAGCATCACTCACATTAATTGAACCACAGGTGATGAATAAACAGCCATGGTTGCATATTTAAGCATTTTAGATGATCAAAGATAATTTATGCTAAACAGATCACTTCAACCATAAGCATATTGTGTATTCAATCAGCAATTCTGATGGGATTTGAATAACAAGAAGCAGACAGATGCAACACACAGTAAAATAAGCAATATCAGTAGAATTAAGGAAAGTTAATCCTCCCTGTTCCCAAATCTAATCCCCCTCCCCTCAAAAAATACAACATTTATAAGCATTTTAAATTCAACATTAAGACAATTAGGTCAATACATTTATTTAGTAAATCAGAAAGAAACAAAATGCCAGTTTGTCACAAAAATATTCCCATCCAAACTAAACCTTTCCTAATCAGAGGCAGGACAGTAGCTGTGAGCAGTGGCCACTCTGCCCAGACCAGAGTACCGCATTGGGCATCAGCTACATATTTAGAAACATATTCTCACCTCATGCTTCAGCAAGACTTAAACCCTTCACCTTTTGGCTCAAAACCCACTAAGCCCAAGGCTCACACTGTTCAACCCAGTATTAACGCCAAAAAAAAATCAATTTCTTGGAGGTAATCTCAATAGTATTTTAAAAGAGTAGATAGATAATTGTGAGTAAGCACATTCAGAAATACTCATCAATACAAATTCACATAAAACAAACAAAAACATGGTGCATTTTACAGAATCCTTTTAACATACATCTCATGCAAACCGTACAAAGCAAAAACAATGAGTTTTTATAAAGGCCATGGCGAAGGGAGAGAAAACATTTCCAAGACCAAAGAAAATTCCCATTCTTTGGATCATTTAAAGGTCTAATTACTTTAAAGCATACTCAAAATAAAATCCATGGAACTCTAGAGATGGATGCCTATCCAGGCCTTTGCTTACTTCTCAGACAGCCTTCTCCTATCAGTACAGTGTTACAACCTCTATTTGAGAGACAGATAGCACCATGGCAAAAGAGTGGAAGTTCTCAACAATTCAACTGATTGTCGCCTGGAGGTGGCTCAACAGCACATCCTCTGGGAAACCTTAGAAACACTGACAGCAACTTCCGGATCTCTGCATTATTCTGGGGACTCTTGCAGTGGAGTAGTAGATGGTGAATGCTGAGATTCATCATTGTTACCACTGCAAAATCCAGAACTTTGCCAATACGATCGATGGCAACCACAGAACAGAACTGCAGTAAACAAACACCAGAGACCAGTAAAAATTCCACCATATCGTACAAAAGGAATGAACAGAGTTATGCAGCAACTATAATCCAGTGGCTTTCATTACAGTAAAGAATCATTCTATAGTACCTGACAGGCAAGAACCCTGCTTTCCACCTTTACGGAAAAATTAGAAGAATTGAAGAATGTTATCTCCAAAAATGCAGCTGTAATCCCACAATCCAATATAATGAAAATTAAATTTGACTTGGCGGAAAAAAGGAAATTGGAGTCACCATAAGCCAGTGGCATTTTAAATGGGCCTCACTAAGTTTCAAAACTCCCATTAGAAATACAGAACTGCCACATTTGACTCTCCCCTAAAAGGTTAAAATAAATGAAAATAGAAGAACCTTGAAATAATCCTGATTGGTATGGTCCAATCATAAATATCACATATCTTGTAGTCCACTGGGTAGGTTCTACTGTACTATAAAATCCTGAAGTAGGTGATCTCTCAAAATTTCCTCTTGTTACTCACTCTTCACACCTACCTGTTGATTTGGAATAAAACCAACTTTATCGAAATAGGCTAAATCATATGCAATTTTGATGATCAAATGCAAGCTTAATTTTTATTAATGCTTTGCGCACATTAACTGTACTAATGGTGCAGGTAAAATTGCACAGTAGTTATGTCACTCAACTAGTAATCCAGAGGCCTGGATTAATAATATCAGAGATGCGAGTTCAAATCCCATCATGGCAGTCCAGGAATTTAAATTCAGTTAATTAAATAAATCAGGAATAAGGGGCTAGTATCTGTAATGGTGACCATTAATCCAACAGATTGTCATAAAAAAACCATCTGGTTTTGAAGAATAGTCATACGGACTCAAAACGTTAACTCTGTCTTTCTCTCCACAGATGCTGTCAGACCTGCTGAGTTTTTCCAGCACTTTTTGTTTCAGATTTCCAGCATCCGCAGTATTTTGCCTTTATATGGTTCACTAATGTCCTTTAGGGAAGGAAATCTGCAGTCCTTACCTGGTCTGGCCTACATGTGACTCCAGACCACAATGTGGTTGACTCTTAAATACCCTCTGAACAAGAGCAATTAGAGATGGGCGATAAGTTCTGGCCTTAGCAGCAACGTCCACATCCCATGAACAAATAAACATAGACACTAAATACAAAGAACAAACAGCAAAGTGTAATCTAAAGCTATCCAGAGTCTGACTGAAGCTGCTTGCTTCAAGATTTAGAAAGGAAATAAAGCAATCCTGAGGGTGTTATATTTAATTGTCTGTAGTTTATCCTATTGAACTTCAATTACTAAATATTATTCATGTGAGATAATTTTTTATGCTAACAATTTGATTAAGGGGAAAAATAACCATAACTCTCTTATCTTCTAAATGCACACAACACTAAGCATTCAGAGACACAAAAATTCTGAACATACACCAACAACTGTTTTCCAAATAATAGATGAAAATAAACAAAGTTAAATATAAGTTTGTTTTTCCACACAGTGTTAGTTATATTCATGAAGTTTATCTTGAAACAGCTGTATGCTTTTGAAATCAACCACTTGCATTCTTGTTTTCCACATATTATAGCTACCTTGACAAACTATTCCACAATTTTCTTTTAAGTTAAATAGGGCTTAATCTGACATTACATAGTGAAGAAAATCAGAAGGAATCTCCATACACCAGGAGTTTAAACTGCTCCTAGAGTAATTTTAGATAGCCTTGTAAGTAATTCGATACACTTGCAAAATGGAAAATTTTTAATGAATCTGTTATTGCTGTTGAAATAAACTTCAAATATATATTTGGACACATCCAGTTATGACTAAAAGGGTACTGGAAAAAAATCATCTTGGATAATATCAGTTTGTTTAATTGAAAAAAGACAAGAGATGATAATCATTAGCACTGCACCAGATTGGAAGAAAAGGCTTTTTTGATCAAATTAATTTCAAGTTTTCATAATTATCTCTCTCCCTTAACAAAAATTGCAGCCTACTCCATGGGTCTTCTTCAAGTGGCTATCCCAAGCCCATAAAGACATTTGTTCAAGCCCACAACTATTCCATACATGTTGGATAAAAAAAGCTGAGCACAGTTCCAATATTAATGCTTGCATCACAATATTATCCTACCTTAGTACTGTTATATGCCTAGGATCAAACTGCACAACAGTACCACTGGCATTTGCCACACAGGAGACAATACTGGACAGATAAAGAAATTATTGCACGCTATGCCCATTAAGACCGTTTCCACATCGGAAATACATGTGCAATTTTTAACTGCATAAACCAGCTAAACAGAGGCAAATTGACCAATCTGGTACGGTTTGTCGGTCCAGTACTTTGAAAGACTGCACTGAATGTATAGGAATACAAGGCTTCACACTTTACTGAAATGTCCATTTGTCTTATAGACAAGATGCTACAGTCACTGAGCAACTACTTTCTAAATCACTGGCACAGTTCGATACTAACGCCAAATTAAATTGCTAATTAAAATGTGCACTTCTAGCAAAAGATCAAGTATTCAACTCAAAAGCCATCCCTCCATTAGAAACAATAATTAATCACAATAAGAGACCTGTGTAAGGGAAGCTGGGTTTCTGATAAGCTGCATAAGGAACCTATGCAAAAAAAGAGAGGTTTTACATCTCACCAGCCCCAGAGTATATGTCAAAATTAAAAAGTTTATAAGGCACTAACGAAAGTATAAATTAGGTTGATTCAAACAATACTGCCAGCCTTGCAACTTCCAGTCTATTTAAGGCAAGCGCATTTCACTACCAACTTCTATTAAAATCAATTTAACATCCTTTTTACTGTTCAATTTATTTCAGCCTTTAATAAGCAGCTCAGCTCTCAGTGGACACATCGACTCCTCTCACCTGCTGGGATCAGGAACGCTCCTCGCTCAGAACAGAAAACACGCAGCCGAGCCGAGGCTGTCGAGTTGCTACCGCAATTTTGAATGAATAATTATGTCAGTGTAAAACTCAAAACTATATTATACCGAAACCTGCAATAGATGGACATGATCGCGTGTAAGTGGTGATAGATAGTTAATGCTCTCCGAACTTGTTTGGCTTCACTGGAGAACAAACTGGAAAGATCGGTTTTCATGATTAAGGCGGCCAGAGGTGTTCTCCCGAGTTTTTGGTTTGAACTCGGAGCTGAGGTAGTAATGAAGGCTGAGAGTAACTAAGGCTGTGAGTAATAAAGGCTGAGAGTAACTAAGGCTGCTCGGGAAAGTTGAGAGTTTGGTGTTGACCCTGTGTTTTGCAGAGTAGGAATCCCTCAGCATCCGGCTCTCCTCGGGCTAAAACACCGAGAGCCCATGAACTGGAGAGAAGAGCAGGAGAAAAACAACCTTAAATAAAAGGGATGGGGGGGGGGGGGGGGGGGAGGAGAGAGAGAGAGAGAGAGAGAGAAACACAAACAGGAAAAACCCCACCCGGCTGAACACACTTGTCCCACCCAAGGCGAACTTCAATGGGAAAGTCATTCCTGCAACAGGCGCTGGGCAGAGGGTCACCGCGCCCAGCCTCCCCCCTCACTCAACCCCGGACCACCCCCCCCCCCCCCTCACTCAACCCCGGACACTCCCCCCCCTCACTCAACCCCCGGACACATCCCCCCCTCACTCAACCCCCGGACACATCCCCCCCTCACTCAACCCCAGACACATCCCCCCCTCACTCAACCCCAGACACATCCCCCCCCTCACTCAACCCCGGACACTCCCCCCCCCACTCAACCCCCGGACACATCCCCCCTCACTCAACCCCCGGACACATCCCCCCCCACTCAACCCCGGACACTCCCCCCCCCACTCAACCCCCGGACACATCCCCCCTCACTCAACCCCCGGACACATCCCCCCTCACTCAACCCCCGGACACATCCCCCCTCACTCAACCCCCGGACACATCCCCCCTCACTCAACCCCCGGACACATCCCCCCCCCTCACTCAACCCCCGGACACATCCCCCCCCCTCACTCAACCCCCGGACACTCCCCCCCCCTCACTCAACCCCCGGACACTCCCCCCCCTCACTCAACCCCCGGACACTCCCCCCCCTCACTCAACCCCGGACACTCCCCCCCCTCACTCAACCCCCGGACACATCCCCCCCTCACTCAACCCCGGACACTCCCCCCCTCACTCAACCCCCGGACACTCCCCCCCCCCCCCCCCTCTCACTCAACCCCCGGACACATCCCCCCCCTCACTCAACCCCAGACACATCCCCCCCTCACTCAGCCCCGGACACTCCCCCCCCCCCCCTCACTCAACCCCGGACACTCCCCCCCCCTCACTCAACCCCGGACACTCCCCCCCCCTCACTCAGCCCCGGACACTCCCCCCCCTCACTCAACCCCCGGACACTCCCCCCCCCCCCCCCCCCTCCCTCACTCAACCCCGGACACATCCCCCCCTCTCACTCAACCCCGGACACTCCCCCCCCCTCACTCAACCCCGGACACTCCCCCCCCTCACTCAACCCCGGACACTCCCCCCCCCTCACTCAACCCCGGACACTCCCCCCCTCTCACTCAACCCCCGGACACATCCCCCCCCTCACTCAACCCCAGACACATCCCCCCCTCACTCAGCCCCGGACACTCCCCCCCCCCTCACTCAACCCCGGACACTCCCCCCCCCTCACTCAGCCCCGGACACTCCCCCCCCCTCACTCAGCCCCGGACACTCCCCCCCCCTCACTCAACCCCGGACACTCCCCCCCCCTCACTCAACCCCGGACACTCCCCCCCCCCTCACTCAACCCCGGACACTCCCCCCCCTCACTCAACCCCGGACACTCCCCCCCCCTCACTCAACCCCGGACACTCCCCCCCCCCTCACTCAGCCCCGGACACTCCCCCCCCTCACTCAACCCCGGACACTCCCCCCCCCTCACTCAGCCCCGGACACTCCCCCCCCTCACTCAACCCCAGACACATCCCCCCCTCACTCAGCCCCGGACACTCCCCCCCCCCTCACTCAACCCCGGACACTCCCCCCCCCTCACTCAGCCCCGGACACTCCCCCCCCCTCACTCAACCCCCGGACACTCCCCCCCCCCTCACTCAACCCCGGACACTCCCCCCCCCCCCCCCCCCCCCTCACTCAACCCCGGACACTCCCCCCCCCTCACTCAGCCCCGGACACTCCCCCCCCTCACTCAACCCCGGACACTCCCCCCCCTCACTCAACCCCGGACACTCCCCCCCCTCACTCAACCCCGGACACTCCCCCCCCCCCCTCACAACCCCGGACACTCCCCCCCCCCCCCCCCCTCACTCAACCCCGGACACTCCCCCCCCCTCACTCAGCCCCGGACACTCCCCCCCCCTCACTCAACCCCGGACACTCCCCCCCCCCCCTCACAACCCCGGACACATCCCCCCCCCCCTCACAACCCCGGACACATCCCCCCCTCACTCAACCCCGGACACTCCCCCCCCCTCACTCAACCCCCGGACACTCCCCCCCTCACTCAACCCCCGGACACTCCCCCCCCCTCACTCAACCCCGGACACTCCCCCCCCCTCACTCAACCCCGGACACTCCCCCCCCCTCACTCAACCCCGGACACTCCCCCCCCCTCACTCAACCCCGGACATCCCCCCCCTCACTCAACCCCGGACACTTTACACTTTCAGGACGGTTCCCTCCAGTCGCTGCTGCTGTTGAAAGGCTGAGGGAGCCGGGAATGTCTGAGGAACATCAACCTCACAGCACCAACCCCCCCCCCCCCCCCCCTCCCGCCAGGACACCGGCTGCAGGTGGGAGAGAGACAGAGACACACCTGCCCGGGATCTTCAACTTACCCCCTCTTTACAACAAGGATAAAGTTTCTCCGTCTTGCCGAGGCGGTGAAGTGTCCGGTCCGGTCCGGGCCGGGTCGGCTCCCCCCTCGCCCCCTCTCCCTCTCCCCCTCACACACGGTGCACGATCCTCACAACATCACCAACTCCTCACAATTTATCCGAGGTGCTCCCCGCATCCAAGTGGGAGCTTCAGTCACACGCGGCTTCCTTCAGGTGGGGGGGGGGGCCCGTGTCTGTCCAGGAGGCTGGGCGGCTTCGAGCTGTCACCGGCTCCGAGCGCCTCCCCTTCCCGCCTCTCATTCCCCCCGCAATCTCTCGCCTCTCGCGCCGTCCGTTGGTCAGCCCGCCCCCTCCTCACTGCGCAAGCGCCCCGCCGCCAGGGCCCACGTGTGTCCCTCCCCAATCACCCGCCGCCGCTCATTGGTCCCTTCCGCCATGCCGCCTTTTTTTTTGGCCACCCCTGACGTCGCTGATTGGCCGACTCTACCAGGCGTGGCTGATTGATTCCTTTTGCCAGACCCGATTGGCCTCCTCCGCCCCCGCCGCTGCTGACTGGTCTTCCCCCCCCCCCCCCCAATCCCTCCCCGTCATAGCCGCCGTTGATTGGTCCCCTCCGTCCCCGCAGCCGCTGCTGATTGGCCGGTCAGCCCTCCGGAAATCCGCGCTGTCAATCAAACCTCACCTCTTCCCCGCCACTCCCCCTCCCTGTGAGGTCTGATTCAACTATATCAGAATGTTCGCTCCATTCCCCTTAATGTAGTTCAAGGAGTAAAGTTACCTTTTAAAAAAATACAACAGTTTGCAATTGTTTGCTAAATTAAAAAGTTGCAAACGCCTGATGAACACCCGCAGACCAAATTTGAGCATTCATCTTAATCCAGAGGGGGATCGTTTCATGCCAGGAGCAACCAGCTGGTCTTTTATGCCACTCAGACAAAAGTAAAATGCTGAGGATGCTGGAATTATGAAACAAAAACGAAAAATGCTGGAAAAACTCAGCGGGTCTGACAGCATCTGTGGAGAGAGAAACAGAGTTAACGTTTCCAGTCCGTATGACTCTTCTTCAGAGCTAAAGAGAAGTAAAAATGTGATGAAATTTAACTGCAGTACCTCCAGCAGAGAAACTTTGGGCACTTAATCAAACTAAGGGCATCCTCAGGTACTAGGAAGAGCATTGTAATGAATTGGTAACTGAACCAACAGGCTGCAAATGAGACACATCGACATAAATGTGCTGCAGAAGGCTGACTGAACCAGCACTTGGTCAATGGGAAGAAATTGGGTCCTCACTTAATTATTAAGCAAACAGTTTGGTATTGAGATTCAGACGATATCCAAGTCTATTAGCCTTTTTAAGTGGTGATCATTGAAGAGCAGGATGTTCTTCTCGTGTTCTGCTCAACATTTATCCATCAACTAACACCACCAAAGAGCAAGAACTGGTCCTTTATGCCGCTTAGATAAAAGCAAAAAACTGCGGATGCTGGAAACTTGAAACAAAAACAGAAAATGCTGGAAAAACTCAGCAGGTCTAACAGCATCTGCGGAGAGAAAGACAGAGTTAATGTTTCGAATCCGTATGACTTCTTCAGAGCTAAAGAGAAGTAAAAATATGATGAAATTTATACTATTTAAGGGGATTGGAGCAGGTGAAGCTGGATAGAAGGCCAACGATAGGTGGGGGCAAAGGAGAGATTAGCAAAGGTGTCATGACCAAAAGGACAAAGGGGTGTTAATGGTAGTGGTAGTTTTGACCTTAATGCCATGATCAGCACCTTTGGTCTATCATTGGCCTTCTATTCAGCTTCTCCTGCTCCACCTTCCTTAAACAGTATGAATTTCATCACATTTTTACTTCTCTTTAGTTCTGAAGAAGAGTCAGATGGACTTGAAACGTTAACTCTGTCTTTCTCTCCACAGATGCTATTAGGCCTGCTGAGTTTTTCCAGCATTTTCTGTTTTTGTTGTCCTTTTTGCCAGCATCAGCACCTTTAGCCTTCACCACTACCATTGACACTCCCTTTGTATTATGTCCATGACATTTTGGTCAATTTCTCCTTGGCTCCCACCTATTGCTGACCTTCTATCCTGCTTTCCTGCTCCGCCCCCCCCTTAAACAATATAAACTCCATCACGTTTCTACTTTTTAGCTCTAAAGAAGTCATACAGACTCGAAATGTTAACTCTGTTTCTCTCTCCACCGATGCCGTGAAGCCTGCTGAGTTTTTCCAGCATTTTCTATTTTCATTTGGTAATTTATCTCGCTGCCTTTTGTGGGACCTTGCTGTGAATCTATTAGGTTCTGCGTGTCCCTATGTTACAACAGTGATTACAATTCAACATTAATTCATTAGCTTTTTAAGCACCATGAGATGAGGTCATGAATGGCTATATAAATTCAAGTTCTGTTTTTCAAACTGCATTTCTAAAAGCCTTTCTGGTGAGAAGAAGATGACCAGAGTCCTGACAAACAGTGCCAGAAACCAACAATCCTCCTTGGAACTGCTTTTTTCAGATGGGTGAATGTATATTTTCTTTGAAACACACAAACAACAGATTGCATTTATACATTGCCTTTAACGCAAAAATATAAGCTACACAGAGATGTAAAAAGTAACGGATGCCAAATCAAAGAAAGATCAGGAGACGTGGCCAGAATTTTGTCAAAGGAAGATCTAAAATCTGGAAACAGTCAGCTTATGGCACAGAGGAGGCCATTCGGCTCATAGTGTCTGTTCCAGCTGAAACAGAACTTCCCAGCCTAACCCACCTTTCGGTCCTTGGTCCATTGTCATGAAGGTTACAACACTTTAAGTGCATATTCAAGTATGTTGTTAATGTCAGGTAGGTTTCTTCCTCTAGCATCCTTTCAGGCAGTGAACTCCAGACCTCCATCACCCTCTGCCTGAAAAGAATCTTCAATTTCTTACCAAATTTTTTTGCCGTTTCAATTTATATTGAAATTTATATGCTCCCCCTGGTTATCGACCTCTCTCTGCTAAGGAAAATAGCTCCTTCTTATCCACTTTACCTAGGCTTCTCATAATGTTATACACCTCAGTTAAATCTCCTCTCAGCCTCCTCTGTTCCAAAGAAAACAACCCTAGTCTATCCAATCTTCCCTCATAGCTAATATTCTCCATTCCTGGCAACATCCTCATAAATCTCTCTGTATGTTCTTTGGTGCAATAACATCATTCCTGTAATGCAGTGTCTAGAACTATACGTGTTACTCTAGCTGGGGCCTAACTAGTGTTTTAGACAGTTCCAGAGTAAACTCCTTTTATGCCTTGGCCAATAAAGGAAAGTATCCCATTTGCCTTCTTAACCATCACCTACCTGTCCTGCCACTTTCAGGAACCTGTGGACACACACTCCAAGGTCCCTCTGTTCCTCTACACTCCTCAGTATCCTACCATTTATTGTATACTCCCTTGTCTTGTTTGCCCTCCCCAGGCAGGAGTCAGAAAAAAGATGAGTTTAAAACCATAGAAAATTTACGATGCAGAAAGAGGCCATTCAGCCCATTGTGTCTGCGCTGGCCAAAAAGAGAAAAAATAATCTAGCCGCTCATTTTAATCCCAATTTCCAGCACCTGGTCCATAGCCTTGCAGGTTACAGCACTTCAGGTGCAGATCCAGGTACCTCTTAAATAAGTTGAGCATTTCGGCCTCAACCACCGATTTAGGCACTGAATTCCAGACGTCCACCCACCCTCTGGGTGAAAAAGGTTTTCCTCATGCCCCCTTTAATCCTCCTACCAATCACCTTAAATCTATGCCCCCTGGTAATTGACCCCTCAGCTAGGGGAAACAAGTCTTTGCTGTCTACCCTATCTAGGCCCTTCATAATTTTGTACATCTCAATTAGGTCACCCTTAGCCTCTTCTTCCATGGAAAACAACTCTAGCCTATCCAATCTCTCCTCATAGCTGCAATTTTCAAGCCCTGGCAACATTCTTGTAAATCTCCTCTGTACTCTCTCCAGAGCAATTATGTCCTCCCTGTAATGTGGTGACCAGAACTGTACACAAAATTCCAGCTGTGGCCTAACCAGCATTTTATTCTGTTTCATTATGACATCCCTGCTCTTGTATTCAATACCTCGCCCAATAAAGGAAAGCATTCCATATGCTTTCTTGACCACCTTGTCCACCTATCCTGCCACCTTCAAGGGCCTGTGGACATGGACTCCAAGGTCTCTCACTTCCTCAACCCCTCTCAATAACTTCCCGTTTATTGAGTATTCCCTTGCTTTGTTTGCCCTCCCCAAATGCATTACCTCACACTTTTCTGGGTTGAATTCCATTTGCATTTCTCCACCCACTCAACCAAACTATTGATATCTTTCTAGAGACAACAGCTATCCTTTTCACTATCAACTACACAGCCAGTTTTTGTGTCATCTGCAAATTTCCCAATCATGCCTCCCACAATTAAGTCTAAATCATTAATATATACAACAAACAGCAAGGACCCCAACACTGAGCCCTGTGGAATGCTACTGGAAACCGCTTTCCATTTGCAAAAACATCCATCGACCATCACCCTTTATTTCCTACCAGTGAGTCAATTTTATTGCAAGAGGATACAATAATAGGGAAGGGTGACACCATATTGGGATTTAAGCACAAGGACAAGAATTTGAGAGGCTGAAGAATTGCAAGCCAATGTAGGTCAATGAGAACAGAGTTGATGGGTGAGTGGAACAAAGTGTAGGATATGGGAAGCTGAGTTTTTGATAGGCTGAGGTTTACAAAGGGTGGAGACTGGGAGCCTGGCCAGCAAAGTGTTCGAATAATTGAGTCTGGAGTTGATAAAGACATAAAAATGCAAGTTTCAGCAACAGTTGCACTAAGATAGGGGAAGGGAAGTAGGTAGCTATTGTAGTAAAGAATATATGAGCTCAGAAACTCATCTTGGCACTGAACAAGATGCTGTGGTTGTGAGCAATCTCATTCAGTTTGAGACAGTGGAGATGGTGAAAAGGATACAGAATCCGAGGCAGAGATTGAAGGCAGTGAATTTGACCTTCCCAGTATTTAGCTGGAGGCAATGATGGTTTACCCAAGACTGGAGTCTAACAAACAGTCAGATACCATAAAGGCAGTAGGAGGATTGAGAGAGCTGGTGGAGAGGAAGAGCTGAATATCATCAGAGTACATGTTTTGAGATGCAGCAGTATATAAAGGGATGTTGACAGCAGCTTTGAAAGTGAGAGGGACAGTGTTGATGAAGAGGGGATTATTTATAATGCCAGCTGACATGAGAGCCAGGAAGGGAAGTTAAGTGGTCAGGAATCTAATGAGCAGTTTGGCCAGGTCATGCAGCGAGATGGGGAAAAACTAGATATAAAAGGCAATACAGGTCCAAGAGGGCTTGTCTTGGTGGGCAAGGTAAAGTAAAGGTAGCTGAATATATATTTTGGCATCAAAGACGTCCACAGGCTCTTTACAGCTCTTACATAAGGGTAGTGCAAAGAACCTGGGGTTATCTTTTCCCTCTCAGGTAACCTGAGAGTTGCGTCCAAAGAAGAACAAAATCTAACTGAGCATCAGATCTGGATGGCTAAACGCATTTTGCAGCAGGGAATTGAGGGAACAAAGTTGGGGCCCATACCAGGGGGCATGACTAGAATGTGAGACAGAGGAGGTTTTGCTGACAATGAGGACATTAAAGATGAAGGTGAGGGGCTGGTTGAGCAAATCAACAGCTGGAAAAGGAGAGTAGCAAAGGAGTGTTCAGATTTGAGAAAGAATTAAAGAAATGCTCTGCCGCTCAAGAAGTTCCTGAAAGCTCCTGTCTACCCAATGAGGACTCAACAAACACTTGTCTGTTGTCGACTAATAAAAGGGTCTAGACGACTTCAAGTTAACGAGCCAAGTGACAGAAGTTCAAAAACAAGTTAGACATTGTAAACTGTTACCTAAGTCAGAAAGGCTTTGGACTGCTGTTCATTTTTAACTAGCTGGCCTGGCTCCCCAGTGAAATCTAGAAAGATCTGTCACTCGGAGTTGAGATTCTTCCCACTCGGTTTCAGGTAACCCTACATCCGAAGCAGTTAATCCTGGCTGAGGAAGCATAGGAGCTTGACCAGTACTCTGTGTTGGTACCTGACAGGTTCTAGCCAATTAAACTCCAGTAAATACTCCTGTACACATTTCAGGACTCAAGTTCTTGGTTACTGGCAATCTGTACCTAACTTAAATAAGTGGGGTGTGTCTCTACAGGGAGATAGTGTATCATTGATACTGGGGGAAAAAAACTCTACTTGAGAACTTCTTAGTATCTTGGTTTGGAGGTCCATGGCGAGGATTTTCCATGCGGGTCAGATGCACAGTTGATATAAAGTTTTTTAATGGTTTTGTGACCTAAGCACTGGTTGCAGGAGAGCTACTGTTCTCAGCAGTGATATAATTCAAATATTTGCTTTCCTCTCAACCACTCAAAGCCCCATGATTTTTTTAACATGAATAGTGCTTCCTTACCTGGAGAGTCTTTGCTGGCATTTTTCTCACACTTCTACACAGGATGCAAGAGAAAATTTATCATTCAACATGAAACCTCTCTCTCACCTCTAGTCCCCAATTCTCTCTTGCTCTCAAACACACCATTCGACCTTTCTTATCCTTCCCTATCAACATTAGTAGAATCAATACTTCTCTGAACATTTCAAAGCTCCAAATACATCAGGTTACACAGTGTTCTGCCTTGCAATATCCCCTACTGTCAATGTCACACACGTTTCTCAGTCCCCTGCTTTAATTAATCCTCTGCTGGAACACATGTTTGCCGCTTTTAAAACTTAAGCTTAATTACAACCATTCATTTCTTCCATTGTTAGTTCACTTTTTAAAAAACTATTTTCAACCTTGGTGTGGCCCTTCAGCATCACTTCTCAATAAATTAAGTAGGACTATCAATTAAGGAATAGGGATGGGCTGGTTGAAAATAATTCACGTATTCTATGTCAGCTTGATCCATTGGTGGTGGCACTTTCTCACCTCCAAGTCAGAGCACTATAACCTCAAACCTTATTTCACAACTTGAGCGCGTCATCTAGGTGAAGACTTCAATAGTATTGGGAAAGTGTTGTGTTGCTCAAGGTGCCATCTTCTGGATGTGAGATTAAATTGAAATCCTGCCTACCTGTTCAGGTAAACATAAAAGATCGCATGGCACCGTTTGAAGGAAAGCAGGGAATTCTTCTTGGTGTCTTGGCCCACATGTCTCTCAGTCAACATCACGAAACAGATTAACTGGTCATTTTTGTCATTGCTATATATGGGGCCTACTTATGTGAAAATAGGCTGCAGCACTTTGTGTACATTACAGCTTAAAAAGCAATTGATTAGCTGTGAAGCATTTTGGGGGACCCTGAGGTTTAATGAGGCCTATATAAATATTAGTTCAATAACAATTTATTTTTATATGGTGCTTTTAACATAATAAAACATCCCAAGATTTCACTGGTGAGGGAGAGCGGTGTGTCATCATGTGAGAATTAATGCTCTGTTCTTGGATGATATTGCTGAGGGGCAGAATGTAGATAAGAAATAGGAGAATGACAAAGATTGATCCTTAGAGCACACCAGGGATAGCAATGCAGGAGCAAGAAGAGAAGCTATTCGAGTGATTCTCCGGCTATGATTAAATATATAAAAATGGAACCAGATGACCAAGAACTGTCCCACCCAGACGGATGACAGTGCAGAGGTATTCTTCCTATGACAGAGCATATTGGTGGTTAATTTAAAGATAAACCGATATTTCGATGAATAGTTTGTAAATGAGTAGTTTGACAGATTTATTAGGGTTTTTTTGAGGATCTGACTAGTAGATTAGATTAAGGGGAACCAGTAGATGTAGTATACCTGGATTTCCAAAAGGCATTCGATAAGGTGCCACACAAAAGGTTAATAGGTGAGATAAGGGCTCATGAAGTTGGGGGTAATATATTAGCATGGATAGAAGATTGGTTAATGGATAGAAAACAGAAAGTGGGCATAAACGGGGCTTTTCCAAGTTGGCAGGCAGTGAATAGTGGAGTGCCGCAAGGATCAGTGCTGGGGCCTCAACTATTTACAATCTATACTAATGACTTAGATGAAGAAATAGAGAATAATGTATCTAAGTTTGCTGATGATATCAAGCTAGGTGGAAAGGTAAGCTGTGGAGAGGACACAGAGAGGCTGCAAAGAGATATAGACAGGTTAGGCAACAAGATGACAGATGAAGTATAGTATAGGGAAGTGTGAAGTTATTCACTTTGGTCATAAGAATAAAAAAAAGAATATTTTTTAAAAGATGAGAAACTTGTAAATGTTGATGTTCAAAGAGAGTTGTGTGTGCACGTACAAGTGTTATGACACAGCAGTTGGTGAAGACTGAGTTACTTAAAATCCCAGAGGGAAACTTTAAACTGTCATAACCTATATTTTCAATTGGTATGTTTGAGATGCAGCTCTGAATTCAGAAATGAAACCACCAGCCCTCCAGAGGTTTTTTATATAAATTAAGTTAAACATTTATTAACTTTACAAGGTATTAAACACATACACATCTACAAACTACTATCATAATAACTTATTAAACAAATCCCCAAATTAATCCTAAAATCTTCACCAAGGCAACAATAACCCACAGACTTTAAACAATCACAGGAAAAGTACATTTTATCTTAGAAACTCAAAATGAGGTTCCTTTCAATTTGTTTCCTTTGCAGACAGTTGTAAGCTTACAAGCGGCTTAGATATCGCATGCCCCTAATTTCCACACACAAAACGCTTCAGTATATACCTAGCCTTCCCTTTGAATGTAAATTCTCATTGTATCACCAGGCCCTTTGAACTCCACCTCTTCTAACAATAAAACACCTTTCATGGTACCAATTTTATTAGTAATATGAACATATTGCTTGGTGTCTCCTAGCTAGGTGCAATAATTCACCCCCATCCTTTGAATGGTTTATTCAACAAAATACAAATGCACCCTTTACCTTACTGTTAACATCTCAAAACTATGATACATCAAAGCACCCAGGCTAGCTGGCTTTGGGGGAGGCAGTGGCGTAGTGGTATTTTCACTGGATCAGTAATCCAGAGCAATGCGCTAGGGTCCTGGGTTTGAATCCCACCATGGCAGATGGTGGAATTTTCATTCAATGAAAAAATTCTGCCATTAAAAGTTTAATGATGACGATGAAATCATTGCCAATTATCATAAAAACCCATCTGGTTCACTAATGTCCTTTAGGGAAGGGAATCTGCTGGCCTACCTGTGACTCCAGACACACAGCAATGTGGTTTTCTCTTAAATGCCCTCTAAGCAAAGGTATTTAGGGATGGGCAATAAATACTGGCCTAGCCAACGATGTCCATGTCCCAAGAATGAATTAAAAAAATCCAACTAAGGCACACCTACAGACACAGACCCCACTGCAAGTCCAATTTAAAATAATTTCCAATAACATTATACACATTAATAGCTTCATGAGAACAAGGAACGCATAAAGCTAGTGTGCAGGTGCAGCAAGCAATTAGGAAGGCAAATGGCATGTTGGCCTTTATTGCAAGGGGATTGGAGTACAGAAATAAAGAAGTATTGCTACCGTTGTGCAGGGTTTTGATGAGATTGCATCTGGAGTACTGTGTGCGGTTTTGGTCTCCACATTTGAGAAATGTTATACTTGTATTGGGGGCGGTACAGCAAAGGTTCACCAAATTGGTCCCTGGGATGAGGGGGTTGTCCTATGATGAGAGGCTGAGTAAATTGGATCTATATTCTTTGGAGTTTAGGAGAATGAGAGGCGATCTAACTGAAACCTACAAAATTCTGAAGGTGCTTGATAGGATGCTGACAGATTGGTCGGGAAATCTAAAACATGGGAGCACAGTCTCAGTAGCCTTTGAATATCTTTAAGGCAGAAGTAGATAGATTCTTGCTAAGCAAAGGGGTGAATGGTTATCGGAGGTGGTGGGAGTGTGGAGTTGAGGTTACATTCAGATCAGCCATGATCTTATTGAATGGCAGAGCAGGCTCGAGGGGCTGAATGGCCTACTCCTGCTCCTAATTCGTTGGATCGTATGTGTGGTGGTATGGGATAAGGGGCCCATCATTTAGGACTGAGATGCAAGAAATTGCCTCACTCAAAGGGTTGTGAATCTTTGGAATTCTTTACCCCAGAGTGTTGTGGATGCTCCATTGCTGAATACATTTAAGGCTGAGATAGACAGATTTTTGGTCTCTCAGGGAATTAAGGGATATGGGGAGCAGGCAGGAAAATGAGTTGAAGCCCAAGATCAGCTATGATTTTATTGAATAGCAGAGCAGGCTTGATGGGTCATGTGGTCTATTCCTGCTCCTATTTCTTACGTTTTTATGTTTGTATGTAAAGAATTAATTGCAAACCATCCCAGAGTGATTACTGGAGAGATGGCAGCATAGTGGCAATGTCATTTTCTCAGTAATCCTGAGGCCTAGGCTATTGTTTTGAGAGCATGGGTTCAAACCTCATTGTGCTAGCTGGTAGAATTTAAAATCAGTTAATAAAATCTGGAATTGAAAGCTATTCTCAGTAATGGTGACCATGAAACCATCATTGATTGTTTTAAAAATCCATCTGGTTCACTAATGCCCTTTAGGGAAGGAAATATGTCGTCCTTACCTGGTCTGGCCTACAGGTGACTCCAGGTCCACAGCAATATGGTTGGCTCTTAACTGCACTCTGAAATAGCCTAGCAAGCCACTCAGTTCAAGGGTAATTAAGGAATGGCAACAAATCCTGGCCTTGCCAGTGACTTCCAGATCCTGTGAATAAAAAAAAATCTGCTTTTCAACTGGCTCCTCAGTAATCAGCCCATTTTAAAACCAGACAAGGTTTTGAGGTGTAGGGCTGGATAGACCTTCATCGTTCCTTCATGTACACGTGGAGGACTATTCCTTACTAGGAAGGTGAGCAGTCGAAGCTTTAACGCTTAAGGAGTATAAAAATACAATCTCTAGAACGTAGATATGACCAAATTCAAAACCAATCCTCTAACTTCAAAAGATAATGCCACAAAGATTTTGAAAGGTTGAGGCCATATTTATTAACAACAAAATTCAGCTTGATAGTGTACCAACAGCATTTACCCATTTGTTGGGGTTTACCTTTTGCTTGTGATTGCTGCTCCAACCATCTCCAGCTTTGACTTAACATTAGGCCGACATCCTAGAACAACCTATTCTGAAAGCAAATTGCACATTGGTGCTGGCTAGCATGTGCTGTGGTAGATGCTATATCTGTTGCTTATATGACCTTTTGCAATGAATTTTAATTACTGAGTTTTTTATTGCAGCTTAGATGAGAATAAATTTATGGCATTCCTCAACATTAGAATGGTGCAACCTATATAATCATTAATGTCCCAAGCATACTTAATGTATTTATCTATTGTAACTGTAAAATAAAGTACACACAGATTTTATTAGCATTTTTAAAATGCATAACAAAATATGAATTATTTTATTTTCATCAGCAATATTCCAATGGAATTACAATTTGAGATGAATTCAAAATCAAGATACATGCAACTATTTCCTCTCCTCAAATTGACTTGATTTCAGACCTGACTATTATTTTTGCAAATCTAAATAATAATTTTTCACATCTCTCAACAATAATAACATGCTATATATGGTAAAGCAAAATAAGTCAGTTGTTGGCCCTTGTCTCATCCAGTAATAAAGTAGGCTTATGCCTAACTATTTAAATAAGTTAGTGAAAGTTCTCTGAATGAACCAATATCCTTCAATGTATGTCATAATGAAGGAGTCACTGACTGCTCCTTACAATAGCTATCCTGTCTTAATCATGTTTGAAATTCTGTCGGGGTTTCTGTGTCCATTTTCTGCATTCATTCCTGATTCTCAATCTTGGATAGTACAAACTCTGACCTCACATATTTGATCTTAACATTCTTACATTTAATTCAGTTGTTCAGCTCATTTTTTGGAATCAGAAGGTCCTTACTTCCCTCCCAAAGGTGAATCCTGTGCAAATACTTCTCCTAATTTTGTATTTTTTCTTCTTATTTCTTGCCCTTCCACATAATGAGAAAAGGTAGTTGCTCTTCCCGGGTGCTGAATATAGGCAGAGAATAGAAGTCCCCAGAGGTTAACAGCTAACAGGTAACGCATAGAATTACAAATCAAATTGAATCCATCGCAGAGACAGATGCCGACTGAGTTGTCATTCATTTTCTTTTACTCTATTTTTTTCTATTTAACTCACCTGATTTTTTTTTTATTCTTAAAAAGCTGACAAATAAACAAAGCTCAGACAGCCAATTTTACACTGGAATATGTAGGTGGTGTTGGGTATCATTATCTAAAACGTGCCCCAAAATGAACTTTTGTATTGAGTCCCAGCAAGGCAAATAAGACGCCTGATTCATCCCAGACATATAAAGCAAATGCACAATTAAAAGTCCTTGACTGGTTTACCAGAAAGCTAGGAGCAGGATTGTAAATGTCATCGCAATCCCAATTAAATTAGTATTGCTGGCCATCTCCTAAGACAACAGATGTGACATAATATACAGCAAATGGTCCCACTCTTGCTGTTAATAAAGATGAAGTTCTAAGGTCTCTGAAAGTTATATCAGGCGATGATTCACTATATGCTGAGTTGTGATTCATTTGTGTATGATTTTCAGCTCTCTCCTTATGAAGACCCATGCTGTTTATTAAAACGTCAGAAAATAATTTCTTGTAAATTTCCTACCCTAGTCGGGTAATTGGATTTTAATCAATTAGACTGCACGCAGGTTGCATTTATAGTTTGAGTGTCCTTACCCGCTCTAAATATCCCTCTCTTCCCTGATTGGAGGGATGCTTGTGGGTTGAGGAAGAAAAGCAAAGAAAATCACTTGGATTTTTCATGTGCTTTTTGATGGCGACCTGTCAGTTCCTGCGACCATTAACCCTCTGAAATTGACCACAGCTTCAGTATTTAGCACAAGCACAGATGAAGATGCAAATTCTGGTATTGCGGTCTGTCAATCACTTGTTCCATCACTAACTGTACACCATCCCCGAGCCAGCAATCAGTGAAATCAGTTTATTTGGCAACAACATCTCCTTATCCGCTGTCACATTTTAAAAATTTAATTCTTTTGTGGGAGTCACTGGCAAAGCCAGCATTTGTTACCCATCCCTAATTACCCTTGATCTGAGTGACTTGCTAGGCCATTTAGAAGGCAGTTGAGAGTCAACAGCATTGCTGTGGGACTGGTTTCACATATGTAGGTCAGACTAGGTAAGGATGGCAGATTTCCTTTCCTAAAGGATGTTAGTGAACCAGATCAGTTTCTACAACAATTGATGATAGTTATGTGGTCACCATTACTGAGACTAGCTTTCAATTACAGACTTTTTGCTAATCGAATTTAAACTCCACCAGCTGCTATGGTGGGATTTGAACCCCTGTGCCCAGAACATCAGCCTGGGCATTACTGGTCTAGTGACATTACCACTACACCACCATCTTTCCAAACGTTGCTGTTAGAAATGCCAAAAAAAGTTACACCTTGTTCAATCAGGTGTAACTGGGTTTTAAAGGTAAGTTGAATAATAGCTATATATGAACAATATAATATAATAAGAAATAATAAATAAAAACATTTATAATAAAATAATAAATGCAAACAATAAACAGCTATATATGAACACCAGACCTGGCCCTGAAAAATAGTTTTATTTTTGTGGAGTGTTGTTAAATATCTCCATTATGATAAATTACTAGATTTTCTTAAACAATTTTTTAAAAATTCCCACCTTCATTCCACCTGCATATCCCAATCTTTAATTTGCTCTGTGTAACATTTATAAGAAGTGATTTGATTTTAGTGCTTTTCATTTCTTGAATGGCTCTGTGAGAATTCTTTAACGTGATTGGCTACTTGGACAGCTTGATGGTATCACGGGAATTCCAATTAAAGAACGCTACAAATGACTGCACAGCGAGAGGATTAAAGCTCTTACCAGAGAGACCACCGGACCATCCTTGCTTTGGCGCTGACTGCAAAATTTCTCCATCAAATACACATTCAAAAATTCCGAATTTCCCGACCTTCCCCATTTCCAATTATATGTTTTTGAGAACCTCTCTCCACACAATTTGACTATTTCTTACCTCCTCCATTCTATCCCTGCGAAAAGTGAGTCAATTAATGTTGTTCATTCTTGGATATAGACTCCCTCTATCTACTGATGCAGGCAGCTCCTATCTCTCACTCACGCTCAAGCCTTGACACGTAGGCGGGCTCACCAAGCCAAATGCCACTTGGTTATGAAGGTGGCAACATGGGTGCCTAAACATTACTGGCTCTCAAATCAGCTCCTTGGCACAGTGCCCTGTGAATCATTATGTCAAGGCAGCTGGCATCGACAGGGAGCTGGGTCTGCCGCCACAGGCCTGTGTCCAACACATTTCATTTTGGACAGCAGCCACCCTTACCAGCAGACTGAGTATCTTAAACAGTAATAAACTGACCAAGAAATTAAGCAGACACTGTTAACAATGCACCAACGTAGATCGAATGGGTAAACACACACCTACCGTCTGACTCTATCATCACCTGTTTTTATCTCTCTCTTTCTCTCTTACTGTCTGCGTAGCTGGCATGGGTTTAGTCTGCTGTTTGGCACCATCATGACTCCATGCATTCTAGGTCCAGTCTCATTTGATTTCCATAACAGCCAGACTTGTACTGACTCCTGCTGCATGGGGAACTCAAAATCTGAACCAGTCACTTTGGCGAGACAGCCAGCATCTCCTGGATGAGAAATAGATTGAGAGCAGGATGGAGATTTAATGCTAGTACCAGAGCTTGGATTAAACATGGTTCGTTTAGGATAGCGGAGCCAGAAGAGGCTCAGTGGTGTACCATGAATATATTATTGGGGGTGTTGTTTGCTTTCTCGTTATTGTGGCACATACTCTCTCGATGGGTGTGCATTTGAAAAGCTCCCTTGGTGAGATTCTTAAGGAATGTGATTTTGGAACTGTCACTGACTCATTCACAGAAGCAAATCATCTCTCCATAGGCTTAAAAAAGTAAATCCAGATTGTAGCTCCACAAAAATGTGTGTAGGCTTTGGATAACACTCTTCCCTCAGCATAAGTGTATTACAGCAGGCCTATTTAAAAGTGCTTCCATTGGTTCTGCATCATAACTCCACTCACTGATGCCCCTAGCCGAGACCAAGAAATCACAGTTTGGTGAGCGGCTTACTTATTCTAGCTGGAAAAGCCTAGGATGTTTTTTTCCAGTTTATGACAGATACATTGTACAAACCAGATGGCAATAATGAAATATTGACCAATGATAGATATGTAAATACTGATCTGCAAGTGAGTTAATAAATGTAGGCCCACATCAGATGACAGCTTTCAAACATTCATTTACAGTAATGACATTGTACACACAATAAACTAACAAGCTATATTTATATAATACCCTTAACGTAATAAAATGTCCCAAAGCGCTTCACGGGAGTATTATAAAACAAAGAATGACACTGAGCCACATTAAGGAGATATTAGGTCAGGTGACCAAAAGCTTGGACAAAGAGGTAGGTTTTAAGGAGCATCTTAAAGGAGGAAGGTGAGGTAGAGAGGCAGAGGGTGTAGCGAAGGAATTCCAGAGCTTAGGATCTAGGCAACTGAAGGCACGGCCGCCAATGGTAGGGCAATTAAAGTTGGGTAGGAAAAAAAAGATAATAATCTCTTCTAATCCAGTTTTTAGCTGTTGCTTTGCCCTAACTTTATATTTCACAGTTTTACTGGCAGTCTCTCAATGCGGTTTGGTCAACTTCAAACTGTAAAGAAATTCTAATTCCATAAACTACTGGGTAACAAGACTAAGAAGTTAAAACTTTGAAAAGGAAAAACTTAAATGCTTTCTCCTTAATGTGCAAGCTTCTCACGTCAACAATCACTTCATTTTGGTCTGTTAGATACACCCCTATTTTATACATTACTCTGGTAACTTGGCCAAGTTATGTAAGCAAGGTCTGGACAATATCCAGGCTTGGGCTGACAAGTGGCAAGTAACATTTGTGCCACACAAGTGTCAGGCAATGACCAGCTCCAACAAGAGAGAATCCAACCATCACCCCCTTGACGTTCAATGGCATTACCATCACTGAATCCCCCATTATCAACATCCTGGGGTTACCATTGACCAGAAACTGAACTGGACTAGTCATATAAATACTGTGGCCACAAGAGCAGATCAGAGGCTAGGAATCTTGTGGTGAGTAACTCACCTCCTGACTCCCCAAGGCTTGTCCACCATCTACAAGGCACAAGTCAGGAGTATGATGGAATACAGCCCAGTTGCCTGGATGAGTGCAGCTCCCATAACACTGAAGAAGCTTGACTCCATCCAGGACAAAACAGCCCACTTGACTGGCACCCCATCCACAACATTCACTCCCTCCACTACCGATACGGTAGCAGCACTGTGTACCATCTACAAGATGTACTGCACAAACTCACGAAGGCTCCTTCGACAGCACCTTCCAAACCCATGACCACTACCATCTAGGAGGACAAGGGCAGCAGATAGATGGTTACACCACTACCTGGAAGTTCCCCTCCAAGTCACTCACCATCCTGACTTTGAAATATATCGGCCGTTCCTTCACAGTCGCTGGGTCAAAATCCTGGAACTCACACCCGAACAGCACTGTGAGTGTACCTACTTCACAGGGGCTGCAGCGGTTCAAGAAGACAGCTCACCACCACCTTCTCAAGGGCAATTAGGGGGGGTAATAAACGTTGGCATAGTCAGTAACACCCACATCTCATGAACAACTAAAAAAAAGCCAATCTAGATCCTAGAGTGAGTCTCGAGCCCAAACTGCTTTTTGACTAGAGCCAATGAATATCATGAAAAATTTGCAAAAACAGAAAAATTGAGAGGAATAAAGTTTGTGTTAGCATATAATTATGTCTTGCCAAAGTGAAGTTAGGAACATTGAGTCTAAAAAGCAGGAGCAGGAATAGGCCATACAACCTGATAGGCCTGCTTCACCATTCAATAAGATCAGCAGGGGATGTAACGTCTGAGCTCCAGGCAGTGTAACTGGGGGCTACCCTTAAAATGTGCTGGGGACCTCCTGCTAAAGGTTCCCAGGTAAGGATTGCACGACAATTGCCTGGAAAGTGCAAATTTCCCATGGACAATTGCCCTACACTGGGAACCATCCGAAAATGCAGTTCAGTTGGAAACTTCAGATGGTTCTGACTGTCTTACACCAATAGTTACCCAGAAAAAATTAGAAGAATTAAAATTACTTCTAACTTCTGGATTACTATTGTACAGGCCAACACTGACTCCCGCCTTCCCCCCCCAACCCCCCAGCATGGGACTCACCCAAACCCACACACGACTCCCCAACCCCCATCCCCGACTAACACCACCCCCCACGAGACACTGCCTCCTCCACCCCCATGACTACCCACCCCCCACAGGACTCCCCCACAACCCCTACCCTGCAACACCCCCCACTCCCCAAGGGGACTACCCGCCACATGGGACTCCCTGCCCCTATGGGATTACCCTCCCACAGAACTCGTCCTCGCCCCGACAGGATTCCCTCAACCCCACAGAACTCACCCCCACCCCACCCTAGAGGGGGACTCTTCCCCACCACAAGGCTTGATTCCCAACTCTTACGCCCCCGAACCCCACTGCCCAGAACCGACACCCGACTCTCACCCCACCCCCACCCCAAGGCCCAACCTGAGCCAAGGCCCCCACCCCTGAGGCCTGACCTGATTGCCACCCCCACCCTGAGGCCCAGGTCCCCCCGCCCCCACCGAGGCCTGACCTGACTCTCCCACACCCCGAGACCAATGAGATCACCTCTCATTCCCCTAGCCTCTAGATCTAGGCCGGAAGTTTCCGGCCCCGTTGGTATCGGGCACCATGGGAGGCGGCTGGGTGGACAATATGGCCTGAAGACCAAAAATCAGCTTCATGCCGTTGTGAAACCAGCTTGCATTTGTCCGCTCCACCCGTCAATGGTGGGCCGTGTTTCCCACCACCGCATGTCAGGGACCTCATTTCAATATTTTAGCATCTCATTATAAGCCCTGCTCACTGGAATCATCACATGTTTCACAACTGTACATAAGCAATGTGCACCTGGTGACCTGTATTTTGCTCAGGACTTTGAGGTTTGTTTGTCTCCCTTGCTTCGGGCAGCACTCGCAGTCACCAGCGCCAGGCTTCACAGGCAGCACCACATCACTTTTAGGGGGGGGGGTCACAAGCAGGTCTCTACCTACCAGACCAGCCATAAGGCAGGGGTGGCTTTTCAATGGCCGTAGGGCCAGGGTTTGCTTGGGGAAGGGGGAGAAGTGGCCTCAGGCAAGGGAAGAGGCTGAAGGGCGAGGGCTGTACTGGGGAAGGGGGGTATTTCAGGGTGTGTGTGCGGTGGGGGGCACCAATTGATCTGTGCAAGTGACCCCAAGAGCGGGAGGGCTGAGGAAGCAGTTTCCAGAGGAGATGAGGCCAGATGGAGATGTGAGGGTGTGTGTGAGAGAGTGAGTGGTGATGTCCCTTGAGCTGGCGGTGAGTGAGATGCCAGTGAATGTGTGATGGGCTTGTGAGTGGGTGAGTTGAGATTGGTGAGGTGGTTGCCTTACCCTGGCAGCACGGATCAGACCATTCATCCTCTTTCTGCACTGGATGGCCGACCTCTTGTGGGCAGCATTGGCACTGACCACCACTGCCACCGCCTCCCAAGCCGGAGTGCTGAGATTGCTGGACCTCCTGTGACCAGAGCAGGGGTAGAGGACATTGCGGCGGGCCTCCATTGTGTCCAAAAAGTGTCCCAGGGATGTGTCACTGAATTGGGGGCTGCAATCTTCTTGGATTTTGGGGCCATGTCTTCACCAGCGCCACCCTGGGCTGCAAGCATTGAGAAGTGTGCACACAACTGTAGTTTAAATGTAGCGCCTTGTGTGAGGAAGTGGCGAGGTAATGGCATGGCGGGCAAATCAGAGATTGACCGCCAGCAAGATGGCATGTTTGCTGCGGCTGCATATTAATGAGGTGGGAAAGGGACAATCCAGCGTGAAAACCCACCATTGCGACTGGCGGGTAAAATGACTTTTTTCCTGCCCATTACCGCACTTAGTGCAAATCTGGGGTGATTCCGCCTCTAGTCTATGATCTTTCTTTCTAGGGCAATTCCTTCATTCCAGAAATCAGTTTGGTTGCAATACTGTACCAACTTCCAAAATATTCTTAATTCTAATATGGGTCAGTCAATTTTTATTTTGGCACTCACTCACTCCTAGTCTTCCTGACAAACCTTTGACTTCAGTCCTCCCAGCAACTGGGGCCGGCAAAATATTCCAAAGTAACTGCTCATTTTGCCTCACTGGCAGCTACAAACCCTCTGAACCACATTAGCGAGTATTGCAACTTGAGATATCATTCTTGTGGCCAATACATTTGGTTAAAATTATTCAGTGTAACAGCTAAAAATTTGACTGAACTAAATGAATGTACATTTTGTAAATTAACTTTTGATATTGATTCTCTTCCTTTTTGTGTTGGTCCCTGTCATTTTTACACATTTTTTACAAACAGACACACAGGCGCACACAGATTCACACATGCGCGCGCACACACATCCACACACACACGCACACTCTCACACATACACTCACACACACACACACACTGTCTCTCAAACATACACTCACACACACACGCACACTCTCACACATACACTCACACACATACACTCACACACACACACTCACACGCACGCACTGTCTCTCAAACATACACTCACACACACGCGCACACTCTCTCACATACACATACACATAAACACACACATTCTCACATACACATTCACGCTCACACACACATAGTCATGCATTCACACTCACACACATAGTCACACACACACTCACACACACACTTTGAGACACACATACTCTCACTCACACACACACTCTCACTCACACATACACACACGCACTCTCATTCACACACACACACTCTCACTCACACACACACACACACACAAACACACACAGTCTGACCTACCTACATGTGATAATTGAATACATAATCCACTTTTCTTAATAATTATTTACAGTTATTTCCATTACTTGAAGAACAGATCAGTTCATATTTAATTTATGAATTAACAAGTAAATTATGAAAATGGAATACCCTGTAGTTGCATTAATCGACAGCGAAGCAATGAAGTGATCCATTGTATGCAATTTAGTTCATTAGTTTGTCCAGGTCAAGCTAAAAATCCAACATGTAATTAAGTTAGTGATTTGGAACTGCGTACAGGATTTATTCATTATAATGTGACAGAATGGCAATGCTGAACGATCCAGGTTTAATCAGTGCTAACCGCTGATTTCAGTTGGGGCAGGGGTAGAGTCATTCCATTTGGTCTAAGCACGGCAGAGTTCGGGAGGGAAAAATATTGATTAGCAATCCCATTCCTGATTGCTATCTAGTGACTCAGAATGGAAATGCCTGGGTTAGCTGTGATGTCTTTGTAATTGAATAACTTGCCAACACACACTTAAAAGAAGCCTCGATTATGAGTAATGGACACTTTTGGATGACAATCTCAAACGTTTTCCAATACCTGCAGGAATGTATTATAGAAAGAGTGCAACGGTGGAGAAATTCGACTAAATGGGTGCAAAGTCAGTGGAGCATCTGGTCTCAGTGCTGGTCGTGGGGGCGTGAGAACAAAGCCAAATTCAGTTCCAGACCTTATTTACTGGTGAGCTCATCTGGGGAGGGTGGAAATCGATAGTTGTTAGGTTGAGCCAGCTGGCAGGCTGAGCTGTGGGGTGGGAGAGGCGGTGCGCGATTCCGGGTAGGGCGTGAAATGGGACAGCTTTGGGCTATGAGTTTTGAGGTTCCAGCAGGATCACTCCGGCCTTGCCTGGACCCACAAAAAAAGTCAACATTTCTTGGACCTTTCTTTGAGCAGCATTCAGCAGTTCCTTTAGTATTGCTTGCTGGGGTGCTGAATACCTAATACAACTAGACAAGAAGGCACATGGTGAAAGTCCACCCATTGGTACCTCAACTTTGCAATCAGTATCCTACAACCAGCACAGGACCCTGAATTGCATGTATTTAAGGGGTCTAACACATGCCCAAGGACGTGCTGTCCGCAATGGTCAGTGACGGAGGGAAGGGAAAGTATGCGGCCGTCGGTGAATAAGGAATTAGGGTTGCGTTAACTGGTACCACATTAAGATGAGTTCTTCACATCAGCTCTGACAGACAACCATTTCCTCCTCCATTCCTCTTCCTCCTTCTCCTCATGTCCCTTCTCCTCAGTTGACAGGGGCTATGTCCTGAACATGGCGAGGTTGTGCAGCACGTAGCAGACCATGATGGGATCTTGATACCCATTCTGCTGAGTACTGCTGAGTTCCAGGTCCAGGCAGTGGCAACTGCTGCACCACATTCCATGTGGCAGTGTTGCTCTCGTTGTATGAATGCTGCTTGCATGACCTGCAAACTGGAGTTATCAGCCATGTCGTCAGCAGGTAGCCCTCGTTGCCCAGTAGCCACCCTTTAGCCATGGTGGTCCATTTGCAGCTAGTGTGGCGGACTGCAGCAGAATGAAGGCATCTTAGTTGCAGCCAGGATACCGGGCATTGACCTGCATGATTGTCGGCCTATGGTCACACATTGGCTGGATGTTGAGGGAGTAGAACCTCTTTCAGTTCCAGTACATGACAGGGTTGACGTGCAGCCCTGAATTTTACCGTTGGCGGGTGGGACGCAATCGGTGGGCCCGAGAGTGGCCGGGAAATGGGCCGCTGACTGCGATTGTCCCCAGACTGCGATTTCACCCTGGCTGGCCAATTAACTGCCAGTCAGTGCGAAACACATGCTGAAAAGCTCAGCGCTGCCGGGGTGAGGGCGGGAAGAGGGCAGACGATGACGTTGCCACGGGCGTGGGTGACGCTGTGAGAGAGCGCTCTGAAGGCAGACAGCTGCCTCAGGGAGCTGCAGGCCTGAAAATCATCAAATAAAGGTTTAAAAAGCGGCAAAAAAAATATTCATGCATCGCAGTCAAGCACCTGAAAATATACCTCATACAAATGCTGTCCACAGATATTAATTTTTATTTCACTTTATAACGGAAATTTCATCCTGCCGTTGGTTGAGGTTTGATGAGAAATGTAAAGGCCGCCTGGCCGATTCACCCGTCCGCCAACTGTAAGGTTGGACGGGCCACGAAAAATCAGAGGCAATTGGGCCTTTAATGGGCTTAATTGCCCTCTTAATTGTTGGCGGATATGCTTCCGACTTTTGCGTGCGCCCGCTGAGTGAAATATCGCCCGAGTGCACGATAGCGTCGGGATGCTCGCCCAGTGTCTTCTCGCGTGAGTTTATGCCCGAGTGGGTTGGGTGTCCGCCCGCCTGCTGGATGTAAAATTCTGCCCTTACCATCTGTTTTTATATTTCCGGTTAGCTCTCTCGCGTACTCTAATTTTTCCCTCCTTATTAATCGTTTAGCCATCTTTTGCTGTTCCTTATATCCTGTCCAATCTTCTGGCCTTCCACTTATCTTTGCACAGTTATATACTTTTTCTTTAAGTTTGATACCATGTTTAACTTTTCTAGTTAGCCACGGGTGATGTATCCATTCCTTGAACTTTTTCCTACTCGTTGGAATGTATCTATTCTGAAATATCCCCTTAAGTGTCTATTGACCTATACCTTAACCTCATTTGCCAATTTATGTCAGCTAGCTCTGCTTTCATGCCCTCAAAATTGCCCTTATTTAAGTTTAAAAACATAGTCTCGCACCCACTCCCGTTCCCTCAAACTGAATGTTAAATTCAATCATATTGTGGCTGCTGCTACCTAGGGACACCTTCACTATGAGATCATTAATTAATCCTATCTCGTTGCACAATACCAGGTCCAGTATAGCCTGCTTTCTGGTTGGCTCTAGAACATGCTGTTCTAAGAAATTATCCTGAAACATTCTATGAACTCCTCATCTCGTTTGCCCATCTGACTTTTCCAGTCTATATGTAGATTAAAATCTCCCATGATTATCGCCGTACCTTTCTGACAATCTCCCATTATTTCTTCCTTTATGTTCTATCCTACCATGTAGTGACTGTTAGGGGGCCTGTACCCGACTCCCACAAGTGACTTCTTGCCTTTATCATTTCTCATCTCGACACAAACCATTTCCACATCCTGGTTTTCTGAACTTAGGTTATCCCTCTCTGTTGTGCTAATACCATCATTAACTAACAGAGCCAACCCTTCACCTTTTCCTCACTTCCTGTCCTTCCTAAATGTCCTCTCCCCTTTAATATTCCGGTCCCAATCCATGTCCTCCTGCAGCCATGTCTCTGTAATAGTTATCAAATCGTACTTATTTGTTTCCATTGCGCTCTTGGTTCATCCTGGTGCATTCAGATACAGAGGGCGGAATTTTCCCAGCCCGCTGGAGGCGGGAGTGATAGGCGGTGTGCGTGGAAAATATGGCACCATCTGCTTCACGACGGTGTGAAGGCAGGTCGCGATCGTCCGCTCAGCCCGTCAAAGGTGGGCCGTGTTTCCCGCCATCGGTCGGCGGGGAGCTAATTATAATACATTAGCATATAATTAAAAGGCCATCCCGCCAGGCTCTTGGAACCCTGTCGTATTGCCCGTCCACATCAGTGGGAAAGCACATCGACGTGTTTCACTACACACGGGCGACGTGCACTTGGCGGCTTCACTTTGGGGGAACTGAGGTGAGTGAGCAGCAGCGTTACCACAGCTCGTCCACTGTTTACAGGCCTCAGGGGCACCAGGTCAGGGGGTTGTGGGGGGTGAGGGCGTGGGGGCAACTGATGCCTGGAATTCGGAGGTGACTGTTGAGTGGGGGGATGATGTCCGGGGGCAAGCGCTGGACAGCCTCGGAGGTGACTGCTAAGGGGGGTGGGGGGTCAAGTGCTGCCCTGGCGCTGCATCCCACGCACAGGTAATCGAGGTGGGGGCAGGGTAAGTGAGGGAAGTGGCCGCGCATTAGGGACACCCTGTATAAACTGACCAGGCCTCTGCAACTGAGACAGATCAGGCGCAGCCACAGTGATATGATTGGGGTCGGGCTCCTAGCCTGCCCCCCCATGCAAGCATCGCAGAGGCGCCAAAGGGTCCTCAAGCGCTCCATAACTTACCCATCCCCCCAACCCCCCAGCCCCCCCGGCACAGACTTTGAATCCGCCACCACTTTATCAGGCTGTGGAGCAGTTGGACTGCACACGTTGTACAATCTCCTCGCCAACACTGCCCGTGTAACAGTCACTGCTGGAGGTGCTCACAGCCCTTTGCAATCTCAGCATCCTGGTTTGGACCAGTGACCCCCATGTCGCAGGTCGACAGGGCAGCCATGCAGCGCAATCATCTCTGGCCAACCGAGGAGTGACCAGCTCTCTCCGGGAAGCATTAAGGGGCAGTCACACAGGGCTAGGAATGGTGCTAAGTACAGCCATGATAACCATGTCTCTCTCTTTCATGCTGCAGGAGGACCATGTCAGGATCATGGATCCTGGTGACCTATCTGTATGCCTGATGGATTACAGAGACTGTAGAAGATGGAGGAGAAAGTGACTGAGGCTCCTGGCCGCGCAAAGGCAGGAGCAGCAACCTCATGAAGAAGGGGCAGCAGGAGATCCCGCACACACTGCCTAGGAGTGACAGTGAGCCGTGTCTGGTCAGCGCCTAGTGACACCCAGGGTCTATAGACGCCACCTGCCATTCCTGCAGATGACTGAGAACCAGTGTCGCTGAAGACTGCGCATGTCTAGGGACCTGGTGACTCACATCTGCCACTTACTGCAGGACTTGGTGCCACAGGGACATGGAGGGCATCCACTGCCAGTGGCTGTGAAAGTGACTGCGGTGCTCAATTTCTACACCAGCGGCTCCTTTCAGGGCTCCACAGGTGACCTTTGTGGGATTTCACAATCTGCCAACCACAAATGTATCCATGAGGTCACAGACACCATCTTCTCCATGGTAACACAGCTTAGTGCATTTCACACAGGACCAGGACAGCCAGGACACAAGGGCCACTGGATTCACCCTGATCTCGGGATTCCCACAGGTGCAGGGTGTGATTGGCTGCACTCATGTGGCGCTCAGGTCTCCATCGCTACACTCAGTGGATTTCATCAACCACAAGGGCTTCTATTCACTGAACATACAGCTGGTGTGCGACCACCAGGAACGCATCCTGCAGGTGTGTGCACGGTATCCAGGGAGTGTGCACGACGCCTACATCCTCAGCCAGTCACAGATCCCTAGAGTCTTGCAGGGTCCACAGAAGCTACAGGGTTGGCTCCTCGGGGACAAGGGCTACCCACAGAGGCCGTGGCTGATGACACCCGTGCGGCGGCCTCAGACTGCAGCAGAGCGACGCTATAATGAGGCTCTTGCAGCAACTCACAACTTGGTGGAGCAGACCATCGGGACGCTGAAAGTGCAGTTCCGGTGCCTGGATCGGCCTGGTGGAGCCCTGCAATACAGTCCACAGAGGGTGTCAGCATTGTCGTTGTCTGCTGCACCCCTTTCAAACTGGCGCTGCAACGGGGAGAGGAGCTGGCTGAGGAGGAGATGGAGGAGCTGCACATCTCCTCAGATGAGGAGGATACTGACGGGGATGAGGGTGAGGGGGTCCTCGGTGCTGACGATGACAGGGATGAGGCTCTCAAACTCTCTAGATGAGGAAGGCGTATTCGGGAGGCCCTCATAGCTGCCAGATTTGTGAAGGATGATGACGACATGCAGTGAGGACACTCCATAGATCTTCACATAGCCTCTGAGAAAGTCTGACTCCTGTCTGGTCGAGGGCAGCTCGCTTGTGCTTCATGATCAGTCCAAATCAGAGACGCAGCCATGAAATTTTAGATGCATCTGATGCTGTGTCCGCCCTCAGCATCTCAGCCCTTCAGGAGCTGGTGCACAGCATCACTGGTCACAGATGCTGGTGTGATGGGGGTCAGCCCCACCTTAAAGGTGCTGAGAGCACACAGAGAGTATGAGAGAACTCTTTGGCGCCTGCCCATTATATTCTGGCAGCAATGACCAGCACCATTGAGGTGCAGGCATCAGTAATGTTTCCAGGGAGTGTGAGGCTGGACCATCACTTTGGTCTGAAGGCTGCACAAAGCACAGGGAAGAGGTCCTGGACTGAGACACCTATCTTTATCTTGTGCAGAAAGGTTTCACATCTGAGTGATAAGAACACTGCTCATCAGAACAAGGATCCACAGGCAGGATGACATTTTGTTTGACAAAGTGTTTACTAAAACCCACTTTCACAGCCATATTTCCTTTCTCAGTGACTGTCTCGGTCTCCGACTCACCCCACGTGGATTTCAACTGAAATTCCATCCCTCTTGTTTCGAACCCACCCAGGATTACAGGTATCTCCGGGACATAAAACGTTTCTCGGACTGCTGTTCCCGTCGCATTCTGAGATCCACACTCAGTGCCATGCGCCGCCATATGAACACACTCGACCTCTCCCTCTAGCAGCACCGCCGCACCCTTTTTCAAAGCTGCGCGTGCCCTCAGTTTCATTTTATTCTTCGCCTCATCCGACGCCTCAACATCAAACTTTTTCTCTTTTTCTCAAGTGCAAAGGAACGCAAGCTCCAACAACTCATCGACACCAACACCCATCTGGGACCCTCCACCCCTGCTTGTCCCTCCGTCCCCACCCCATCTTCCAATCCCAGCCCCAGCCGCGTATTCACCATACCCTCTGACCTTCCCCTCTCCGATGCTGAACGTTCAGTGCTCAGCAAAGGACTTAGTTTCATACCCTTACACCCTCATCTCAATGAATTTCGGGCTCGGTACGATGCTGAACTCTTCTTCCGCCGTCTTCGTCTCTGTGCTCACTTCTTTGGGCAGGAGTCCTCTCCCCGTTCAACGGATCTTTTTACCCACATCCAATATTCTCCCTCCACCTGGACCCCTCCCTCTGGATTCTTACCTTCTCTTGATCTTTTCATTGGGAACTGTCGGCCTGACATTAGTCGTCTCAATTTCTCTGCTCCTCTCACCCACTCTAACCTGTCTCTCTCTGAACTTGCAGCACTCCGTTCTCTCAGGTCCAACCCTAACATTGTCATCAAACCCACTGACAAGGGTGGTGCTGTTGTTGTCTGGCACACTGACCTCTACCTCGCAGAGGCTGAGCGTCAACTCGCAGACACTTCCTCCTACCTCTCCCTGGACCATGACCCCACCACTGAACATCAAGCAATTGTTTCCAGGACTGTCACTGACCTCATCTCCTCTGGAGATCTTCCTCCCACAGCCTCCAACCCCATAGTCTCCCAACCTCGGACGGCCCGCTTCTACCTCCTACCCAAAATCCACAAACAGGTCTGTCCCGGCAGACCGATCGTGTCAGCCTGTTCCTGCCTCACGGAACTCATTTCTCGCTATCTTGACCCCCTTCTCTCTCCCCTTGTCCAGTCCCTTCCCACCTACATCCGTGATTCCTCTGACACCTTACGTCACATCAACAATTTCCAGTTCCCTGGCCCTAACCACCTCCTCTTCACCATGGACGTCCAATCCCTCTACACCTCCATCCCCCACCAGGATGGTCTGAGGACTCTCTGCTTCTTCCTCGAACAGAGGCCCGAACAATCCCCATCCACCACTACTCTCCTCCGTCTGGCTGAACTTGTTCTCACACTGAACAATTTCTCCTTTAACACCTCTTACTTCCTCCAAATAAAAGGTGTGGCTATGGGTACCCACATGGGCCCCAGCTATGCCTGTCTCTTTATGGGGTATGTGGAACATTCCTTGTTCCAGTCCTACTCCAGCCCCCTCCCACAACTCTTTCTCCGGTACATCGATGATTACTTCGGTGCTGCTTCATGCTCTCGTCGGGACCTGGAAAAATTTATTAATTTTGATTCCAATCTCCACCCCTCCATCATTTTCACATGGTCCATCTCTGACACTTCCCTTCCCTTCCCTTCCTTGACCTCTCTGTCTCAATTTCTGGTGATAGACTGTCCACCAATATCCATTACAAGCCTACCGACTCCCACAGCTACCTCGACTACAGCTCCTCACACCCCGCTTCCTGTAAGGACTCCATCCCATTCTCTCAGTTCCTTCGCCTCCGTCGCATCTGTTCCGATGATGCCACTTTCCAAAACAGGTCCTCTGACATGTCCTCCTTCTTCCTTAACCGAGGTTTTCCACCCACGGTCGTTGACAGGGCCCTCAACCGTGTCCGGCCCATCTCCCGCGCATCCGCCCTCACGCCTTCTCCTCCCTCCCAGAAACATGATAAGGTCCCCCTTGTCCTCACTTATCACCCCACCAGCCTCCGCATTCAAAGGATCATCCTCTGCCATTTCCGCCAACTCCAGCATGATGCCACCACCAAACACATCTTCCCTTCACCCCCCCTGGCGGCATTCCGTAGGGATCGTTCCCTCCGGGACACCCTGGTCCACTCCTCCATCACCCACTACTCCTCAACCCCCACCTGTGGCACCTTCCCATGCCCACGCAAAAGATGCAACACCTGCCCCTTCACTTCCTCTCTCCTCACCGTCCAAGGGCCCAAACACTCCTTTCAAGTGAAGCAGCATTTCACTTGCATTTCCCCTAACTTAGTCTGCTGCATTCGTTGCTCCCAATGCGGTCTCCTCTACATTGGAGAGACCAAACGTAAACTGGGCGACCGCTTTGCAGAACACCTGCGGTCTGTCCGCAAGAAAGACCCAAACCTTCCTGTCGCTTCCCATTTTAACCCTCCACCCTGCTCTCTTGCCCATATGTCTGTCCTTGGCTTGCTGCATTGTTCCAGTGAAGCTCAACGCAAACTGGAGGAACAGCACCTCATCTTCCGACTAGGCACTTTACAGCCTTCCGGACTGAATATTGAATTCAACAGCTTTAGATCTTGAACTCCCTCCTCCATCCCCACCCCCTTTCCGTTTCTTCCCCCTCCTTTTTGTTTTTTCCAATAATTTATATAGATTTTTCTTTTCCCACCTATTTCCATTATTTTTAAATGTTTTTGCACCCATCATTTATCTATACCTTTTATGCCCTTTTAGTCTTATTTCACCCCACCCCCACTAGGGCTATCTGCACCTTGCTTGTCCTGCTCTCCACTCTTAATTAGCACATTCCATTAGATAATATCACCACCTTCAACACCTCTTTGTTCTTTTGTCTGTGACATCTTTTGGTTATCTCCTCCTATCACTGGCTGCTGGTCCCAACAACCTCCCCCCCCCCACCCCAACCAGCTTATATTTCACCCCTTTCCTATTTTTACTTAGTTCTGTTGAAGGGTCATGAGGACTCGAAACGGGGGTAGAGCACATCCCGGCGGCCTCCACGGCATTTAGCAGTCGCTCGGGGGACCCGCCGTTGAAGGGGGGTTGCAGTCTTTTTCCCTTTGCTGGCCATGTCTCCTGGGCAGCGGTGGTGAGCTGGTGGTGATGAGCGCTTTGCTGGTGGCTGCCTTTTAAAGATGGCGGCCAGCGTGATGCAACAGCAGGGTGATCGCAAGCGGGCAAATAAGAGCCCGGCTGCCAGTGTAGGTGAGTGCTGTGACAGGACTACAGATTCCTCTTCAGAGTTTCTTCAGAGCTTGATTGGGGGCCCTTGGTCATGGACTCTGTCGGCTGTTTCCCAGATGTGCCTGTGAAAGCAAAGGGAGATAATTAGTGCATGGCAGTGGCCTGTGAAACAGGACACATCACTCACAGCATGGTTGTCTGATGGATGTTGCACTGCTGTATCATCACTTGGTAGAGCAGCGCCAACCTCACCATCAGCACAGGACTGGTCCCGGTCATCGCCGGCCAGCTGGATGGCTCTGTTTTCAAATTCTGTCAGAACTTTGATCTCCGGCGTCCCTCCACCTGTCTGCGGCCTTTCCCTCCTGTTGTGAGCCGGTTTGTCCTGCATGGATAGAGATGGGGAGAGTGTCTCAGGATGCCTGCCGGGCCAGATGATAAGTATACCTGGCATGTGTGGGTGGTGAGTGGTCCCATGGACAGGATGAGGACAATGAAGGTGTGTGTGAGAGAGTGAATGGTGATGACCCATGAACTAGCAGTGAGTGAGGGCCCTGTGGATGTGTGATGGGTTTGTGAGTGTGTGAGTTGAGAGTGATGACAAGAGTGACTTACCCTGGCGGAACGGAGGAGATCATTCATCCTCTTGTGGCACTGGGTCGCTGTCCTCCTCTGCAGGGTGCTCACACTGACCACCTCTGCCACCCCCTCCCAATCCAGGTTGTTGACATTGCTGCCCATCCTGCGGCCAGAGTGGGGATAAAGCACATCCCGGCGGCCTCCAGGGCATTTAGCAGTCGCTCGGGGGACCCGCCGTTGAAGGGGGGTTGCAGTCTTTTTACCTTTGCTGGCCATGTCTCCTGGACAGTGGTGGTGAGCTGGTGGTGATGAGCGCTTTGCTGGTGGCTGCCTTTTAAAGATGGCGGCCAGCGTGATGCAACAGCGGGGTGATGGCAAGCGGGCAAATGAGAGCCCGCTCGCCATGGAAACAGTGTGTTCCCTGGAAATGCATAAATAATGAGGCGGGCTCGGGAAGATACGGCGTGAAAACCCGTCATTTTTGTAGGTGGGTTTTTACCCGCCTTCTACCGCACTTAGTGCAATTCTGGGAAAATTCCGCCCAGAGCCTTAAGTTTTATCCTTTTATTCTTTTTATAACCTGTAGCCTCATCTGTTGATTTACTGTTAGATTTGTACTCTCTATCCCTTCCTGTCACGGCCTGTTTTACATCTCCCTTCTCTTTTGTCTTATCTCTACTCTTTGATTTACCACATCTTCCCAAATTTGTATCCGTGCCCTCTCTACTTTGTTTAATCGCAAGAACACCGGTCCTAGCATGGTTCAGGAGTAGACCATCCCAATGGTACAGATCTCACTTTCCCCAGTATTGGTGCCAGAACCCCCTTTTCCCACACCAGGCTTCGAACCACGCATCCATCTTCTTAATTGGATTTGTTCTATGCCAATTTGCACGTGGCTCAGGTAATAATCCAGAGATTATGATCTTTGAGGTTCTGCTTCTTAATTTGGTGCCAAGCTCCTCGTACTGACTAGGCAGAGCCTCATTCTTTGTCCTGCCTATGTTGTTGGTACCAACATGGACCATGCCGTCTGGGTCCTCTGCCTCCCACTGCAAGTTCCTCTCCAGGCCCAAGCGGATGTCCCGAACCCTGGCACCGGGCAAGTAGCACAGCCATCTGGACTCACCCTCTTTGCTGCAGAGGACAGTGTCAATCCCTCTGACTATACTGCACCCTACTACCACTACATTCCTTGTAGCTCCCCCCGCTTGAATGGCTTCCTGTACTACGATGCCATGGACAGTTAGCGCATCCACTTTGCAGCTCCCACTCACATCCAAACCAACTGAAAAAAAACCTCAAACCTGTTGGACAATTGCAATGGCCGAGGCTCCTGAGTCCTGCCCTCTTACTGCCTCACTTGCAGTGACAGCCTCCTGTCCCTGACCACTCACCAAAGCAGAAAACTCTATCCTAAGGGGTGTGGTCGCCTCCTGGAATAAAGTTTCCAGGTGACTTTCCCCCTCCCTGATGTGCCACAGTGTCTGCAGCTCGGCCTCCAGCTCAATAACCCAGAGCCGAAGTTCCTGCAGATGTGTTTGGCCTGGATCACACCGGTATCCAGAAGCTCCCACATCCTGCAATCGCAGCACACCACCTGCCCTGCCATCCACAATGTGTGTTAATTAATTAATAATTGCTAATTAGTTAATTATAATGAATAAAGCTTACACCTCCCTATAGGTTTTGTCACTGGCAGTAAACTTTGCAATACCGATAAAACAATACAGTACTTACAATATTGATGAAACTAATAATACCAGTTACTGGTTTAGCTGCTCCTTCTGCTGCACCAAAGGGGAAATCAAATACTGGAGGCTGAAAAAGAGCAGAAGAAATAAAGCACCTCCTCTGCACCCTTCACCGAACTCCCCACTCAGCACACTTTACTTCTTGCAGTAAACTTTACCTAAAACACCTCTTTCCCCCTATGCACCGAATTCCAACTCTGACCCAAATTCCCAAGTGTACTCACTCGGCCTCTGTCTCGCTCAGGCCGTAGTCTCCCCTCACTGACCGTGCTGATGGATGCTCACTGCACATGGGCTAACGCCCACAATATGGCGTCCAGTGCAATTCACCCACAAGTATTCCTGTGTACCAGAAGCGCCATTTTGGAACTCTAAGGGCACCCACAGCACCCAAAAAATGGCTGCTAATGAACCCAACTTCTCACCCATTCGATCAAAAAAGAAGGAATTCAGATCCAAATGACGCATCACTGGCTGAAATATTTGCAGCATTCCATTCCCCATGAGTGCACCATTATTCTCTTCTCCAACGATGTTTGTGTAAGATTTATAACCGGCTTTTGTTGATGAAGAAAAGGCTATCTATTCTGTTGTAGTAGTGTGACTTAGCAATAGGACTTTAAACTGTTGTTTAACACTGCTTTAATTTGTCATTTTTTTCTTGCTTGTTGTGGGTATGTGTTAATAGTCGATTTTCACAAATATAATTAATTTTTTGAGAGAAAAATTAGGGCAGGAAGAGAAGATGTAAAAAAAACCCCTTAATTTCACAAATGAGGGGACGCGTGTAGTCTGAGAATATTTTTATTGATCATATTAACATTTTTATTATTATTTTGTTCCAATTTTTGCTTGTACATAGCTGTATTTTTAATTGGTTATTGTGTAATTTAAATTAACTATGAAGAATAGCTGCTTTGGAATACCCATTAACTGTTCAGCAAAACAACATAATTGCCATATGTCACATTTCCTTTGGCTGCGTTAATTTTTGGCACCACACGGAAAATTCCATGAGTTACACAAGTCACACATTAATAGGTCCTTGTAAAACTCTACTGGCATCCACCTCCACAAATTTCCGGCAGAAGGGACACAATTAAAATTCATGGCTCCGATGCTGCAGCCCTCCATATTCATGAGGAAGGAGTCACCAGCAGCCTGCGAGCTACCATTAAGCTTGCAGACTTCCTGGGCTTGATTTTAACCCTGACCAGGGTTTCGAGAGGGAAGAGGGCACAGGATGGCTACCAGCAGGGGAAGAACAGGCGGCCCTTGCCTATCAGGTAAACGGCTGGAAGTGATGTTTTTAGGAGGCTCTCAGGGGAAGGATCCCGCATGTTGAAGACTGCGACTTGTTTGTGAGGCCTGGAGGAGCACTCTGCTTGTCAGACCAAAGAAATGGCTTCTCTTACCTAGGGAACATTTTAATCCTTTGCAACAGCTGCCAACTTGCTTCAGCCCAGCAAGTCATCTGTGGCTGCTTCCCCCCTCAGGCATAGTTAAAAGGCCATGAAGGTCCCGCTGACCTCACAGGACTCCGACTAATATTCATGCAGGAAGCCTTTGACTCTGTCTGGTGGGCACCTCATTACCATCAAAGCCGGCAGCGTTAAAATCACAGGCCAGTGAGAATATGGAGAAGAACTCTTTGCCCGGTTCATTTCTGTCATACGGAGAGTTAAAATTCCACCCCCCACTCACCCCCACAAACCCCCACCCTCGCCCCTGCCCAGACTACCCTGGTCTCTTTTCAGAAGGAAGTGCAAGTCATATTCAATATTCAATGACTTGATGATACCAATGTACTGGTGCTTCAACACACTGGTGACTGATCCTCAACCCCTCACAGCAATGCCACACGTATCACAGCCGAATTGCTCTGGCAGTTTGTCCAGGTGAGGTTTTTGGGTTAATACTTTTCTATCCACTCAATCAAACTCCAAAAAAATCAGAAATGTTGACTTGATATTAATGATCGCTTTACTGAGAATTGTTTAAAAAAAGGCTCCTCCATCTTCCTTTCCTAATAAGCTCAAACTGACGAAGACTTCATCCAACTTACACTTCGTTGACAGACAAATCGCTTAAATGGCAATAAACTGATGGACAAGATTCAGTTTCATGTTAATGGCTAAATTCTGAGGAAAAAGATAGGTATTGTCAGTTCTGAACTTAACCTTGATAGACCTTCATGAGCTAAGTAGCTGAGTATCATGATGACACTGTCATGAACAATGCTTTGCTGACCTTTGCACTAGTTTTTAATATTTGGCTTTCACAGTTTATGTGAACAAAGCAGCATCAATTTTAGTTCTATTTATTGAAATCTCATTAGTTAATTACATTAACATTTACTGCTGCAAGAACTTTGTTTTGCTGTACAGGATGTGCATTATGTGGATTTTATAGAGTGCAATAGCCAGCATTCTTAGTCCAGCACTGCTACAAAGTCATTAGGCTGCCTACTAAATTATTTGCTGCCAACTCAAGTTCAGCACTGGCTTATTGACCAGCTGAATAAAAAGTTGCTTATAGGCTTCAAACCATAAAGATTCTGCTCTGGTTATATTTGAAGCTGTCTTTATTGATGAGAGGCTGAGTGGTATTATTTGAAATGTTAGCAGAAATTCGATAAAGGGTTGATGTCATGCATTACTTTTACTGCCAATACTGCACACCATGCCAAAACAATATTTCAACTTTCCACCATAGGTGATATCATTATATTCTTTATTTTAATTTTTCAAATGTGTAACTATGCATTTGAAGGGATTTAATTCCCCATGTGTACAATTTTTATTGTTCTGGTTAATGTACTTATTCTACTGGATTGGTTGTAAAGCAGTTTGAACACCCTGAGCTAGTAAAAGGGTTTGTATAACTGCAAGTCTTTTTTTCTCTTTTTCAAGTTAAATTTCTGTCTTTTAGTTCTACTGCGATCATTATTCTGTATGGCGTACACAGTAAATGAAACCTCTTGCTGGGTAATAGTTGTCAGGCCAGATATGGTTTGTATTTCATAGAGGCAATTTTCCACTTTAGTACTTCTGACATAAATTGCACGTACATATTGGAAAGTTTTACACCTGCAATGTGTGATTTTCCGATCATTAATTTTACTAGTAAGAAAATAACAGGCTGGGAGCTTGCAATTTCCTGTTAGGAAGACAGTAGCAGAAGGTATCACCTTTTATGTGTTGCTTTGGCACATTGAGAATTCAGTTTTAATTTAAATTAAGGGACAGTCCCTGTGAGGTTATTGAATCCCTGGTTTGTCAATATATTGAATGCAGAAAAAAATGGAACCTTGGATCTCTAGAATGCCAGCCCGAGTGCTTGTGAAAGTAATTAAATCTGAGCTTTCAACCTTAGCAAAGCACTTTGAAGAAGGCTTCAAAGGTGGTCCGCAGTGTGGTCTGGCAACCCTGCAGCAGTGCACGATGGTGGAATACAGATTGCTCCATAGATATCCCACACGTATGAAAACAACTAAACTGTGTTTGACCTCTCTGTCTCAATTTCTGGTGATAGACTGTCCACCAATATCCATTACAAGCCTACCGACTCCCACAGCTACCTCGACTACAGCTCCTCACACCCTGCTTCCTGTAAGGACACCATCCCATTCTCTCAGTTCCTTCGCCTCTGTCGCATCTGTTCTGATGATGCCACTTTCAAAAACAGTTCCTCTGACATGTCCTCCTTCTTCCTTAACCGAGGTTTTCCACCCACGGTCATTGACAGGGCCCTCAACCGTGTCCGGCCCATCTCCCGCGCATCCGCCCTCACGCTTTCTCCTCCCTCCCAGAAACATGATAAGGTCCCCCTTGTCCTCACTTATCACCCCACCAGCCTCCGCATTCAAAGGATCATCCTCCGCCATTTCCGCCAACTCCAGCATGATGCCACCACCAAACACATCTTCCCTTCACCCCCCTTGGCGGCATTCCGTAGGGATCGTTCCCTCCGGGACACCCTGGTCCACTCCTCATCACCCCCTACACCTCAACCCCCTCCCACGGCACCTTACCATGCAACCACAGAAGGTGCAACACCTGCCCCTTTACTTTCCCTCTCCTCACCGTTCAAGGGCCCAAACACTCCTTTCAAGTGAAGCAGCATTTCACTTGCACTTCCCTCAATTTAATCTACTGCACTCGCTGCTCCCAATGCGGTTTCCTCTACATTGGAGAGACCAAACGCAGACTGGGTGGCCGCTTTGCAGAACACATTCGGTCTGTCCGCAAGCATTACCCAGACCTCCCTGTCGCTTGCCATTTTAACACTCCACCCTGCTCTCATGCCCACATGTCCGTCCTTGGCCTGCTGCAATGTTCCAGTGAAGCTCAACACAAACTGGAGGAACAGCACCTCATCTTCTGACTAGGCACTTTACAGCCTTCCGGACTGAATATTGAGTTCAACAATTTTAGATCATGAACTCTCTCCTCCATCCCCACCCCCTTTCCGATCCCCCCTTTTTTTTCCAATAGATTTTTCTTTTCCCACCTATTTCCATTATTTTTAATGTATTTCCATCCATTGTTTTATCTCTACCTTTTAGCCTTTTTCGATTCCTTTCCCCCACCCCACCCCCACTAGGGCTATCTGTACCTTGCTCGTCCTGCTTTCTACCCTTAATTAGCACATTCCTTAGATAATATCACCACCTTCAACACCTCTTTGTCCTTTTGTCCGTGACATCTTTTGGTTATCTCCACCTATCACTGGCCCTCTATTCAGCTCTACTTATCCCACCCCCCTTAAACCAGCTTATATTTCACCTCTCTTCTATTTTTACTTAGTTCTGTTGAAGGGTCATTCGGACTCGAAACGTTAACTGTATTCCTCTCCGCAGATGCTGTCAGACCTGCTGAGTTTTTCCAGGTATTTTTGTTTTTGTTTTGGATTTCCAGCATCCGCAGTTTTTTTGCTTTTAACTAAAGTGTGTTAGTAGGCAAGCCTTATGAGGTCCAATAGCTGAAGCTATTGAAGAAGAAGCTCTTGACCCTCCAAATACATATTTAATTGCTCCTTTTCACTTGTCACAGAGTCAGAGAACTGTTACAGTGTAGAAGGAAGCCATTCGCCCATCGTGTCTGCACTGGCTTTCCGAGCATTTTAACTTAGTGCCAATCTCCTGCCTTTTCCCCATAACCCTGCACATTGTTTTTATTTAAGTAATCACACAATGTCCTCTTGAATGTCTTAATCGTACCTGCCTCCATCATTCTTCCAGGCAGTGCATTCCTAACCTTAACTACTCGCTGTGTGAAAAAGTTTTTTCTCACCTCGCACGCAACACTCCAGCTGAGGTCTAACCAGTGTCTTATATAAGTTCATCAAAACCTCCTTGCTCTTGTACTCTATTCCCCTATTAATGAGGCTTGGAATACTGTATGCTTTAGAAACAGCTCTCTCTACCTGTCCTGCCACCTTTAATGACTTATGTACATATACACCCAGGTCCCTCTACTCCAGCACACCCTTTAGAATAGTGTCCTTTAATAACACTGTCTCTCCATGTTCTTTGTACCGAAGTGTATCACCTCACACTTCTCTGCATTGAACTTCATCTGTCACCTATCTGCCCGCTCCACCAATGTGTCAATGTCCTTTTGAAGTTCTAAATGTCTTCCTCACAGTTGACAATTCTCCCAAGTTTTGTGTTGTCTGCAATCTTTGAAATTGTCCCCTGTACACCAAGATCGAGATCATTTATATATATCATGAAAAGCAAGGGCCCCAGTATCGATCCCTGGGGAACTCCACTATAAAACTTATTCGAGCCCGTAAAATATCCATTAACCATCACTCTCTGTTTCCTATCACTCAGCCAATTTTGTATCCACATTGCTACTGTCCCTTTTATTCCATGACCTATAACTTTCCTCACAAGTCTGTTGTGTGGCACTGTATCGAATGCCTTTTGGAAGTCCATATACACCACATCAATGGCCTTGACCTCATCAACCATCTCTGTTACCTCTTCAAAAAACTCCAGCAACTTAGTTAGACATAATTTTCCTTTACTAAATCCATGCTGACTCTTCCGAATCAATCCACAGTTTTCCATGTGACTATTAATTCTATCCCGAATAATTATTTCTAGAGGTTTCCCGACAACTGAAGTTAAACTGACTGGTCTGTAATTGCAGGGCAGATCTTTACAACCTTTTTTAAACAAGGGCATAATGTTTGCAATCCTTCAGTCCTCCGGTACCTCCCCCGAATCCAGGGAATGTTGAAAGATTATTGCCAGTGCCTCTGCAATTTCCTCTCTCACTTCCTTCAATATTCTTGGATGCATCTCATCTGGTCCCGGTGCCTTATCAACGTTAAGTACCGACAGCTTATCCAATATCTCCTCCTTAACAATTTTAAATCCTTCTAGTGACGGAGTTTCCTCCTCTGTCACCATGGCCTGGGCAGCATCTACCTCGTAAAGACAGATGCAAAGTATTCATTTAACATGTCAGCCATGACTCTGGCCTCTATGTGTAAATCCCCTTTTTGTTCCCTAATAGGCCCTACTCCTCCTTTTACCACCCTTTTATATTGATGTGCTAATAGAAAAGTTTGGGATTTCCTTTTGTGTTATCTGCCAGTCTTTTTTCATAATCCCACTGTTTTATCTCCTGAACTCTCACTGTTTTATCTCCTGAACTCTCGCTGTTTTATCACCGGAACTCTCACTGTTTTATCTCCTGAACTCTCGCTGTTTTATCACCGGAACACTTACTGTTTTATCTCCTGAACTCTTGCTGTTTTATCACCGGAACTCTCACTGTTTTATCTCCTGAACTCTCGCTGTTTTATCACCTGAACTCTCACTGTTTTATCTCCTGAACTCTCACTGTTTTATCTCCTGAACTCTCGCTGTTTTATCTCCCGAACTCTCACTGTTTTATCACCTGAACTCTCATAAAAATATAAAAACATAAGGACATAAGAACTAGGAGTAGGAGGAGGCAATTCAGCCCCTCGAGCCTGCCCTGCCATTCATTACGATCATGGCTGACCTCATTTCGGCATCAACTCCAATTTCCCGCCCTCTCCCCATAACCTTTCAACCCATTACTAATTAAAAATCTGTCTATCTCCTCCTTAAATTTATTCAGCGTCCCGGCATCCACTGCACTCTGAGGTAGTGAATTCCACAGATTCACGACTCTTTGAGAAAAGCAATTCCTCCATAACTCTGATTTAAATCTATCACCCCTTAACCTAAAACTATGGCCTCTCTTTCTAGAATGCCCCACAAGGAGAAACATCCTCCACGTCTACTTTCTCTATCCCCTTTAGCATCTTATATACCTCAATTAGATCTCCTCTCATCCTTCTAAACTCTAGTGAGTATAGGCCTAAACTGCTTAATCTCTCCTCATAAGACAAGCCCTGAATCTCTGGAATCAATCTAGTGAACCTCCTCTGAACTGCCTCCAGTGCAACTGCATCCTTCCTCAAGTAAGGGGACCAAAACTGTGCACAGTACTCCAGGTGCAGTCTCACCAATGCCTTGTACAGTTGAATCAACACTTCCCTATTTTTATACCCTATTCCTTTAGCAATAAATGCCAAAATTCCATCTGCCTTCCTTATTACCTGCTGTACCTGCATACTAGCTTTCAGCGATTCATGCACGAGGACACCCAGATCCCTCTGCACTGAAGCATTCCGAAGTTTCTCTCCATTTAAATAATAAGTCGCCTTTTTATTTTTCTGACCAAAATGGATAACCTCACACTTATCCACGTTAAACTCCATCTGCCAAATTTTGGCCTATTCACCTAACCTGTCCATATCCATTTGTAAATTTCTTATTTCTTCATTGCAACTTATTTTCCCACCTATTTTGGTGTCATCTGCAAATTTAGCTCTAGTACCTTCTATCCCTGAATCCAAGTCATTAATATAGATTGTAAATAGTTGGGGCCCAAGGACCAAACCCTGTGGCACCCCACTAGTTACAGCTTGCCATCCAGAAAAAGACCCATTTATCCCGACTGTCCGCTTTCTGTTGGTTAGCCAATCCTCTATCCAAGCTAATATATTACACCTAACTCTGTTTTAATCACCTGAACTCTCGCTGTTTTATCTCCTGAACTCTCACTGTTTTATCACCTGAACTCTCGCTGTTTTATCACCTGAACTCTCGCTGTTTTATCACCTGAACTCTCACTGTTTTATCACCTCAACGCTCACTGTTTTATCACCTGAACTCTCACTGTTTTATCTCCTGAACTCTCGCTGTTTTATCTCCTGAACTCTCACTGTTTTATCTCCTGAACTCTCACTGTTTTATCTCCTGAACTCTCGCTGTTTTATCTCCTGAACTCTCGCTGTTTTATCTCCTGAACTCTCGCTGTTTTATCTCCTGAACTCTCGCTGTTTTATCACCTGAACTCTCACTGTTTTATCTCCTGAACTCTCACTGTTTTATCTCCTGAACTCTCGCTGTTTTATCACCTGAACTCTCACTGTTTTATCACCTGAACTCTCACTGTTTTATCTCCTGAGCTCTCGTTGTTTAATCTCCTGAACTCTCACTGTTTTATCTCCTGAACTCTCACTGTTTTATCTCCTGAACTCTCACTGTTTTATCTCCTGAACTCTCACTGTTTTATCTCCTGAACTCTCACTGTTTTATCTCCTGAACTCTCACTGTTTTATCTCCTGAACTCTCGCTGTTTTATCTCCTGAACTCTCGCTGTTTTATCTCCTGAACTCTCGCTGTTTTATCACCTGAACTCTCACTGTTTTATCTCCTGAACTCTCACTGTTTTATCTCCTGAACTCTCGCTGTTTTATCACCTGAACTCTCACTGTTTTATCACCTGAACTCTCACTGTTTTATCTCCTGAGCTCTCGTTGTTTAATCTCCTGAACTCTCACTGTTTTATCTCCTGAACTCTCACTGTTTTATCTCCTGAACTCTCACTGTTTTATCTCCTGAACTCTCACTGTTTTACCTCCTGAACTCTCACTGTTTTATCTCCTGAACTCTCACTGTTTTATCTCCTGAACTCTCACTGTTTTAACTCCTGAACTCTCGCTGTTTTATCACCTGAACTCTCACTGTTTTATCTCCTGAACTCTCGCTGTTTTATCTCCTGGACTCTCACTGTTTTATCTCACAACCTCCTGCTATATGATCTCCCGAGCTCTCGCCCACCTCTCTCTCCTGAAATCTCGCTGTTTTAGCCTCTCTGTCCCGAAGTCTCACTGTTTTAACCTCTCTCTCCTGAACTCTCACTGTTTTAACCTCTCTGTCCCGAAGTCTCATTTTTTTAAACTCTCTGTCCCGAAGCCTCGCTGTTTTAACCTGTTTCCGGAGTCTCACTTTTTTAAACTCTCTGTCCCGAAGTCTCGCCATTTTAACCACTCTCCCCGAAATCTCACTGTTTTGGGCTCTCTAGAGAATTCTTGCCCTCAATTGCCCCCCCAGTGCCTTTGCCCGAAACACTCTGTGAGCTCTGCTCGGGCAATGGCCTCTGTGTGCCAATGCATGTGCTCTTCTTATTCCCCCATTTAAGCAGCTTCAGGAATGGCTTCCACTTCTCTGACTGGCTCTGTGATGTGCAGCCTCCTTATCTCCTTGGATGAGCTACTGGCCCAGCATGTTCCCACGCATCACCTCGAAAATCTAAATCGGCCCTGCAATGAGCTACCAAGTGGCTCATTAAATGCTTCAACTGATTAACCAATACAGAAGTAAAATACTGCAGATGCTGGAAATCTGCAAAGCAGGAAATGCCGCAAATACCCAGCAGGTCAAGCAGCGTCTGAAGTGAGAGAAGCAGAGTCGGGGTTCCTGGTCAATGACCTTCCATCAGTTGACTACCTGTCAGTTTCAAGCGGGTTACCTTAACCTCCGACTTCCACCAAAATCACTGGGTGGCGGGAGCACATCGAGGAATTGGGTCGCCACCTTCAAATCTGCCTCTGTCTCAAATTCAAAGTTCAGCCCGAGAAGTCGGCAGTAGCATTCTGAGAGAGAGATAAATCTTTCCCAACAAATTTACTGGAGTTCTTTGGAGAAATTCCATCTTCTCCACAAATGTAATTGTGTAGATTTGATATATTAGGTCTCTGCAAGGCTTTTAATATTGTACCAGACAAACGATTAGTTTACAAGCTAGAAGCCATAAATTAAAGGCAGGATTCTGGGGTAGATTAAAAATTGGCTAAAAGAGAGCAAGTAAAAGGGACATTGTTGTGAATGAACCTCACCAACATGTCAAATTATGGGGCACAAGTGGAATGTCAGTGTGATCAGTGTTCGAGTCTTTGTGGCTTACATTGTATATAAATGAATTCAAACTAGGCGACAGAGGCAGAATAATGGATGGCACTGGGAGAATGTGGAGGGGGGCCCTGGGGGGAAGGGGTGTGTGGGGAGTGTGAGGTTCACACAGTAGGGAGGAGGCAAGCCAAAAACAAGGGGACCTGGTTGAAAAGTAAATTGATGAGTGGCAAATGACATCTAATCTAGAAAAATACAATTTAATGAGGCTAGGGAAAGGAATATGCTCTAAGATAAAGGGCACAGGAGGGGGGGAATCTTGTGTTATTGTGAAGAATTGGCTGAAATCAGCAGTGCAATATGTAGCAGCAGTAAGAACATTAACTGGATCTCAGGATGGATAACCATAGGGAAACAATAAAAATCCTAGCAGTAATAACAAGGCACTGGTTTGTCAACATCTGGCATATTGCAGCAAAGCCATCCAGGCAATATGCAGAAGACAGCAGCCAAACTCATAAGGCGAGTGGGAGGGGGAGAGGGGGGGAGGGGTGGGTGGGGTGGTGTGGGGGTGGGGGGGTGGGATTTTAACCCTCATGATGGGTGGGGGAGGGTTGGGAAGTTAGTTCAAATTTGGTAATTCTGAAACCCAGCCCAACCCAACCCACCTCAAACGCATCCATTTCCAGTTTTAACAGGAGTAAAGATGTCTTGCTGCAATTGTACAGAGCCTTGGCGTAACCTCACCTGGAGTATTGTGCACAGCTTTGGTCTCCTTATCTAAGGAAGGAGATACTTGCCATAGAGGGAGTGCAATGAAGATACACCAGACTAATCCCTGGGGTGGCGGGATAGTCTTATGAGGAGAGATTGAGGAAACTGGGCCTGTATTCTCTATAGTTTTGAAGAATGAAAGGTGATCTCATTGAAACTTAAAAAATGGTTGCAAAATTTGCTGACAACACAAAGATAGGTAGGAAAGTAAATGGTGAAGAAGACATAAGGAGGCTACGAAGGGACATAGATAGGTCAAGTGAGTGGACAAAGATCTGGCAAATGGAATATAATGTGAGAAAATGTGAAATGGTCCATTTTGGCAGGAGAATAAAAAGAAATTTATTATCTAATTGTTGAGAGACTGCAGAGGTCTGAGATTCAGAGGGATCTGGGTGTTCTAGTGCACAAATCACAAAAGGGTACAGCAAGTAATTAGGAAAGCTAATAGAATGTTATCATTTCTTGTGAGGGGAATTGATTACAAAAGTAGGGAGGTTATGTTTCAGTTGTACTGGGCACTGGTGAGACCACATTTGGAGTACTGTGTACAGTATTCGTCACCTTATTTAAGGAAAGATGTAAAAGTATTAGAAGCAGTTCAGAGAAAGTTTACTAGACTAATACCAGGAATGGGTGGGTTGTCTTATGAGGAAAGGCTGGACAGGTTAGGCTTGTATCCACTGGAGCTGAGAAAAGTAAGAGGCAACTTGATCGAAACCTTTAAGATCCCAAGGGGTCTTGACAGGGTGGATGTGGAGAGGGTGTTTCCTCTTGTGGGAGAATCTAGAAATAGGGGCCACTGTTTAAAAATAAGGGGTCCACCATTTAAGACAGAGGTGAGGAGAAATTTTTTGCGCTCAGAGGGTTGTGAGTTTTTGGAACTCTCTTCCTCAAAAGGCAGTGGAAGCAAAGCCTTTGAATATTTTTAAGACAGAGCTAGATAGACTTTTGATTAACAAGGGGGTGAAAGGTTATCGGGGGTAGGCAGGAATGTGGGGTTGAACGTGGGCCATGATCTGATTGTAATGGTGGAACAGGCTTGAAGTGCCGAGTGGCCTACTCCTGCTCCTAATTTGTATGTTCACATGGTCTTACAGGGCGTGACAGGGTAAATTTGGATAGGTTGTTTCCCCTGGCTGATGAATCTAAAACCAGGGGACATAGCCTCAGAATAAGGGGCAGGCCATTTAAGATTTGAAATGAGGAGGAGTTTCTTCACTCAGAGGATGGTGAATCTTTGGAATTCTTTACCCCTGGGGGCTGTGGAAGCTCAATCATTGTTCAAGGCAGAAATCGATAGATTTCTGGATACGAATGACATCAAGGGATAGGGGGTAGTGGCTTCGAGGTAGATGATCAGCCAACATCAAACTGAATGGCAGCGCAGGCTTGAAGGGCCACATGACCTATTCCAGCTCCTATTTCCTATGCTCCTATGTTTAACAGAATCGGGCAGGGTGATGGGTCTATTCTCGAGGTAGTGGGTAGAGGAGCGTCAGTTATTCAAATTTGCTAAGGAGGCTGCATAACCCAGATTCTAGTAGCCGTTTAGATTCCTGGACTACATCCCGGGGCTCTAGAAACCCAACAGCTGAAGGGGACTTTGATGAATCTACCTCTCTAAAGTCCCTAAGTGTCTCCCCATAAACATCAGTGCCAAGGAATGTAAGATTGTTCCCATTGGAGAATTTCTCTTTTGTCAAAAACTCCATTGATTGCTCAACGCATCATTTTTTAGCCACCTGTACTTCAGAAAGATAAGCATTAATGTTTTTTATTTCAATGAATTATTACCAGACTGGTGTTCTTCACTAAGTTCCTGTTACAATGGCTCAGAGTTACTTTGTTCTGTTTGCATTCTTATATGTGTAATACCATCCGAAAACTATATTCAACTACACTGTGTCTCCTGCCAATGCAAAATGCCCACCTGTGTATGCGCACTAGCCTGCGCATATGTTACTCTGCTATTCCCAGGCTGCCGGAGAACTTCTTTTAAAATCGAAGGCCAAAGCCAAAGTGAAGGCAGCAAAATCTAAGAAAGCAGCACCAAAGACTCTTCTCAGGGACACCCACGTCTCTTAGAAAAGAGCTGATCCCTGTCCCAGCGCTGGGAGCAGATTTCAGATAGAAATGTTGTTTCCTGCTAATCAGACCCATGCTGCACACAGCCCACTCCCTGCAATAAAACAGAGGGATGTCCCTGTCTCTTCGGAGCCGGGGATGTGTCCAGGTGCAGTCAAAGTTTGTGTTTGTGTCTTTTTCACAGCTTCAGGGCAGAATCGTCCCAGATTTGCACTAAATGTGGTAGCGGCTAGTTAAAACGACGTTTTACCCACTGGCCACAATGGCGGGTTTTCACACCGTATTGTCCTAAACCCGCCACATTAGTTATGCACTCCTGGGAACCACGCCGTTTCCATAGCGAGCGGGCTCTCATTCGCCCACCATGCCATCACCTCACTGCTTCAACAAGCCGGGCGTTATATTTCAAGTCCAGCCGCGTGCACGCATCTCAGTGCTTCCAGCCCATGACTACTGCAGGGAAGATGTCCATGAAAGGCAAAAAGACTGCAGCGCCCAATGACACATCACTGGAATGCCTTTTGGATGCTATGGAGGCCCGCTGTGATGCACCCTAACCCTGCTCTGGCCACAGGATGGGCAGCGGTGTGACCAACCAGGCTTGGTAGGTGATGGCAGCGGTGGTCAGTGCCAATGCTGCACAGATGAGATTGGCCATCCAATGCAGATAGAGGATGAATGATCTCATCCGTGCAGCCAGGGTAAGGCAACCATCTCATCACTCTAAACTCACACACTCACAAGCCCATCACACATTCACTGGCATCTCACTCACTGCCAGCTCAAGGGACATCACCACTCACTCTCTCACACACACCCTCACATCACCATCTGGCCTCATCTCCTCTGGAGGCTGCCTCCTCAGCCCTCACTATCTTGAGGCCACTTGCACAGATCAACATGTGGCCCCTACACACACCCTGGGATACCCCCCTTCCCCAGTACAGCCCTCACCCTGCAGCCTCTTCCCTTGCCTGAGGCCACTGCTCCCCCTTCCCCAAGCCCTAGCCCTGCAGCCATTGAAAAGCCGCCCAAATATGGCTGGTCTGGTAGGTAGAGATCAACCCATGACCCCCCCTAAAAGTGATGTGGTTCTGCCTGTGAGGCCTGGCGCTGATGACTGCGAGTGCTGCCCGAAGCAAGGGAGGCAAACAAACCTTGAAGTCCTGGGTGAAGTGCAGCCTGCCAAGTGCATGTTGCTTATGTGCTGTTGTGAAACACATCGGCATGTTTCCCTGGCGATGTGGGTGGATGATCCAGTGGGGGTGGGGGTGGGGGTGGGGGGTGATTCTGGCGGGCAGGCCTAATAATGATATGCTGATGTATTACAATGAGGTTCCCGACATCCGATGGCCTCCTGTTGGTGGGCTGAACGGACGATCGTGAACTGGTTTCGCGCCGTCGTGAAACCAGTTGCATCATATTGTCCACCCACACCACTGAACACGCCCGACACTGGCGGACACGGAAACTCCAGGCCTCAGGGTGAGAGTCTCTAAAACAGTGAACACGCCAGAGCAACACTAGAACAGCAGCTGTGTGGCACTGGTGGCAAACACAGCCATTCAACTATGTGTCTTTACCCTCTCTGACAGGCACCACAACCAGTGAGTGGGATTTTGCAGCCCCGTCTCCCGCTGGGATCGTCCGGTCCCACCGAAAGTCAATGAAACTTTGTCTGGGCTGCCGAATCCCCCACCCCGGTTCCCACCACGATGAGGCCGGAAAAGCCTGACCATTGCCTATGATGACAGAAGCAGATAAAAGATCTTAATGAGAACAGCAATGAACTATTCAGGAAATGCAGCCTTGACAATTTCTGAAATCAACAAAGCAGAGATAAGAAAAATCAATTCAATCATGTGTTTTTATTCACTATCGTTAACCAATTTAGCTTGTTTGGGTTTTAAACATCTACGAAAATGAGAATGTTTCCATCCGCTAAAAAGGTTGGGCTCTCAGAGTTTGAACTGGGTAAATCGTTTGCTCTTTGTTTCAGTTTGGCGTTCACTGTATGTTTGGTGATTTAGCTCCTGACTTGCTGAGTGACACCTGTTTATTGTGTTGTTTCAGGATTCCTGCTGCAATCAATGTCTTTGAAAGGACAGAAACTTGTATTGCTCAAACATAGCAGCAAGCAAACCTGTGATTCAAACCCGGTTTATCTCTTTCAACAATACCGGGCCAACAAAACGAAAATGATTGTCTGTAAGGATAATACATTTATAAAGATCATTGCAACAATTTAAAAAATGATTTAAACCCACGTTTTATTAAAATTGGCCATTAGTTTGATATCAAATTAGAAATCACTTTCATTCTGAGCTACCTCTAACAGTACGAAAGCTGTGAATGCTGCCATTTAGTTGGCACTCATCTCTCCAATAATCATTCTTCAGTAATAAAAGAATCTACAGCACCTTCTAGTGGATAGATCCTTAAAGGACATTTTGTTGCTGAAGCGACATGAACATCTATAATCAGAGACAGGACCAACCAATTCTCAAGCCATTGAGGTTTAAAAGTTGCTCTGCCTTTCCCATTGTGATGTAGCACACTTGGAAACTGCTGTATAGGCAGATTTTTCAATGGATTTGAATAATCAAACAGTCTGATATAATATTGACATAGCGCACAAGCATTTTACTGTCCGGCACTATGAGAGCTGGAGTGCTTTCCCACTGCGAAGGAATAGCATTAGTGATGTTTATCAAGCAGGAGCAGCCATCAGGATTAGCCTTAGCAAACAGGGAACCCCAGAGAATGGAAGGGGTCAGGCTTAGCTCTAGACCAAAATTGTATTTGTCGGCATCAAACTGAAAGGGTTTGATGGTAAACTTGAACTCAAAAAAGTAGCAATCAAATGAGAGGGTTCAGCACATCTTCACCGCACACCCAGGTTGGGTCAGACAATATTCAGGTGTCATTTATGACAGCTGCCAAAACAGGTGTTAGGCCCCTTATATATTATTAAGGAGAAAGCAACATCTGTTCAGAACCTTTCCCAGAAATTCAACAGCGCTGAACAGAACCATCGGGTTGTCCTTCAAGGGACTGCTGGCGGCAGCCACCAAAAAGATTTATGTTTGAACTCAAGCTACTATGGACCACTGCTGGCCTACACTCACCCCTCCTGACCTCCTTACCACCACCCCCAGATCTATCTGGGAGTTACTGCCAGCAAGTCGGTGGCCCACACTGGTGCTCTGAAGTACTGTGAGATGCCTCTGGTTACCCGATTGGTGTCTGCCGCTCTCCAGAAATTTGCTGATGATGCCCCAGGCCCGGCTTTAGTCGAGCCTCTGAGCTTCAGCTTTGGCACCTGCTCCCAGCGCGGTGACCATTCTGCGCCCGTAATTTAAGCCGAAACTAATTTACACGCCAATTCCTGATGTGAACGATGTTTCTGAACTTAGTTGCTTGAGTTCAAACCTCGGAGCCTATGTTTGCTCCTTACATTTCAAGATAACACCGAGGTTGCAGGAGGCTGAAGGCTATCAGAGACGAAGCTATGAAGCTGTCATCTGCTGGTGTTCAATGTAACTGCAGCAAAAAGTAACATTCATTTTTAACGTGTTGCACCATGGCCGAGATGTGGAAGAGTAAGAGTCTGTGAGGCTGACGGGATTTCATCGTTCATGAACTTTTCCAGTTGTAAACACTTTCAACCTTTCCGTAAAGTTTTCTGCTTTAGTTCCTTCAACTTTTTTGAAGCATTTTTTGCCAGGTTGCTCCACTCGAATGTTATGTCTTAGCAGAAGGCTAAACTGTAGTATAAAAACGTGGAACTTGTCTTCAGTGTTGAAAGACAGGTCACCAACACAAGTGCTTGGACTTTGCACCCCAGATATTAATTATTGACAAGGCCCCTGCATTCTCAGTGTAGCAGAGGGAAGGTGTGCTTTTACCCTCTGCTACAGTAACTACAAACATAGCCTATTATGAAAGTAGCATTTAAAAAATCTTAATGACAACTGCAGTTAAGCTCACAACTGGTATTTGTATAAGTGTTTCATGAATAAGGCACATTCCAAAGCACTTTACATCCAATGGTTTATTTTTTGTTGAAGTGTAGTCGCTGTTGTAATACAGGACACGTATCAAGGTCTTACAAACAGCAATGTGATCATAACCAAAGGTTATGGTAAAAAACAAAATACTGCGGACATTGGAAATCTGAAATAAAAGCAGAAAATGCTGGAAAAACTCAGCAGGTCTGTATGACCCCGGTCTGAAGAAGGGTCACACGGACTCGAAACGTTAACGCTGTTTCTCTTCCCGCAGATTCTGTCAGACCTGCTGAACCTGTTTTAGGTGTTGATTGAGGGATAAATATTGGCCAAAACACCAAGAGGACTGCTTTTCTTCCAAAGGTGCTGTGGGATCCTTTCAGCCCACCTGAGACAGGAGCCTCTCTCCCTCTTTGGGCTTACTGTTTGTGTCCGGTTTCGTTCTTGTTTGCCAGCTAATATCACACCCAGTATGTTCCTGATATCTCATGGGATCAGACCATGCACAAACTCAGGATCATCATGGTCTATTTTGGGACAACTCCAATGTGCTTTGTCAGCCAGCAGTATCCTTCACTGCTACTTTCCACATGGACATTGTGAATCCTTGCTGGCTTGATTGAAATCCATCACCTGGCATTGTCTTCACCCAAGCATTGCCATAGGAGATCCACTCATTTGTATTAAAGAATGTAAAATACCTGCTGTGAGTAGTGGAGATTAGAAACTAGGAAAAAATTATTCATGCTTTAATTATTCTGCCATTGGCAGCAGAAATAGATGTCGGTGAAGTTTGGTAAACCTATGGCCTGTCTCATTGGAACAAGATTTCAACAGGTTAGATACTGAGGTGTTGGTTTCCCTGGCTGGGGAATCTGGGACAAGGGGCACTGTCTCAGGATAAGGAATGATTATTTAGGATTGAGATGAGGGGAAATTTCTTTACTCAAAGGATTTTGAATCTTTGGAATTATATTCCCTAGGCGATTGGAGGCATTTTCTTATGAGGAGAGGTTGTGTCGGTTGGGCCTGTATCATTGGAGTTTAGAAGAATGAGAGGCGACCTTATTGAAGCATATAAGATTCTTAGGGGGCTTGACAGGGTAGATGCTGAGAGGCTGTTTTCCCTTGTGGGAGAGTCTCGGACCAGGGGCAGAATCTCAGAGTAAGGGGTCGCCCATTTAAAACAGAGATGAGGAGGAATTTCTTCTCTCAGAGGGTAGTCAATCTGTGGAATTCTTTACCCCAGAGAGCTGCAGAAGCCGGGTCGTTAAGTATATTCAAGGCTGAGATAGACATTGAATACATTTAGGCTGAAATAGACAGATTTTTGGTCTTTCAGGAGATCAAAAGAATGAGCGGGAAAGCGGAGTTGAAGCCCAAGATCAGCCATGATCACATCGAATGAGAAGCAGGCTCCTGGGCTCAGATGCTCTCCTCCTATTTCTTATGTTCTTCTCTGTGTTACAAAGGTTGGACTAATTACTTTTCAATGATATCTTCAAGCATCTATTCTCTCACAAGAGGACAGAACTGTTGTTCTCCATTGGCATTAATATATAGAGCACTTAAAAATGGGGCTTATTAAGCATGCTGTTTGTAACTGAAATATAATAATTCATTTTGTCAATTGATTTGGATCTCAGTTTATTGGCTCTGTCATTCAGAGGTGAATCGGCTCCACCACAGTTTATTATTTTTTATTGGTGTGTTTCTTGGCTTTAATGCTCAGACCATAAAACCATAAGATGAAGGAGCAGAAGTAGGCCATTCGGCCCATCGAGTTTGCTCCACCATTCAATGAGATCTTGGCTGATCTGATAATCCTCAACTCCACTTTCATGCCTTTTCCCCATAACCCTTGAGCCCCTTACTGATTAAAGACCTGTCTATCTCAGCCTTGAATATACTTAATGACCCAGCCCCTACAGCCCTCTGCCATAAAAAATTCCACAGGTTGACTACCCTCTGAGAGAAGAAATTCCTTCTCATCTCTGCTTTAAGTGGGCGCCCCCTTACTTTGAGATTATGCCCTCTGGTCCTAGACTCTCCCACAAGGGGAAACAACTCTCAGCATCTACCCTGTCAAGAATCTTACATGTTTCAATAAGGTTGCCTCTCACTCTTCTAAACTCCAATGAGTACAGACCAAACAGACTCAACCTCTCCTCATAAGAAAATCCCTCCATCCCCGGGATCAACCTAACGAACTTTCTCTGGACTGCCTCCAATGCCAGTATATCTTTCCTTAGATAAAGGGACTAAAACTGTTCATAGTATTCTAGGTATGGTCTAACTCGTGCCTTGTATAGTTTTAGCAAGACTTCCCTATCTTTATACTCCATTCCCTTTGGAATAAAGGCCAACATTCCATTTGCGTTACCTATTACCTGTTGAACTTGTATGCTACCTTTCTGGGATTCATGTACAAGGACCCCCAAATCCCTCTGTGCTGCAGCTTTCTGCAGTATTTCTCCATTTAAATAATATTCAGCTCCTCTATTCTTCCTGCCAAAGTGCATTACCTCACACTTTCCCACATTATATTCCATCTGCCAAGTTTTTGCCCACTCACTTAACCTGTCTGTATCCCTCTGTAGACTCCTTGTGTCATCCTCACTATTTGCCTTCGCACCTATTTTTGTCCATCTGCAAACTTGGCGATAGTACATTCACTTCCCTCATCCAAGTCATTAATATATATTGTAAATAATTGTGGCCCCAGCACTGATCCCTGTGGCACTCCACTAGTTACAGGTTGCCATCCTGAAAATGTCTCCCGTATCCTAACCCTCTGTCTTCTATTAGTTAGCCAGTCCTCTATCCATGCTAATATACTACCCCCAATACCATGGGCTCTTATCTCATTAATTAGCCTTAAGTAGACAAACATGTTAATGACTCCCTGCCCCACATTGCGGCAGGTACAGCATTCACATTTTAGGATATCTTATATTTATATTTCAATTGAGTACAATTTTGAGGCAGACACTACACTGCAGTACCGCAGGACATACTGCATTGTTGGAGGTGCTGTCCTTTGGACAAGGCATTAATATAGACTCCTGCCTGCCTTCTCAGTTGGGTGTAAAAGATCTGAGGGTGGAATTTTCCGTGCCCCACAGCGTTGGGCGTGATTGGTGGCGTGAGTGGACAATATGGTGTGATCGGATTTACGACAGCAGGAAACCAGTTCACGATCGTCCGCTCAGCCCACCAACGGCGGGCCACCTTTCCTTTCCTGCCATTGGATGTCGGGAGCCTTATTGTAATTCATCAGCATATCATTATTAGGCCAACCTGCCAGCATCGCCACCCCACTCCCCTGGATTGTCCGTCCACATCGGCAGGGAAACACGCCGATGTGTTTCACAACAGCATATAAAAGGCGTGCACTTGGCGGGCTGCACTTTGAGGGGAACTCGGAGCTGAGTGCACAGTAACATTGTGCAGCGCTCACCAGGATCGCCTGCTGGACTTCAAGCTTCAGGAGCGCTGGGGGGTCGGGGTTAAGGGCAGCTCTGCTGTTGAGGAGACTGGTATGGTTGCGGGGGTGGGGGGGGAAGGGTGCAAGAGCAGCCCTGCCATTGAATATAGCACACAAGCATTCACGGTGGGGGTTAGGGTGGGTGAGGGAAGTGACCATGCCTTAGGGAAACTTGTATAAAGAGACCATTCCTCTGCAACTGAGACAGTTCAGGCACAGCCGCATTAAGACTGGGGTCGGGCTTCTAGCCTATCTGCCCACTCAAGCAATGCAGAGGCATCAAAGTGCTACCAAGTGCTCCAAACCTTTTCACCACCCCACCACCATCCACACCCCAGGCACAGACTGCAAATTCATGAGCATTTTAGTGGACGGTAGAACAGTTGTGCGACTGCACATATTATACAATCTCCTCGCTAAAGCTGGTTATGGAGCAGTCACTGGTGGAGGTGCTCACAGCCCCTTACAATGTCATCATCCCGATTTGGTCCAGTCTCCCCCATGATTCAAGCTAACAGGGCAGCCTTGCAGCGCACTAATCTCTGGCCATCCAGGTGGTGGCCAACACTCCCCGGGAAGCGTTAAGGGACCTTCACACTTAAACAGGGCAGATTCTTAGGACACCCATGCTAACCACGTGTCTCTCTCTTTCATCTGTGTCTCACTGTTTCATCCTGCAAGAGGAATACATCAGGATCATGGAGCCTGGTGAACTATCTGTGTGCCTGATGGCCTACAGAGCATAAAGCCAACGGACGAACGAGCGACTGAGGCTCCTGGCTGCGCAGAGGCAGGAGCAGCAACCTCAGGAAGAAGGGATGCCTGGGGCTCCCACACATGCCGCCCAAGAGCCCTAGTCGGCACCTAGCGACACCCAGGGTCTACAAATGCCGCTTTTCATTCCTGCAGATGACTGAGAACCAGTGTCAGTGAAAACTGCGCACATCTAGGGAACTGGTCGGTCACATCTGTCACCTGCTGCAGGACTTGGCGCCACACGGACATGGAGGGCACCCACTGCCAGTGGCTGTGAAAGTGACTGCGGTGCTCAATTTCTATGCCAGTGGCTCCTTTCAGGGCTCCACAGGCGACCTCTGTGGGATTTCACAATCTGCCACCCACAAACACAGCCATGAGGTCACGGATGCCATCTTCTCGAGGGCCACACAACTTTGTCTGTTTCACCTGGGACTGGGACAGCCAGGATGCAAAAGCAATTGGATTCGCCCAGATGTCGGGATTCCCACAGGTGCAAGGTGTGATCAACTGCACTCATCTGGCACTCAGATCCCCATGGCTACACTCAGTGGACTACATCAACCATAAGGGCTTCCATTCACCGAATGTGCAGCTGGTGTGTGACCACCAGGAACGCATCCTGCAGGTGTGCACACCATTTCCAGGGAGTGTGCACGCTGCCTACATCCTCAGTCAGTCACAGATCCCTGGGGTCTTCCAGGGTCCACAGAGGCTGCAGGGGTGGCTCCTCGGGGACAAGGGTTACTCACAGAGGCCGTGGCTGATGACACCCGTGTGGTGGCCTCAGACTGCAGCAGAGCGATGCTATAATGAGGCTCATGCTGCAACTTGCAACTTGGTGGAGCAGACCATCGGGATACTGAAGATGAGGCTCCGGTGCTTGGACCAGTCTGGTGGGGCCCTGCAATACAGTCCACAGAGGGTGTCACACATCGTCATCGTCTGCTGCGCCCTTTACAACCTGGCGCTGCAACGCGGCGAGGAGCTGGCTGAGGATGAGCTGGAGGAGCTGTACTTCTCCGATGAGGAGGACATCAATGAGAATGAGGGTGAGGGGGTCCTCGGAGGCACTGATGACAGGGATGAGACCCTTGCCAGACGAGGCAGGCGTGCTCTGGAGGCCCTCATAGCTTGTGGAGGATGTTGATGACATGCCGTGAGGAGACACCATAGACCCTCACATTGCATCTGTGAAGGTTTGACTCCAGTCTGGCTTATGGCAGCACAAATACCCTCTGTGATAAAGCTCCTGTCATGGAAACACAGCGGAGGCCCTAATAGTCACTCGATTGCAGGAGGATGATGACGACAAGCAGTGAGGAAACTCCATAGATCTTCACGCAGCCTCTGAGAATGTCTGACACCTGTCTGGTTGAGGGTAGCTCGCTTGAGCTCTGTGAGCAGGGTCACAACATAAAGACTAATGTCCTTTAGGGAAGGAAATCTGTCGTCCTTACCTGGTCTGGCCAACATGTGACTCTGGACCCAAAGTCCTCCTTACTAACATCTGGGGCTAGTGCCAAAATTGGGAGAGCTGTCTCACAGACTAGTCAAGCAACAGCCTGACATAGTCATCCTCACTGAATCATACCTTACAGATAATGTCCTAGACTCCACTATCACCATCCCATCCCTGGATATGTCCTGTCCCACTGGCAGGACAGACCCAGCAGAGGTGGCAGCACAGTGGTGTACAGTCAGGAGGGAGTTGCCCTGGGCATCCTCAACATCGACTCCGGACCCCATGAAGCCTCATGGCATCAGCTCAAACATGGGCAAGGAAACTTCCTGTTGATTGCCATGTACCACCCTCCCTCAGCTGATGAATCAGTGCTCCTCCATGTTGAACACCACTTGGAGGAAGCACTGAGGGTGGCAAGGGTGCAGAATGTACTCTGGGTGGGGGACTTCAATGTCCATTACCAAGAGTGGCTCGGTAGCACCGGTACTGACCGAGCTGGCCGAGTCCTAAATGACATAGCTGCTAGACTGGGTCTGTGGCAGGTGGTGAGGGAACCAACAAGAGGGAAAAACATACTCAGCCTCATCCTCATCAACCTGGCTACTGCAGATACATCTGTCCACGACAGTATTGGTAGGAATGGCCACCGCACAGTCATTGTGGAGACGAAACCCCGCCTTCACATTGAGGATACCCTCCATTGTCTTGTGTGGCACTACCACCGTGCTAAATGGGATAGATTTCAAACAGATCTGGTAACTCAAGACTGGGCATCTATGAGGCGCTGTGGGCCATCAGCAGCAGCAGAATTGTACTCGAACACAATCTGTAACCTCATGGCCCGGCATATCCCCCACTCTACCATTACCATCAAACCAGGGGATCAACACTGGGTCAATGAAAAGTGCAGGAGGGCCTGCCAGGAGCAGCACCAGGCGCACCTAAAAATGAGGTATCAACCTGGTGAAGCTATGAAACAGGACTACTTGTGTACCAAACAGCATAAGTAGCAAATGATAGACAGAGCTAAGTGATCCCATAACCAACGGATCAGGTCTAAGCTCTGCAGTCTTGCCACACCCAGTCATAATGGTCACTGGAGGAGGACACTCCACAAATATCCCCATCCTCAATGGAGGAGGATCCCAGCACATCAGTGCAAAAGATAAGGCTGAAGCATTTGCTACAATCTTCAGCCAGAAGTGCCGAGTGGATGATCCATCTCGGCCTCCTCCAGAGGTCCCCAGCATCACAGATGCCAGTCTTCAGCCAATTCGATTCACTCCATGTGATATCAAGAAATGGCTGAAGGCACTGGATACTGCAAAGGCTATGGGCCCTGACAATATTCCGGCAATAGCACTGAAGACTTGTGCTCCAGAACTTGCCGCGCCCCTAGCCAAGCTGTTCCAGTACAGCTACAACACTGGCATCCACCTGGCTATGTGGAAAATTGCCCAGGTATGTCCTGTCCACAAAAAACAGGACAAATCCAACCTGGCCAATTACCGCCCCATCAGTCTACTCTCCATCATCAGTAAAGTAATGGAAGGGGTCATCAACACTGCTATCAAGCGGCACTTTCTTAGCAATAAGCTGCTCACTGATGCCCAATTTGAGTTTCGCCAGGGCCACTCAGCTCCTGACCCTGTTACAGCCTTGGTTCAAACATGGACAAAAGAGCTGAACTCCTGAGGTGAGGTGAGAGTGACTGCCCTTGACATCAAGGAAGCATTTGACTGAGTGGGCATCAAGGAGCCCTAGCAAAACTGAGTCAGTGGGAATCAGGGGGAAGACTCTCCGCTGGTTGGAGTCATACCTAGCACAGAGGGAGATGGTTGTGGTTTTTGGAGGTCAGTTATCTCAGCTCCAGGACATCACTGCTGGAGTTCCTCAGGGTAGTGTCCTAGGCCCAACCATCTTCAGCATTCAAAGTGATCTCACATTGGATTACCCAAGTATGTGAAATGCTTAAGAGAGCAAATGGAAGACTTCACATGCTACGACCACAATGTATTTCAAACTGACCTATTCACTGTGTTTAATAGTTACATAAGACCCATCGGTGAATACGCAGAATCTGTTTGGAATCCTGGATTTACATGTGAACAAGCTCGAAAACATTCAGAAACGAGCACTGAAACTAATCCCAGGTGACGAGTACCAAGGTCACTCTGACACAATCAAACAACTGAACATGTGCTCCTTTGCTGAAAGGCGGGAATAACTCTCTCTGATCTTCATTACAAAACTCTTGAACCCCACCTTCCATTGCCACTATCTCTTGATGCAACCACATTAAAGTAAATGTGAGATGGAATTAAGGAGAAAAGAAACTATTAAAGACACAAATAAGATATAGAATGAAAAGACTATGGGCTGAATCTTCAGTTCGTTGGGCGGGCGGGCCTGACCCAATCGCGGGCGGGCGCGGAGCCGATCGCCGCCAGCGATCAGGGCCGCACCGCCATTTTACGTGGGTGGGCCAATTAAGGCTCGCCCAGCGTGACGTCTGCCGGGAAGCGCTATGCGCTCCCTGTGCGGGTGGGGGGGGTGGAATCCCTAAAATCGAGAGTGTGCTCTTTCGCGCATGTGCATGAAAGAGTGCACTCATCTCCCTGAGGCTAAGTGCAGCCTCAGGGAGATCACCTCGACTTTTAAAAATATTAAAAATAGAGAAAAGAAAAATGACTTACACGTCCCCTCATGTGACAATGTCACATGAGTTGGGACATGTTCATAATTTACATACCAACTTTATTACAACTTTAAAAACCCGACATGAAACCTCATCCCGCCGGTGGATGAGGTTTCGTGTTTTTTCTATTCCCCGTCGGGGCTCCTGGCCGACCCACCAACCTTAAGGTTGGACAGGCAGGTCCTTTAATTGTTTTAATGATCCTGTGAATGGCCTCAATTGGCCATTGACAGGTCGGTGGGCCCACATCTGATTTTGCTGCGCCCCCGCCTTCCTGAAAATTTAAAGACGCGGAGTGACGCCCGATGTCATCCCTCTTCATTTTACCCGTCGGCGAGCGGGCCCTACCCCCGCTTGCCGACAGTAAAATCCTGCTTTACGAGACAGCCCAATCCCCTACTTAATGAAACTCATAAATAGTATGTAAATAATTGAGAATTTAATGAACTCATCCTGACAACATATAATCTATGGACTTTAATACAAAACGCAGAGTGAAGTGGTCCTTTCATTTTTATTCTATAAATTAAGGAGACCTGCATTTTTACAACATAGCGTAATTATTTGTATGCTGAAATGATCATAGTTGTGCAATCCCTTTATTATTTTATACTTTAATTTTATTTTTCTTTCAATGATTATCTATAATTATGTTGTGAATTATGATTACTTATTTGTATCTTCATCATGATTTGACAGCCGCCGCCATGGTGATTTTTCCAAATATTTACCTGTCTAACCTGGTTGGCTTGATGGTAATGGTAGAGTGGGGGATATGCCGGGCCTTAAGGTTGCAGATTGTGGTTGAATAGAATTCTGCTGCTGCTGATGGTCCACAGCACCATGTTGCAGCATGGTGCCTATATTGAACCGAAGACTTTGTCTGTCACATGCTCGAGTTTAACCTATTTGTTATCACTTGTTAGCTGCCGAGGCAGATTATCTTGAGGGGGAAGATAAAAGACTGTTGTCCAATTATCACAAAAGTACTTTAAAAACGCCGAGCCTGGGCATAATTTGCTTGTGAAATTAAACTTGATTAGATAAATTGATGAGTTGCAGTGCAAATGCTTGAGAAGGGGAATTTATTGGAAATTTAAGTGAAGAAGTCCAGTCTTTCTGTCCAATAGTGTGTATTATGAAAGAAGACCTTTGGGGGAAATGTAGTTGAACATTTTGTAGTCTGACATTACCATTTCTCACAGAGGGTCGTGTGTCTTTGGAACTCTCATCCTCAAAAGGTAGTGGAAGCAGAGTCTTTGACTATTTTTAAGGCGGTGGTGGATAGATTCTTGATAAGCAAGGGGGTGAAAGGCTATCAGGGGTAGGTGGGAATGTGGAGTTGAGGCTACGATCAGATCAGCCATGATTTTATTGAATGGCGGAGCAGTCTCGAGGGGCCGAGTGGCCTACTCCTGCTCCTAATTTGTATGTTCAGCTGGTCGTACAATGTGTTTACCCAATTCCTTCTGAGTGACTGGTGCCTTTATATCATCATAACAACATGACAGCAGTGGTCAAATAGCATGGAAGCAAGATTAAGTATAGGTATGGCATGGTGTACAGCCTTAGATCGTGCTACATGGCATGAGACAACCCTTGCGTTTTGGTGAAACTGCAATGAGTTTGCAACATCAGAGAGTGTTGAAATTGCAGCATGGTGACTGCACAGAAAAGCTTTGAAGACACAGGGTGGGAATAGTGCTCAAGTAAAGAGCTGGGAAGCAGACTGATCCCTCGTGGTGAGATTGCAGCACATAGACCGTCAGTTCCATGACTGGGACAGCACATCCAGTGAATGAGCACTGTGTTAACTCAAAACAAAAACAGAATTACCTGGAAAAACTCAGCAGGTCTGGCAGCATCGGCGGAACTGCTGAAGGGTCATAAGGACTCGAAACGTCAACTCTTTTCTTCTCCACCGATGCTGCCAGACCTGCTGAGTTTTTCCAGGTAATTCTGTTTTTGTTTTAGATTTCCAGTATCCGCAGTAGTTTTTTGTTTTTATCACTGGGTTAACTCAGTTGGGAAAGGTTAGTGACCAGGGTGTGGGCTGGATCAATAGCGAGTGAGGGAGAGTCCAACAAAACAAAAAACAAAGCATCATAAAATTGGGCCAGAGAAGGTTGTGATTATAATGGGCGGCTTCAGGAGTTGCTGAACAATAAATTGAATAAAACAAGGAAGAAGGTCAAAAGGATATTGTCAAAATGTCCACAAAATTCCCCAGTTTGAATTGGGATGCAGCTGACTTACTAACTGAATTCAGGATGTTTAAACAATGTACTGAGCTACGGTTTCTTGTTTCAGGCATGTCTGAACCAGACAAGCAAACCATCAAAATTCACCTAGCAATTGGGAATGAAGGTCTACACAGGCTGAACACATCAGGATTTACAGCAAAAAAGCTAAAGGATGCTCAAAACATGTGGAATACATTGGAAGGTCTGTTCACAATCAGGTTAAACTTCTGTATTCATCGATTAGAGTTCATGTCATTTCGACAACAGCCTACAGAATCCATAGACCACCCTGCCAATAGATGCAGAGAAAAGGGTACGTACTGTGATTTTTCACACACAGAGCTAGCAGACAGAATTGTTGAGTTGGTGATTACATTCACACCCATGGAAGATGGGATCTGCTAGATAAGCCCAAAATGTATAGCGTCGCAGACTACTCAAGGACGGACGTAAGTACTAAGTGATCATTGCAGCTCGATGGAGCATATGGGTCCTAACTACAACCCGAATTGTTGATGCATTCATTCAAACACCCAAACCTAGCAGGACATGTGGAAGGTGTGGCCTTCTGCATGCAGCAAGGAAATGGCCAGCTTTCCATCAATTCTGCAAGGCATGTGACAGAAAGGGCCATTGGCAGCGGCAGTGCACTAGAGCAAAGGCTGATGCAGCTACAAAGAGCCGTGCACTGATCCAAGCAGACCGTACACAACGGGAACCTTCAAGCTATAAGAACGACCATCTGGTACCCCATCAGAAACATATTTATAAGGTGATTGACAAACCAGAAAATGACGATAATGTGCACGATGAGACCAAGAGCGGTGAACACAAGTTTCACACCGTCAATCTCGTGGAAAGCATAAATCCCATCAGACCATCTGAAGTGTTTGCCAAGATTCAAATTATCTGTCCTAAGAAAGTTGGTAACTATTCATTATTGGCCAAGCTTGACACAGGGGCAAGTGCCAACATACTACCCCTACAAATTCTAAAAGACCTGTATCCACAGACGTGGAGGACCAGGGCGAACCCCACTATTCCGCAACGTTCGGTGTACAACAGTGATGTGCAAGATCCATGGTCCTGGAGTGCAAGTACAATCAATCCTCGTGGGTGTCACAGATGCTCTAAATCATGGACACTAAAGGCCGAGCAATCGTAGGTCTACCGGCATGCTGTAACCTCACACTAATGACAATCCGTGGAATCAGTCAGATCTCATGCATCAGATAAACATCCAAAACTACTCCCAGTGCTTCAGTTCATGACCTAACATCAAAATATCCAGAATGTTTTGACAAAATTGGCAGTTTCAAGGGAGCTGCAACCTCACGCTTGTGGGAGAATGCAAGTTCATCAATTGATCTGATACATTTTGCACAACACAGATGCCAGCAGCTACAAGATGAAATGGTGAAAGATTCCACACCATATGAAACTGTGGAAATCCATCATTGAAGGAGGATCTGATTCAATTCAGCATGTCCACGAACACAAGACCATTTTGGCCTTATGGGATGAGTTAGGCATCTACCGGCGAGACATTTTTAAAGGTAGGCGAGTCATGGCCATCATGCCAGAATCCTTGTGACCTGATATTCTTCAACAACTTCATCACTCACGCATGACCATAGATTGGATAAGAAGATTTGCAAGAGAGACAGTCTATTGGCCAGGTATGAATAATGACATTGAAGTCATCATTAAAAAGTGTGAAGCATGTCAAGAGTATATCCCAAGTCAGTACAAATAACCACTCATTCCACATAAAGTTTATACCCATCCTTGGTCTAAAATCTTTCCTATCCATGGCACTGACTCCTTCGTCATTAACGACTATTTCACCAAGTACTCCATATTTGACAATTGCATAATATCTCAAGCACAACTGTCATGCACACTCTAAGTGCTATTTTCAGTTTATTTGGCACACCTAGAGAGATTGTTGAGGGTAACAGTCTGTAACTTATTGGTAAGCGATTTCAGGATCTGGGTGAGAAGAGAAATATCGATCACACTACCTCTTCTCCTCATTACCCTAGACCTACCAGCCTAGCTGAACAAATGATTCGCATGGTGAAATCCACAATTCTCAAATGTAGACAGACCAAGCAAGATCTACACATTGTAATGTTACATCTGAGAGCGACATCTTTAAATGCAACTATTCTATCCCTGGTAGAACTCATGTTTGGAAGACAGTGCAAACCAATTACCTACTCTTACCTATTCTACTCTCTCAGATACTAGAGAACAACTTTTAAAACTGCAAGAGAAGATGACTAATGTGCATGATAAAAATGCGGGTACAGAATTGCCAAGTTTACAGTTGGGACAACAAGTTCACATACAGGATCCCACAGAAGATGCATGGCAACCAGACAAGATGATAAGAATTTGTTTGAACCAAAGTCCTATGAAGTCATTACACACAAATGCTCAATGGTAAGGTATAACCAAGGACAAATCAGATCCACTTCCAGCTCCTTAACCACCTTGCAGACCCATTGCTTCTAGGACAAGATCCCAAATGCAACCAGCAACAACATCCAAGAATGACAATCCCACGGATCACTGTGAGCAATTAAAGGCACCTGCAGACAAGGTTATCATTAGAAGGTCTGGGCGTATTAGCAGATTACCTTTACGCTTTAGAAGCTCATATATTCACTAGTCCTATTCACTTATGTAATGGTAACTAAAAATGAACATGTATTATAAGCATTTCTACTTCTTTGGAAGAAGGGAAATTATCTTTAAAAAGAAAGGGGGATGTTGAAATATACCTTTAAGAGATAGCAGCATGCCATCCCTAGAAAGGAAGTGTGTCATGTGATTAAGTCTCAGTTTCACTTTGACCTGTGAGCAGAACACAGCACACACAGATCTGCTGCTGATGTCTTCAAGCTTTGCACCTTTGTATATCTGTCCTCATGTGTCTAGTCTCAATAAGTGAACCACAATGTGTTTACCCAATTCCTTATGAGTGATTGGTGCCTTTATATTATTATAAAAACATGACAACAGGAGGCCAGAATTAGAGGAGTACAGATATCTTGGAGGGTTTAGGAGTTGGAGGAGATTACAGAAATAGGAATGTGTAAGGTAAAGGAGGGAATTGAAAACAAGGACAAGAATTTTAAAATCAAGATGTTGCTTGTCCAGGATCCAATGTAGGTCAGAGGATGCAGGGGTGATAGGGGAATGGGACTTGCCGTGAGTTAAGGCATGGGTAGCATGGATGACTTCATGTTTATGGAAGGCAGAATGTAGGAGATCAGTCAGGAGTGCATTGGAATAGTTGGGTCTAGAGGTAATGAAGGCAAAATGGTAGCTTTAGCAGCAGATGACCTGAGACAGGGGCAAAGTTGAGCGACGTTATGGAGTTGGAAATAGGCGATTTTAGTGATGGTGAAAATACGAGAACCATTAGCAACACCTGCTCTCCAAATACCTGGGAGTGGTGATAATGACCTGAAGTTGTATAACTCAATCTTGGAGCCAGAAGGGTATAAACTGCCTAATCATAAGTTGAGATGGTGTTCCCTGAACTTGGATTAAGCTTCAGTGGGACATTATAGGAGTCCAAGGACTGAGAAGTCAGTGTTGAGTGGAATGTGGAAATAAAGTGGCAAGTGAGTGGAAGGTCAGGGTCATGCCTGTGGACTGAAGTGAGGTATTCAACAAAACAATCACTCAGTCTGTGTTTGGCCTCCTCAGTGTAGGGGAGGTTGCATCGTGAACAATGAATACAATGTTGTAAATGGAAAAAGGTATAAGTAAATTGCTGTTTCACCTGGAAGGAGTGATTATTGACCTGGAAAGTGGGATAGGAGGAGGCAAAAAGGCAGAATTTGCATCTCCTGTGCCCGCCTGACAATTTGCTGGGGGGAGTGGAGCAGGTGTTGGAGTGGTAGAAAAATGAACAAGAGTGTTGTGGAGGGAACGGTCCCTTTGGGATGCTGGTGGGAAAGGGAAGATTTATAATCAAGTTCCTATCTGTCTGCTACTTTCTAAGGATGTCATAGTGATTGTGTACATCTGCATTCACTAACCCTCATTCTGCAGTCTCATAATAATCCTGCCATCCCCTATGGCTAGAGCAGAGTGTCTCTTCATCTGCTGTATGGTCTAATCCCTGCAGGGGGTCAGCTCAGTAATGCCAGGAATGCCAATTCAGTATATTTTCCATCTCAGAAACATGCAATTTTTTGGCAGGAGCTACTTGGCTTAGTGAATTTGATTGATTTTAACAAGGAAAAACTGGTTTCATGCTGCCTGAAGTCCAAGATTACAAATGCACATCAACATGTCACAGAGCCTTATCATATTCTTCATGTTTACCAAAGCCCCATTCGAGAATTCCAAAATGTAGACAACCGCTGGAGCCCAAATAATGAAATGCTGGAAAAATATGATAACAGTTCAGTGGAAACCTGATCAGCTGTTGGCAGGCAATATGCAAGGAGTTGGTAAGAATCGTTGCTCAATAGAGGCATTCAGGTGGACAAGGCAGCATTTGCTGCGCACGTCACATTAATTTGGACTTGTGACTTTATAGGCAGCTTAAATACCTCAAAGGGCATTAAAAACCACAATGCAATTTTTAGAGATATTTTATCTCTTAAATACACCATGCCCCATCAGGCCTCGCCATTATCTGTTTTTGTCTGATTTCTACACGGGTTTCCCATTTTACAATTTCAGAATGTAGCCTTTGTGATTGGGTTGAGTGTAATAGTCTGTACCCTGTATATTATTCCTTCAGTGCCGTGTGCCCCAGAAAGGTGGGGTGACAGCCCTCTCCCTGAATCCTCAGCTAGCTGCTTTCTTAGCTGGGCTATGCTATCAAGGAGAGGTGCAGAGACCAAGGGGGTAAAATTGGATAACCCCTGAAATGCACATCTGGATAGCTGTACCTGGATCATTGTGTTGCAGGCAAGACTTCACATGGATGCTGCCTGCTGTTTTACATAATTGGTGCACACAGCCAGAACGGCCTGCTCTGTTCATTGGTCACACTTATCAGCAGGGGGCTTTATATTGTGAGTGACTAGCGCAGCATATACCTCTTAAAGGCAAAATGAGCAATGGCTGCGAGTAGTGGTGTGAGTTGTTTGAAAGCTGAATCTGTGCTGCATAAGGAATGGCTGAACATGTGAGAAGCCAGGCACCAAGTTTTCTGATAATGCACTGGAAACCATGGTGCGGGGGTAAAGGGAAAGGGTGACATGCTGCATCTGCAGACAGATATGAGGCACTGCAGGCTCATGCTTAGGAAGCATAGGGACAAAGGAGTGGCAGAGGGTAATGCCAAGAGTGTTACCCCAAGAACATGGCTGCAGTGCAGAAAGAAGTTTAATGATTGACACCGGTTGTCAAGGAGATGAGTTCAGTCTTTAAGTGCCATATCCTACAAACTGCACAACTATCCTCAGCCACTGCTCAAGTCACTACACCCCCATCACTGACCTACCAAAAACCTCTATCAATCAATGCTCAACTATAAAATTCACATGCTTTATCTTATCCTCACTTAGCATTGTTGAAAGCTTCACACCCACAACCCACAGCTCACCCATGATGGCAGCTATTCAACCATGATCATCCAAATATGTTGCACATGATACATTTCCCTCCATCATGCAGGAGGGGGTGACATATAACAGGAGGCAGCAGCAACAAACTTCAGGAGATCAAACGCCACATGTATTAATCTCCATGGAGGAGGTAGCGTTAGTCACCATGGGAAGGCGCATTGCTGAAGCTGTGTCCATTGGCAGGGTTTGAGGATGATACCTTATCTTCCTTCTCTCCTCCCACAATCTCAGCTGAGTCACAAGCTGCTTGGGCTCTGCTCCCATGAGGTTTATGAATGTTTTGAGAGAGTGCAGCAGCAGGATAGAGTGAGCATGAATAAAGCAGGTGCTTCTTTAAGATTGTGGACTCCATCTCAGTGTAATTATTTACACTGACATTTCTAGACTTAAACGAGAAGGATCTCTGACTGAAAAAGAGGCACTAACTTTAAAACTAACAGCCAAAGCCCCAGGCCCGGGATTTTATTCCTGGGGTGGATGCGTAAAGTTGGGACATTTCCTAGCTCTACAATCCTGACCCAGGAAAAAGAAGCCTAGACGTTGGGATTTGCATTCTGGGGGATGAGCTGGATTAGGAATTGGGCCAGGAATGAGTGTGGAGGCAGCTGGGTGTAAGTGTGGGTTGGTTGGAAAGCATGCCTCTGTGCACCAGCACTTTGTGAAAGATCGGAAAGAAACCCCAATAAATATCCTTCCAGCCCTTACTCCTTACTCCCCCCACATACCCCCTCAGCCCCATCCATGCCAACCCATGTCACCTCATGCCCCTACTCATCCCAATTGACTCCCATACCCCCTATGCCAACCCATGCCACTGCACTCACCCCCATGGCCCCTATGCCAACTTAGTGCCAACTCATGCCAACCCATGCCCCCCACCCACCCACCCTTTGCACTTACCTCCTCCATGCCAACTCACCTGGCATCCACCACAGGCATACATCAGGAGCCACACTGAAATAAAATAATGGGCACGCTCGCCGACGTGTAAAATGACGCGGGATGACATTGAGCGGAACCCCCAACGTCACCCCGCCCCATTTAAATTTTCCGGTAGGCGGAGGCTCAGCAAAATCAGCTGTGTGCCCGCCGACCTGTCAATGGCCAATTGAGGCCATTGACAGAGTTATTTAAGTAATTAATGGGCCTGCCCGTCCAATCTTAAGGTTGGCGGGCAGTCCGGGAGCCCTGGCGGGCATTAGAAAAAGCATCAAACCTCATCAATGAGGCTTCATGTAGGTTTTAAAAATTTAATTAAAGTTTTAAAAAAAGTTATGGACATGTCCCAACTCATGTTATAAAGTCACATGAGGGGACATGTCAGGGATTTTTTTTTCTATTTTTAATAATTTGTACAGAGCCGATCTCCCTGAGGCTGCACTTAGCCTCAGGGAGGTGAGTGCGCTCTTTTGTGTGCATGCGTGAAAGAGCGCACTCTCGGGTTTAGGGATTCCCCCCGCCCGCACAGGGAGTGCTCAGCGCTTCCGTGCTGACATCACACTGGGCGGGCCTTAATTGGCCCACCCACGTAAAATGGCGGTGCGCCCCTGATTGGGGGTGCGCCTCCGCACGCCCACACTTGAACTTCGCCCCCCTGCCCAGCAGGGGGAAAATCCTGCCCAATGTGTCTGTTGATGATGTCACTATTTAAAAAAAGCACTCTCATTGACAAAAAACATTCAATACATTGAAATTCCTTCACTAATCTCTTCTGAAAACAAAAATTTCACTTTAGTACTTAATCTCTTACAAAAACAAACATCTCTATTATATAACCACTTGGAGCTGTCAATCAAACTGCTCACTTAACAGGCACCCTACTGTGATAATGTTAAGTTGTAAAATCAGTCATGCAACCCTAACCCTAATGCTGTCTTATTATGATAGTCCTCAGGCTTATATCAGCAGACAGAATGACACAGCCAGCACTGATTTTTCTTAAAAAGGAAGACATTTAAAATTTTTTTTAAAGGACAGCAGAGATAAATCCCTTGACAGTTCTTCGACAGTTCCAATGAGTTTATGCACCTTTTTACGTATATTCATGTCTAATTTTAACAATCCCAAAGGGTGTCTGACCTCTCCCAAAGGGGTCCCGGGACTATATCTAAAGAAGTACCTTACCTTTCCAAAGGGTGCCCTGGAAATCCAAATGAGTCCACAAGATTCTACTCTACTCGGTTTAATATGCACATTTTGGGTTTCAAACACCTACTTCAACATCACACATGGGTGGAAGCAGCTGCTGATTTATATTGGCAGCTGCCTCTGTGATCTACAGATGTGCAATTTAGAACCCGCCTCCCATTCACATCCTGAGAAATTGGCGGAGGCTGGGTTTTGTGGGGCAGGATTCCCAGATTTGGGACTCTGCCAGCGTTTTGGCGTAGGCAGAGAGCCTCTCCATCTCCGCGAAAATTCAGGCTCCAGAATCGCTACCAAAATATCAACATGAGCGAGCTTGAAAATCTGCTACAAATGAGTTCATCATAAGCTCTCGAGTAAACAGTAAAGGGGTTCGAAACGTGTGAAAATTAAATGGGATTTCTGCTAGAAAACATGCCAATGTCCATTACATACCTGAAAATAACAGGGAACAAGATAAACAAAAAGGCTCACATCAAAAATAAAAAGAATGCAAATAAGACAGGCCAGTTAGCTCATCTAGTTGACAACTATATTGCCGCCTATGACAAGAGTCCAAGTTGAAAGCCTGGCACAAAGGGTAGCCGCTAAAAAGAAAATAAAGGAACTTGGGAGAGTTAAATTAAATAAACAATTACGCAATAAATAGCATATTCACAAAGGTTACGAGAGCGACTGAAGGGCAGTTGACAGTATCTTTATCCAAGTTGGAAGTTCAACGTTTCCTTTGATCAGGAAGATTAAAGAAGCCTCTCTGCGTTCCACTGCTGATTGCTGTTCATCACTAACAAGCACAGCACACAACCCTAGAGCAATCATTATTCCGACAGCAATGTGCTCACCTGGTATCAAATCTATTACAGCTGGTAATAGCAACCTATCACTGCAGCTGCCAAGGTAGAGGCTGCAGCTCGAAAAATACTGTCAGGGAAATCCAGTGACAAAAACCATAAAAACGGAGCTTAACGAGATTATAAATATTTGGGTCCTCAAATTGTATCACTGACTGCATATCTCTTTTAAATATCTGACACTTTATCGTGATAAAATCTGTGCAAGTATTTTTGTGGAAAGTTTCTCCACTTCTCAACACAGGTGAATAGTACAAAGGTGAAAAGATTTTGTATTTATCCAGCATCTTTGACTGTGCTGCCGCTGTAGAATGGTGGGGCAGTGCAGGCAGAGAAATGTGCCTTTTTATGCCAGTTGTTTTTCAAGTAAAGAGCAAATTGACAGATTTTCTCAAATCGGCCTTAATTTCCATCACATTAATGTTGAAAATACACTACCATAATTAACATTGAAGCACCTTGAGGTAGAAATTGTTTAAGGCTGTTTTCAGATGCAGACTCGAGGTATGTTCTCTATCACTTGGACACAATTAAGTCTCCAGGTTGGTCCACCCAATTCACTTATATATATTATGCCAGCTTGTTTAATGGCGACTCACAGATGGGTGAGGGGAGTGCTGAGCCAGGTCTATATTGTACTTTGCTGATACCATTTGAATATTGGTCTGTAGCTCTTAAAGGGAGATGCACTTTAGCTACAGCAACAATAATTGAGAATCGTCAAGAATGATAGGGACAGGAGAAAATGCAATGGCTCCATATTTTTCTGATGTTGTGTTGGAGGTATTGGTAAAGGGTGTTGCTGGGTGGAGGGATTCTTCTACCCACCAGGTGGCAGCAAGACACCAGGCTAACTGCCCACAATGAGTGGACAGAGGTGGCGTAATGGGTCAGTGCCACATGTGTCACGCCTAAGACATTTCTACAGTGCAGGAAAAATTGAATGGCATTGACAGACGACCTGAGGTAAGACTCCTAACTCATACCTCTCATTGCAATCTGCATAACCCTGCGTTACTGTTATCCCAGCATTCAGATCCCTTCCTTCCCCGATTAATAGCACTATCCTCATATCATTACATCACACTTTGCTCCACCCCCTCCCACTTCTATTGCAGCACTCTGTTCCTGCTACTCCCCTCATTATTACTTCTTTCACCTCTTTACATCTACGTTATTTTTCACACACCAGCTCTGCCCTGACACGCACATCCTCAAGATGTCTCACAAAGAGATCAGAATTCCAGATAAAGAAGCATTACCCGACCTTACAATCGCTCAGAGACTGGTGCAGTTCAGAGGGTAGCCTGGAGGGGTCTGCATGTGGAGATGCCCTCAGTAGTGGTATTCAGGAGGAAAGGTGGGGGATAAGATGGCTCAGTTGCAACCTAGCCCTGCTGCAGAGAGGACAAATGAAGACATTGAGGGTCAAATATACATATGAAAATTGATGGTGATTCACATGGACATTCTAATTTCCCTGGGTTATCTACCAGAGAGCTTATGCACTGTGTTGGAGAACATAGAGGAGTCCAGTTCCAACTTGCCTATTGTTTTCAGTACGTTATTGACACCAGACAGTCAAACTGGAGCAAGTGGTCAGATCTGTGAACACTGCTTTGGACCTCACAGTGACAGAACCTTTGATGACAACTCGAACAGCGTTGACAGTGGTTCACTTTGCTGCCACTGTGGCTCTGAGCTCCAGCATCAATGTGCTGGGTGATGTGTTCAGCAGAATCTCTTCTTAACAATTCCCTCCCTTACAGCTCTGGCAGCTCATAGTATTGTTGGGCCATGTGATTCCTCTACATTGTTTGGCTCCTCTCTGCCTTCTTTATCTGATTTTTAAACTTGCATTTAAATAGTGAACAGAGCAATGCCATTCAAATGTGTTGTGTTTATCCAATCACATTGATAAAAGTAATTCATTAATATTAACAAGGCAATTGTCACCATATTTAGAATCTCATTTTATCTAACGTTTTTACAAAAAGAGTCTGCATTCACATTTTGTCAACTGGTATAATTTCATGGGCTGTTCTTTGCCATTTATTCTGATTTGCTTTGTTATATTTTGTTTCTTGAAATCAATTTTACATTTTTGTGTTTATTATACTAGCATCTTGATTCACTGATGCTGCAAAGCTCAACCAATCATTCTCCCTTGCCGAATCAGACAATTGCTGCTTTTGTCAGTGATTGCATTATACCCAGCTCAGAATGCTCTCCATAAGTTGGAATATTTTGCATATTTCAGGGTTCCCTTTGTGCAGACTGCAGTAATTGTAGGTTAAAACATTTCTTACTGTTACGGGGATCATGTGACTGTACAGATGAATCAGCCCTAAGTGTGGGGAATCTGAGGGGCGGAGCTTTTTATCCTTGGAACAAGTGTGTAGCCTTACCAGGAGTCCGTAAATAAAGTTTACTGTTTCTTACAAGAAACCGGTCTTGCACTCCAAGCTTATTACACAGACAATGACATTTTTGTGGAAAAAATGGCAAACCTAATTCAACGTGCCCTATTGGGAAATTGCCTGGTTCAGTTTCTGTCATGAGGAAGCCACTGGAACCATGCAGATAATTATACCAGAAGTATTGACACCATGGCCTGGATGTTGCTCACCATAACATGGCATTTTCCATAAACAGCACACTGTATAACAGAAAACTGACTATGATCAACTGCCTGCTTCCAATTAATATAACTAGTGCATTGTTCTGTGAAATGACTGCAATGGTTGTTAATTTTCAGACTAAATTCTATTAACTTACTAAACATTACATAAGAAACAGTACCAATCATTTCTTTGTTTCAAATTTGTCTCCCTCCTTTGAGGATGTAAAGGCAGCAGTATTTACTCTCTTTCATTATGATTGTTCTTTCAGTTGGCATTGATTCCTAAATTAAATACCGTTAAAATGTTACCCATACCTGAAACATAATGCAGAATCCACAACTGTAGATCATGGTGTATAAGTCGACCTCCAAAGCTTCGAAAAAATCCTTCCAAAGACAAAGGTCGACTTATAAGCCGAGTATAAAATGTGAACCGTCAATGTTGGTGTAGGTGGTCGCCATTTGAAATGTGAAAAAGTTTCTATTTGTCGGTCGTAATGCACCATCTGCTCTGCGTGGGCGTGTCTTAAACTCCTGTGTACCGTCTTGGCAACACGCCCCATATTGCCTGCTTCATCCCATCTGCCCTGACTTATAAGGTGAATATAACCCTAACGATGTATTTCTGGGCTGTAAAATTGAGGCCAACTCCCTAATGTGAGTATAACCCTAAACGTGCGTTTATTAGCTGAAAAATGGGGATTGACTTATCTGCCGAGTATAGCCCTAAACATGAATTTTGGCATCCAAAAACAGAGATCATCTTATACGCTAGGTTGGGTTATACGCTGTGGTTTGGGGTATATCGCCGGTTGCACTTACGAGGGCTGAGTTGACACAGCAAGTCTTATGTGCCCCAAATGTAAAGGAAGCTAAAGCAAGCCATGAATTCTTTAACAAGTTGCTCAACTTTCTCCCCTTTCAATTACTTTTTGGGTTTTGATGAACAGCTGACATTGAGCCTATGGTTCTCATAGCTTCCTGTCACTGGGAGGTTTTCTTGTTTCATGCCTGAATCTAGTGCAGACTAATTGATAGAGGTGATTGCTATGGTTAGTCAACAACTTCATTGGCATTGTTTCATGTGACTACCAGGATGGTAAAAGGTGAACTAGACGAATTGTAGTCCTTCCTTATTTGGCAATTCACATATTTCCTGTTTTCTCTCTGCTGCTTCTGCCTTTGATGGAATAACCTGTCCTTATCCAATCACAACAATTTGTGCTTAGCTGATAGATCACGGATCACATTTGTATCATGTCTTATTTTGGCTGACACTTGGTGGATTAATTTGGAGACATAAATACCAAATGAGCGTGTGAAGGTGTACCCCCAGGTACATTTTTTAACAAGTATTCGTAACCCATTCATTCATTAACCCAACCCATTCATTATGGCCAGGGGTTTGCCTTCATCGGGCCTGCTCAGCAGTGGTGGGTGGGGGCGGTCAGGAAGCCAACAGCTGCCAGTGATCTGGGCCGGAATGCGATTTCACACTGGTGGGCCAATTAAAGCTCGCTCAGCATGAAACTCGCGCTGCAGTGCCCAGTACGGCCTGTGTGGTGGGGGAGGGAGGAAGGTGAACGCAAACGTCCATGCATGTGTGCAGGTAGCCAGAGCTGCCTCAGGGAGATGAAGATTTTAAGAAATAAAAATAAAGAATTTTAAATCGTTAAAAAACATGTCCCCTCATGTGGCTCTGTCACATGAGCAAGGAATTGTTATTAATGAAACGTTTACATTTTTATTTAATTTTTAACAGCTGTTGGAAACCTCATCCCGCCCGTGGATGAGTCTTCCTAAAAAATCTGAAGACTGCTTGCGTAAGGTTGGATGGGCAGCGAAAAATTTCTTTCAATTATGACTTTAATGGCCGGAATAGGCCTTTTAACTGTTGGAGAGTGCGTTGCTGACTCCCGCCATGTGGAATATCACGTGAGTGCGCAATGATGTCCGGAGGCTCGCCTGACGTCATCGCCTGTCATTTTACTCTCGTTCGGGCCGGGCGTGCTTCCGCCCAATCAGTGTAATATTCTGGCCTATATATAATAAAACTTTAAACCAAATGCAGTCTGGACAGTGCTATCTTGTGTTACCTCACATTTACAACTATGTTACGTTCAATGGAACAGATTCAATTCAAAAAGATTGATGGCAAACTACTGGAAGTGAGACTCACGATAAGAGCTAGATGCAGAAAAAAGATCTTTACTGAAATTCCTCAGGGGATACATAGCATCCAGAGCCCAGCGGGAAGCCTGGTCCACGCATTTCACTTGGTGGTAAAGAAGACTTTCTAATATCAGTTCTCAACTTGAACCTGTGTTTCCTTGTCTTCCTCTCATGAATTATTCCAGTTTTAAAGTTTAATGCTATGCCTTCAGACATAACCTCTGTAAGACCCCCTTTCAGTTGCCTTATTTCAAACTGAAAAGTTTCCTCTGGATAGTGAGTCTTCAGATACTGAGAGGGTGACAATCCTGGGGTTCCAGATGGTGGCTGACATTGGGACAGGTTAGTGGTACAGTGCTCAGTCTTTCCCTTGATATTGGTAATATTAGTGGGAGCAGAGATAAGGTTGGGTAGAAACTAGTTATTTCAGCTATTAGGTACCAACTCCTAATGTCACTGCTTGAATTGTTATGAATGTTACAATTTGTACTTCCTCTTAGTCCCAACACATCTTACTTGTATTCACAACAGGAATGTACTTTCCAATACTTTCCAAAGGGGTGAAAGGGGTCATTGACAGTGCTATCAGGTGGCACTTACTCAGCAATAACCTGCTCACTGATGCCTAGTTTGGGTTCCGCCAGGGCCACCCAGCTCCTGACCTCATTACAACCTTGGTCCAAACATGGACGAAAGAGCTGAAATCAAGAGGTGAGGTGAGAGTGACTGCCCTTGACATCAAGGCAGCATTTGACCAAATGTGGCATCAAGGAGCCCTAGCAAAACTGGAGTCACTGGTATTCAGGGGGGAAACTCTCCGCTGGTTGGAGACATACCTAGCACAAAGGAAGATGTTGTTGGAGGTCAATCATCTCAGTCTCATGACATCACAGCAAGAGTTCCTCAGGGTAGTGTCCTTGGCCCAACCATCTTCAGCTGCTTCATCAATGGCCTTCCCTCCATCATGAGGTCAGAAGTGGGGATGTTCGCTGATGATTGCACAATGTTCAGCACCACTCACTACTCCTCAGATACTGAAGCAGTCCATGTCCAAATGCAGCAAGACTTGGGCAACATTCAGGCTTGGGCTGATGAGTGGCAGATAACATTTGTGCCACACAAGTGCCAGGCAATGACCATCTCCACCAAGAGAGAATCCAACCATCTCCCCTTGACATTCAACAGCATTACCAACACTGAATCCCCATTATCAACATCCTGGGGGTTACCATTGACCAGAAACTGAACTGGACCAGCCATATAAATACAATAGCTACAAGAGTAGGTCAGAGGTTGGGAATTCTGCACAATGTAACTCAGTCCTGACTCTCTAAAGCCTGTCTACCATTTACAAGGCTCAGGAGTGTGATGGAATACTCCCCACTTGCCTGGATGAGTGCAGCTCCAACAACACTCAAGAAGCTTGACACCATCCAGGACAAAGCAGCCCTGCTTGATTGGCACAACATCCACTACCTTAAACATTCAACTGATGCACAGTGGCAGCAGTTTGTGTTCTGCCAGGGCCACTCAGTGTCTAAAAGCTGCACTGCAGCAACTCACCAGGGCTCCTTCGACAGCACCTACCAAACCCCTGACCTCTACCATCTAGAAGGACAAGGGCAGCAGACACGTGAGAACACCACCACCTGGAAGTTCCCCTCCAAGTCATACGCCATCCTCATTTGGAAATATATTGCCGTTCCTTTATTATGGCTGGGTCAAAATCCTGGAACTCACACCCTAACAGCACTGTGGGTGTATCTACACCACATGGACTGCAATGGTTCAAGAAGACAGCTCACCACCACCTTCTCAAGGACCATTAGAGATGGGCAATAAATGCTGGCCTAGCCAGCGATGCCCACAACCCGTAAAAGAAAAACAAAACAGACTATTTCACTGGTTTTAAATCAAACAGGCCAGAATGGGATGTGTGAATAAGTAAAATTGTGAAAATTAACTTACTGCTCTGTTTCTGCTAGAAACTGCCTCGTTGCCATTTTAACTCCAGTTTGACTGGAAATCCAAAACATAGCTGTTAGATACAGGGCATTACGACAGCGGATCATAGCCCCAGATTACTTAGGGACATATTGCACTTTTTAAGTAAAACATGTGTTTTTTTAAAAAAGACCTATAAGCAAAAGCTGGCTGAGAATTTGCAGAGCTACTTTCTGGAACGTTCCTATGTGGATTATACTTGACGACCAGTCCAGAGAGAATAGAATGTAGCACGCTGAACTTTAATCTCCTGTGGTTCTGGAGACAATGGAGACTGATTACCGCATCTCAGCAGAAACCATCTCCTGTTGAGTTATTTCTCAAAATGTTGGCATGATCTGAGTTGAAAGAAAGCAGATTCTAGGTGAAAGACATGTTTGCTTTTTCCCTTCCATGAATACACAAGGAAATGGATTAAAAGGCCAGCTGCAAACCTGAGACGTGTGTTCTAGTTCTCATGTGCTCACGTGTGATGTGAAGGTCACAGCAGAAGAGCAGCAATTAGGCATCCCTGCAGCTTACAGGTGAAAGTCTCTCTCTCTCTGGCTGGAGGCAAGTCAGCAAGACCACAGTCAAAAAGGAAACAGGACAACTCCTTCAGCTAACTTGCAGAACCAAGTGTCTCCAAACCAACTGCCCAACTGCCAAAGTCAGCTTTACTGGAATCACCCAACTTAACGGCAACAACGTTTTGTCAGCTACTCCTCACGGACAAGTCAAAGACTGATCCGTATATCTTTTTTAACTTTTACTTTTGGACTCAACTTCTCATTTCTGATCTGTGTGTGTTGCATTTTTAAAATTTTTTCTTGGGTTTTTAGTAACTTATAAATGCACCTTTTCTTTGACTCAAGAAAGCCTGGTTAAATTGGCTCCTTCTAAAACAAATAAACATTTGGACAGGGAAAAGGTACCCACTAAAGAAGGGACCCTTGATAAATTAACCTTGTTGCGACCAACCGAGGGGGTTGAATAAAGAAGGGGAGCCAGCTCCACCTTGCCCAGGAACAAAATAAAATTAGGGTCCTGTTCAGGGAGGTAACAATTTGGGGTAGCTTGCCTGGGGTCATAACAAATTGGGGTACATCGCCCAGGGACCGGTTGTAACAAGGGAAATGCCTTATTACATTGAGGGATATGAATTATGTTATTTGAAGAAATGTAGAGATTTTTAACTCGGCTGCACAGAACTGCTCAACTCCAGACCCATTGAATGAAATTTACAGCAGGATTGGCTTTACTATCTGGTTGATATGACTGGAAGCTAAATTTACAGTGATACAGATATCATTAGAGTCTGCTGATCTCTGAGTATTACATCATTTACTTCCTTCAGGTATTTCTCCTTACTAACCCTCATGATCATTCGCTTCTTATTATGGGTGCTGTTTCTCCTGGGGCTAGACAAATAGAAGCAGAGGCAGCCTGAAGAACCAGCACAAGCAGCAGCCTGGGTGTTACAAGGCTGCAGTGGAAGGAGCCTGTTGTTAGACCCTTTACCCAACTCGCAGGTTCTCTAGGCTGAGTTACTTTCTTGAAGTGCAGTTCCCTTGTCTGTGCTTCACTCGACAAGCTGTCCCTGTTCTATACATTCTGTTGCAGCAGGACCTGCCTGTTGGAACGGGGGGTGGGGTGGGGGTCATACTTTGCCAGTGGCTGCCATTGTTACCACAGTTATAATCCCAGCTAATGTTAATGGGACAAGTCAGATCCCAGATTGAAACCTGGCTCGGTAGGGCCTAACTTTGTATTTTTTTTTTAAGAAACCGTGGAGGTCAGTTACTGAACACATTCACAAGAGTCTGCCAATATACTGTTAACACAAAGAATAAAATGTTTATTAAATGAGAAAAAATGAACTATATTACATTGGACAAAAAAGTCAGAGAGATTTCAATACAGATACCAGAAAATGATTCAAACTCACACTATTCCTTTTATCACAGCAACTCTTACAGACACAAAACCCCAGTGAAGATTTGCCACTGTCTCAACGCCAAGGTTTTTCTTGTGTTAGCTTGTTTTCAAACAGTTTTCTTCCAGTGGACTGCTGGTATTTCTCTTTAGCTGGTATCTCTCCCTGAGACACCCAAAAACTACACTATTACTTCAACTTCAGAGTAAACACACAAGTTCCTTAAACTCAGTTCTCCAGCAGGCTTGCAAGATTTCTTGTTAGAAAGATTAGACCTTCTGCCTGTATTCTGTGGTGTACACACACTAACCTGACTGCCCTTCTGTGTTTCCCTGTCTCCCTCTGCGTGTTACTAGGTAACAGCACACTTTTTTCTACTTTATGTTTTTTTTTAACTTCACTAAACTACTAACCCCTTAGTAACCCATCTCTTCACTTCAAGAGCTGTAAAACCTCATTAAAAATGCCTGTTATACAAATAGGTCCCCAGACTTCCCGGCACCCAGCTCACAAAAACCTCAATGAAACTATAGCCAGGTTTCACCTTTCTTAACACCCAAATACAAAATATAAATTCAGCTTGAAGCTGTACATTGCTCCTAACACCACCGTTGATAATTTTTTCACCACAGGCTCTTTCCTCCCAGCTACATGGGGCATCAAACACATCTCCCAATCTGCAGTGCACAACTGCATCAAACAGATCACCAATACCCTCCTTGCCAGAGCAAACCATTACATGACAAGTGTGATGGATGCCAACAGTTAAAATAAGAGAGCACTGGAATTTGCAGTGGTGACTTCTTTTCCTCATGTCCTGGACATAGACTATGGCCATGTAGCTATCAACGAACCAGAAGGTGATCCAACAGCTCCTTCTGCTGTATCAATGTTCAGCAGAACAGGCTGATGGGTCTGAGTGACCAATGCCGGTTCCTGAGCTCCTTTGGTGTGTGATCACCTGCTTTCTGGGGTGGGGGTGGGGGGTAAATTTCAAACCCTTTCGCTCGAAACCCACTTAAAGTTTGAATGGGATCTTACTTATCCATGTTAAAACTAAAATACTGAGATGCCTGAGATTAAGAAGTGTTTGTACCAAAAATGTTAAATTATCTATATTCTCAGCAGATGCTGACTGACCTCCTGTGTGTTTCCAGCTTTCCTGGTTTTGTTTAAGTCTTCATGTACTGTAACCCATGTTTTTTCCTATCTGCACTATAATTATTATATAATATACAATGCTCACTTGTCTGCTCCAAAAGAGGGATAAATATCACACTATCAGACCACTGGGTTTGATTTTCATCCTTACATCTGGGCGTAAGGTACCGTTTGGTAGAGAGATAAATTGGATAGGAAGGATGACATGCCTGTAATGGAGCCTGCCTGGGTTTCCTCCTGTTTTGGGCTTTATTCAGAGTTTCTGATCCTACCCATACAGTTTTCCTCTGTCCCGTATCCGGATGATACTTTATGACCAACGGATATTGACAGCCATCCACCTCATTGTACATAGGTTAAAGTAATATTTATTTATTTACAATTAAGATGATTTACACAGAGGCATAAAAGGAATTTTTAATGCTACCAATATTTAGAAAAAACATAGAGATTGAATTCATTTACAGGAGTTCAAAATATATTCTTCAGTAAATATATTGTATAGTCCGACGGTTGCATGAGATTTGGAGAGATATGTCTTTGACAGTTTCCCTGATGCAAAGTTTGTATGCAGGCTATGCGATTCCCAATTCATAGCATAAAAGAACTTATGTAACTGTATCAAGGAATGTATGAGCTAAATAGCGTCAGCCTAAGAACCTCTGTCAATCAATCGATTTTGAAAACTCAATGGTACACCCTGTACTTAAAATAATTTAATGAGTTGTGATTCACATCAGCAAGCCTTACATATCTATTGATACTTTAATCAGGTTTAATTGGATTTGTACCTTGGAAAATGTTTCTGCATCCTGGTTTGTCTACAGAGAAAAGAATCTGCTTGCATTCACACAGATAGTTTAGCTCTGAGCTGTACCTTGTAGTTTTGCAAGGTAAAAAAGCTGCTACCTTAACTTTAGCTATTTCTATCACATGCATAATCATAAATGAAAATGATGTAATACTGGATATTTGACGTAAGGTGAAACTCTGCTTTTGCCCTAATGGACCAACATGTTGTGCTGTGCTCAACAGGACTGTACCTAGTGTTCAGTGGTTGATTTTTAGATCATTTAATGATTTTATAATATTTTATTAGCACTTAAAGGGTAAAATCAAACCCCAGCTTTATTTGGGAAAGGAAACACATTTGCAATGCTACCCCAGAACGTAAAATAAAAGGGCACGATTTTATTTTATTTAACAAAATGAATGGAATTGAACCTTCTTGTGCACTATAATGGAGGAGACCGCTCCACCCACCCCCACACCCCCACTCCCTTCCCAGGTATTGAACACTGGAGGAAGTGAGCAGCACAAATGTGGTCCTGCAAACCTAGAGACAGTGCCCCAAGGATTTAAAGGACCTCAGGAGGTCCGGAAAGGTGAGGGATAGAACATTGTCAGGTGCCAAGTCCCACACTCTTTCCCAGCATTCTCCTGCTCAGCGCTCCTCAGAACAACACACCTTGCAGCTCCAGTCATCTGTCTCTGTACAGGCACCTCACATCCCTGTCTGAATAGCCAATACTCACACTCACTGTTATCCTAGTGCCCTCTTGCGCCCATGCCTCACAGTCACCCTCCACAAATGTTGACCTTCCCTCTTCTCCACACTATCCATTCCTCACAACTCTCTGCTTTCTCTCCTTGCAAGAGAATAAAGAAGAGAAATGCAGAGAGAGGCAGAGAACTGGCGTGACGGAAGGGTGGGGAGTGGGCGGGATTGTCCTCCTAAACAGGCATCTTGATGGTCATTGGGTATGTGTGTCCACCTGGTCCATTTGGAAGGAAGTCCTGTTCCTTAAGACTGCAGATGTCAGTAATGAGCCACCTGAAAACCTGAGTCTCCTGCTGCACTGGCGTTCACACATGTCAAGAGAGGTGATCCTTTGCCTGTAGAGCACTTGTTGGGATCTTGCCTCCTTCGAGTGGGGTCTCTGTGTCCAGCCTCTCTGTGCTGAGGAGCAGCATGTGACAGAGGAGAAAGCAGCTGGTGTTGGTGGTATTGCTGCTGTCACCAGAGGTATAAGGTAGAGCTGTATAAACTGCTTCAGTGCTGCAGTGAGACTGACAGCAGGGGAGTGCACCTGAAGGTGAGTGAAGTCCGAGACAGGCGAACTGACTTCCAAAGAGTTAAAAATCACCTGCTAAGCACTCTCCACAAAGGAATGCTATGAGCTCCAATTTCCCACCTAGGCATGGCTGCAGCTCTTCAGTTTCATTGTTTGTAGGCTTCCCAGTCTGTCAGTTTCACTGAAGACACTCTCCCCACGGTCCTGTCCCCTGCTTCATCCTGATGGATTCTACACAGCCGAGGAAACCAGTGCACCGGCTGTTAAAGCCAGAATGCTGAGTGAAAGCCGGAGATAATTACCTCTTTGAATATTTTAATTACTCATCCAACAACTGAACAGGGGTTTCCCCCTCACCTGAAGCTTCCACACCCTGGTTAAATCCAGAAATGGGCAGGGTTCTGTCGCGTTCCTGACCTTATGCGACTTTACGAGGTTATAACACCCTGACTGCATCTGCACCCGAACCTAATCCCCCTTGGCTGTTAAAATTCTGCCTCCTGAGTTTTGGGGGTATATTTCTGGGGTATTTTTTGCCTAAATGTAATCTATTTAAATGAATTGAAAGAAAGCTCTGTGGATGCTATTTGGAGCATGGGATCTACCCTGTCTTCCTAGGAAATGTTTAAAACCTGGGCAGTGAAGATGAATTTTGACCCTTCTTTTGTAAAAAAAGATATTCTTGAAAAACGCACTGCATCCTGATGCCTCCTGAGCTCCCAGATCTGGTGCTGTGACCTCCAATGATTTTCTGAAGCAAAGCTAAATATTAGAGCTTTTAATGTAGTCAATTCTACCAGTCGCTGGACATTTAGACAACCAATGCTTATCATAGAAACCAGAGTTTGTGAAAAATATTTTCTTTTAAAAAAGTTAAATTGCCAGTTTATGCAAAACTGAATTCTAACTCTCATGAAAATTCCTTCAGATGATTAAGTGTGTGGATAATGGGAGGGTGGAAGCAAGGTTCTATAGCACTAGAGAAACATTAGAATATATTCCAGTGCCTTTTTTTCATAAAACATGCCTTTAAAACACTTAAATTGGCCCTAAAAATAAACAATTAGCATGAAGCAGGTCACAGAATTTGGCAAGTATATTAACATTCAAAAAGATTTCAAGGTCTGGGGGTCCCTTCTTGAAGTTTTAAATGTAAAGGCTTAATTTTAGCTTTCTTATGAGTATTTCTCTTTTGCAAGGCACTCACCTGGGTGGATGGGGAGGGGGCGGGTGGGGGGAGGGTGGAATCCAGGCTGCTCGACTTGTATGACAGTTCACTCTTACAAGGTAGAGCAGTTGCAGTAAATTCTAAGGCTGACAAACACAGTTATTGCAAAGCTCTAGTTGAACCTACTTAAAATATTTCACTTCAGATCAGATTTTATGATGAGGTTTATTGCACTTCATAGGGTATTTCACCAGAAGAAAATTTTTATCTACCATCAATCACAAAAATGAAAAATAATTGCAGTTGAATATCTACAGGGCCAAAACAAGGGAAAAAAAGGAAGATTTGTCAAAACTGTTAGAGGGAAAGGGCCCAGTAGATTGGTGGGGTAACTTGTGCCCGCTGTCAGTCTGACTGAGGATTCCGTTAGGATTAAACATTATAATGAACTTAGGAACAGGTCATTCAACCCTTTGTACCTGTTCCACTATTTAATTAAATAATTGCTGATCTATTCATTAACTCCATCTACCTGTCTTGGTTTTGTACCCTGTAGTACCTTGTCTAACAAAAATCTTATCAATCTCAGTTTTGAAATCTTCTATTGATCTAGGCTCAACAGCTAATTGGTGGCAAGAACTCCAGTCCTTGGTCACAGATACCTGTACCTCCACTGACAGTGCCATCCACGCCCTGCTCTGAGGCTGCAGGTCTGCCTGCAAGAGTCCGCAGATTTCAGCGAGGATCTCCTTTGTTCGGAGGGTAGTTCCAAAATAATTTAAAGTCTGGATTCGGACAATACAAAATTCAAATTGTTCAAATCCAAAACCCCTACAAGGAGAAATGAACATATTCACATCAGTAATGAAAAAGAAACAGAGAACAGGGAAAAAAAGATAGTGAAGGAACATACACCATTTACCTGGAGAATGTTTCCTTTTCCAACCTTTTGCATCCACCATTAATGTCAAAATTTATCATGAAACTAAACTGTCCTTTGGTATAACTGATCACACTTTCTTTCTAAGGAGTGAAGGCGCTTACAAAATTTCACTTCTAATAGGCAATTGCTTTGCCAGCTTAAAGGTTGAAGTGGATCAATATGTTGATTTAATTTCATTAAATTTTAATTTGGTCTGGCTCTGTCTTAACACCCAGCCATATATGGAGGTCACTATTTATCCCTGGAATCAGGAAGGAAATGGCTAACACAGCTGCTAACTGGAAATTTTTCGAAATTATTCAATATTTTTTTTAAAGAATCAGCAGGATTATCTAAAATGTCAAGTGAAAATTCTATTCTGTCAATTACTTTGGGAAGAATTTTCGGGTTGGCGAGTGGGGGCGGGGCCTGCTCGCCAACGCGTAAAATGATGCACGGTGAGGTCGGGCTGGAGTCCCGCTGTCACCGTGTGTCATTTAGATGATCAGTTTGGTGGGCGTGCAGCCACGGGCGCTACACGCCCGCCGAACTCTCAAAGGCCTATTAAGGCCATTCATAAAGTAATTAAAGTTGTTAAGAAAGCTGCCCGTCCAACCTTAAGGTTGGCGGCAGACGAAGAGCTCAGGCGGCCTTCGCATTTATCACGAAACCTCATCCACGGGTGGGATGAAGTTTCATGAAGGGTTTATTAATTAAATAAAACTTTTTGAAAAAATTAATGGACATGTCCCAGCTCACGTGACAGTTTCACATGAGGGGACATGTCTTTAAAATTTTTTTTTCCCTTTATTACATTTTTCAGAACTTAAAACTAATCTCCCTAAGGCACCTCAAGGAAGAATTCTGCGCTCTTCACCTGCCCGCCAAGCTTAAGGTTGGATGGGCATCATTCTGAATGACTTTAATTACTTTCTTAATGGCCTTAATAGGCCTTTGACATTTTGTCGGGCGTGCAGCATCGCTGCCGAACTGACAATCTAACTGACGCCCGGTGATGTCGGGACACCCGCCCGCAGTCACCGCCTGTCATTTTATGCATCGGCGAGTGGGCCCCACACAGGGAGCCTTAATTGTCCCGCCCACGTAAAATGGCGACGGGGGCGCCGATCGGGTTCGTGCTTGCTCCCGCCCACCCCCGCACAACCCCAACCCCCCCACCGACAGGGCGGGGGTGGAATTCAGCCCTATGTTTAGTGATGTCTAATAGATGGAAAAAGGTTAAATTGTCCTAGCTCTTGGTCACAAAATTCAGATGCGTGACATGCATATCCTTGGTGCATTGGGGCTGCTTTGGGTCCAGCCACCATGACGGACACTACTTTAGTGAGGTTGTTAGTACAGGAGTTGAGAGCATGTGCCAGAAGTATACAGAGTCAGTAGATTGTGATGCAAAGCAATATGTAACACAGATTTGACTGTGGAGGTGCCATTTTTAATCTTAATACTCCAGCTGATACCATGTCTTAACTTTCCATAGCTGAATAAATGCTCAGTAACAGGAAGGACCCTTACAGAAATGATATTTAAAAGGATCATTAACTACCTTCAGATTAATCGCTGATTGATTCCTGTTGATGAGTTAGTAGAAGTGTTTGGTGGTTTCTACAGTTTTTAAGGTCTACAGGTGAAGCCTTGGTTTTCATTTCAAGGAATCTGCTCAAAACATTTGATCTCAGCCATGGTTGCTGTAGTTTCCATCCTAATCGCCCTGCTGCACGACAGGAAGAATGAGCAAAAGCAACAGAGAGAAGGACAAGATGCTTGAAGAGGGGGGAGGAGGAAGTGGGGGAGAAGGGCTCTCAGCAGGAGGCCACATCCACTCAGGATCTTCAGCAAGTAACTATCACAACCTAAGCCTTCCACTTGACTAAGGAGGTCCTCATTGAAATCTGCTGCCTCTTGCAGAGTGAGGATGGCACTGTCAGTGGAGGTACAGGTAACTGTGACCATAGACTACTTTGCATTAGGTTCCTTCCCATCTGGAGCAGGGGACAACACCAAAATCTCGCCGTTCACCATGCACCTTTTTATAAAAGAGATGACTGATGCGCTGTACGTGAAGAGAGTGTAATACATTATCATGTCTCTTTCCAAAGAGAATCAGGTGGAACATGCATACATGCATGTGGCTTCACCGGGATAGTGAACCTCCCCATGGTCAGGGTGCCACAACTGAACACACATTGCTTTCTGGATACCGAATCTAAATTCAGAGATGGACCTCAACTGCAAATGGTTCCACTCCCTTAATGTGCAGCTGGTGAGCAACAAAACCCAACACATCATGCTAATGCCCGTTGTCCTGGCAGCAGTCATGGTGCCTTTATTCTGCGCCAGTCTGACGTACCATCTGTATTTGAGCCACAATGGGAGACCAGAGGGTGTTTACTTGGTAACAAGGTCTATCTGCTGACTATATCATTCATGACTCTAGAAAGCAACCCATGCACAGGTGGGCAGCATACGTATAGCATGCATATAACATATAGCATACTGCCACACAGAATGTCATAGAGCAGACAATTGTGGTCCTCAAACAATGCTTCTGCTGCTTGGACTGTACTGGAGGAGCTCCGTAGTACATGATGAGGCATGTGCCCCAATTCCCTGAGATCTGCTGCATCCTGCACAACCTTGCCATCATGTGTGCACAACCCTTGCCACCAGGTATAGCTGAGGAAGATGAAGAGGAGGCAGAGGAAGGGAGGAGGCAAACAACACTTACTGGCTGGACTGACTCCAGTATCAGTGTACACAATGTCAAATCCCCGTTCGTCAACAATCCCACACCTTACCTTCTCTCTGTGTAAAGGAAATACTAACATTACTGTAGGAAACTGAGGCAGGCTTGTGGGGCTGTGTGTGTGTGTGTTACATGTCTACGTGACTAATTTAATTAAATTGAAGACAGTCAGACTGCAAGGTTTAAATCATCAAAGGGATTAGGTGTAAGCAGGCATTTTGCAATGGAACTGGGTGAGCTAACATTTGCATTTGTACATACATTGAGAGGTTGTCTGAATTTCAAAGGGGAATTAGAAAGTGACAAGGAAAATGTTTGCATCTTGCAGGAGTTCATAGGTAAACAAGCAGTGGGGATATCATGTTTTATTGACCCAAAAGCAAAGTCAAGTTGGAAACATGAAAGATCTTATAATTGGAAGAGGTTGAATTTCAAAGAAAGTTTAAAACAATGGATTTAAAGACCAAAAGGGAAAAATATATTTAATGAAAGATGGAAAGCTGTATGAGGAGTGACCATGTGTGATCCTGAAGATTGCGCTGTGAAGTGTCAGTTTCTAGCCACCCCAGAAAGCAAGGTTATGTTAAAAGCCTTGGAATTCCATTGTTGAGTGAGAGGAAGAGAGAAGTTATGAAATACCTTCCTTATAGCAACAGTGGTGCCTTGTGATAATATTTCTCGATGTTTTATAGATTAAGAATCTATTTGGACTGTTGCCTGGAGAAGGGTGTTTATTTGGGAGTCTAGTTAAGTAGAAATCTTTTGGGAAATGTTGTATGACTAAATTTAACTGTGTAACTGTAATCTTGTGTGTCTAAGTTTTCTTTTCCTTTGTTAATAAATGTTTTAATTTAATCTTTAACATCTTCAAAAGTGGTAGTGGACTCTTTACTTCCGACTTCAATGCACAGAGATTTACCAGGATGCTGCCTGGGCTGGAGGGTCTGAGCTGAGGAAAGATTGGATAGGCTGGGGTTACTTTCCTTGCAGCAGCAAAGGTTGAGAGGGGACCTGATAGAGGTGTATAAGATTATGAGGGGCATAGATAGGGCGGATAGGAAGGCACTTTTTCCATTAGTATAGGGGTCAATAACCAAGAGGCATAGATTTAAGGTAAGAGGTAGAAGGCTAAGAGGGGAGTTGAGGAGAAATTTTTTCACCCAGAGGGTGGTGAGAGTCTGGAGCTCACTGCCTGAAAGGGTGGCTGAGTCAGAAACTTTTGTAACATTTAAGAAGTATTTAGATATTCACCTGCATTGCCATAGCCTCTAGGGCTATGAGCCAAGCGCTGGAAAATGGGATTAGTGTAGTCAGATCTTTGTTTTGATTTTTAAATCCAATATTTTAAACTTTCTTTGAAACTTAAACACTTCCAATTATAAGATCCTTTATGTTTCCAACTTGTCTCTGCTTTTGGGTCAATAAAACATGATATCCCTACTGCTTGTTTACCTATGAACTTCTGCAAGATGCAAACATTTTCCTTGTCACCTTCTTTGTTGACTGACGTGGACACAATGGGTGAATGGCCTCCTTCTGTGCTGTAAACGCCTATGATAACTTTCTTGTAATAAAAATAAATTGCTAATCGTAATGATAGCTTGGCCAAGTTTCCCTTTGGGATTTGCCCAGCCCGGCAATTACCACCTGCCATATCATAACATCTGTCAATGAGCATCAGAGTGTCCTTTTGGTCACAACATTGAAGTAAAAGCCAGCACAAAATGAACATCTCAAACCATCCAATATTCCATACAAAAGTCAATTATTTACTCCTGTGCACTCCCTTGATGTTTGTCTTCAATATGCCTTTGCCTGTCCCAGTGCTCCTACACAATGCTATCCCAGTGGCTGCGGCATTGCTGATGAAAGGCTGCTGACTTCCACTGCGGGAGACGGAAGGTGGCCTTGGAGGATGATTTCATGCAGGGATGGGGCTAGGAGCCCTGGCTTTGACTGCACTCCACAGGTGGCAGCAATGTGAGCTGGCTGACTGAGAGGCAACAGCAAGGACACTGGTGGAGTGGCAGCGGTGGGAGCACTGAGATCATAGACAAGAATATTAACTTGTAGAACAGCTGTGAAGGTAATTTACTTCTTCCACCAAGCTTCCAGTTACTAGTTGAGTTTTTGTCACAGGGAATGAGCTGATATCTACCACTCTCTGACATTTTCAAGCTGAGATATTCCTCTTTCAGTGCATTCATATTCCTCCATTGCACAGGTAGAAAGTTCAAGTGCTTTGAGAAATTAAACATTTTAAAGGAATAAGTATTATTGTGTTGTTTCTTAAACTAGGCTAAATATCCTTTAATCAGAAGTAGGTAATGTATACTGTACAGCCTGTGATCATGTTAACGTGAAAGAGCTTACTTTGAAGAAACACCCAGGTAGTCACAATTCTACAGAACGTATCATTCCAGAATATTGCAGACAAAAAAATGATGGGTAAACAATAGGGTAACCTTGCATTACAGCTCATCATTTAGACCTGAACTAACACCCAGAGGTATTAACATCACTGTCTATTGTATTTGCATGTTTGTTTAAAAGAAATATGCTTTTCTATTGCAATTAACTATTTAATTCAGTGAACAAGCACATAATGTGACATGTCTACAGTTCACTGCCACTTAAGACCCAAGGGAAACACTGTAAAGTGTTACAGAAATGTTTGCTCTTACTGCCTTTGGGGAACAAGGGAACAGATAAATGACCTGCTTGATTAACCATTACCACATTAACTGACTAATGCAATTACATGTGGTGGACTAACACTTGTCACATCACCAACAGAGCACTCAAAAAACAGCAGCATGGACGTTTAGTGTACTCCTCAGTTTCACTGTTACAAGCAAAATGCTAATATTGCATGAATCAGCTATTCAACTACACCTTCATGAAGTTCAGCACATAACAAGAACAGCTCATGTTTATACTGTGCTTTTAATGTAGTAAACCATTCCAAAGTACTTCACAGAAACATTTGACTGAGCTACATCAGATGGTGTTAGCATAGGTGACCTAAAACTTCATCATAAAGGTAGATATTATGGAGCATCTTAGTGGAGGAGAGAGAGGGAGAGATTTACGGGCAAAGAGATTTAGGGAGGGAATTCTTCTGTGATTTGTGTGACTCCAGGGCACCCATGTCCCTCTGAATACCAACATTTTGCCGTCTCTCAGCTTTCAAAAAATATTCTGCTTCGCTGTTTTTCTGACCAAAGTCGATAATTTCACATTTTACCACATTATACTCCATCTGCCACCTTCTTACCCACTCACTTAACCATCAATTTGCAGCCTCTTTGAGATCTCTTCACAGCTTACTTTCTCATCTAACATGGTCATCAAACTTGGATACACTACTTTTGGTCCCTTTATCTAAGTCATTAATATGCAATCATAGAGCAATAGAATCCTAGAATGGGTACAGCACAGAAGGAGGCCATTCACCCCTTTGTGTCTGTGCTGGCTCTCTGAAGGAGCAATCAACCTCCTGCCACTCTCTTGCCTTTATCCTGTAGCCATGCAAATTTTCCCTTTTCAGATTTCCTTTTGAAAATCTCCAATAATTTTGCCTCCACTCTCAAGCAGTACATTCTAGATCTTAACAATTCACTGTGAGAACAAATTTCTCTTCAAGTGGCCATCGCTTCTTTTGCCAATTACCTTAAATCTGTTCCCTCTGGTTCTTGATCCTTGCACCAATGGGAACAGTTTCTCTCTAAACTCTGTCCAGACCCCTCATGATTTTGAATATCTCTATCAAATCTCCTCTCAGCCTTCCCTGCTCCAAGGAGAGAAGTCCCAACTTCTCCAATCTTTCTACATAACTGAAGCTCCTCATTCCTGGAACCATTCTTGTAAATCTTTTCTGCACCCTCTCTAATGACTTCACATCATTCCTAAAGTGTGGTGCTCAGAAGTGGATACAATATTCCAGTTGAGGCTGAACCAGTGTTTTATACAGGTTTAACATAAGGAGGATCAGTATTGCTTTTTCTGTGCCTACAGAAAAATTCTGGGACACTGTCTGAGATCCTCCCGAATTTGCTGTACATCCTCCTCTCCAGCTCTGTCAACCAGTTCAATATGAGTCTTCTGGCTGATATGATCACTTCACCTGCCCAGTCTTCAGTAACAGGTAAAATGGAGCCTAAAGTGCTAAAACTCCCAGGAATTTTTGCTCTGACACGGACTGTGGCATGAATTTCTGAAAACATTTAACCAGCTCTGACAGGTAAAATCAATAAAAAAATTAAGAATTCAATATAATAATTAATGTTTTCACTAAAAAGCAATTTAAAAATTACAGCTTCATATAATTAATGAATTGTGTTCTAGTATTTATGCAGTTATTTCAAATGTATATTGTTGAGGTACACAGACTGTTTTTTAGTTATCATTATTTTTGGATACTGTCAAAATACCTCTCTGTACTGCACCAAACAAATTAACACAGCGACCATTTCACTTCTGTAACACATTGGCAAGTTTCATCCACAACACAAGGGGGTGCTGTAAACTAACTTTACACCACAGCAGATGTTAACTTGGCCCTGACTGAGCTATAGAGTGATGCGCATCTCTGGCTTTTCATTATTTAGAGTTACATTTCAGTGCAGGAAAGTTAAATTTGCCTCAATCGCCAGTTGAAAATTAACCTGAATTTCTATGAAGAGTTTTAAATGCATCCAGGGTATTTCTCGCTCATTCATTCAACACTGACAAGTCTGATTGAAACATACTGCAAAGCAGAGCCAGGGTTAACAGTCCATATGAAATGTCACTGCTGCTGCATTTTTACTGCAGCTACCAGTCGAAGACCAGGATGGACTCTCAGTGCTTCATTTACACTACTGCTGCCTAAGAAGGTTCTGCTGATATAGTTCTGCATGTGTGGGGTCCTCAACTAATGAGTAAAATTTAAATGTTTAGAGAGTGTAGGCAGCACTATCCAAACATGTAATGAAGCCCAAGTTGATGTGGAAAGCCCAGGAGGTCATTGAAAGTGAGACACCCTGTCAGACCCCAGGAACCATTAAGAGTTTACTCCAGAAATTCATCCACCTCTGCTTCTGAGTGAGGTTTGGGATGAGATTCTAAACTCGTCCTACAACTTGAGTGTTGCAGAAATTTGAAAATCATTTCATAATGACATTCAGTGTAGTGTAAAATGCACTCAAAATGATGATTTGAAATGTGTGGCTCCCTGCACGGTGAGTTTCCGATGTCACCTGTGCTGTTAGGAGCTGTCAGGCAAAGTGAAGGTCGTGTCTGTCTACAGCGCAATGAGAAAAATCAGCTAATCTTGGTTAGGTCGGGATCAGTGTTGGTGTGGCCTAGGGCCAGCAGCTGGGAAACAATGTGTAATCTGGGGAATGCCAAATGGGAGGTGAGAGAGAAAAGATGGGGATGGAGCAGCGTTTCACATTTTGGTTCAGGACCTCAAGGCCAGGGTCAAATGAGGGTCACACCCCTGCACTGTGTGGACAACAGTCACTGGGCAGTGATTTTCTCCAAATTGGCCAATCTGGAACCAGAGGGTTGGCTCACAGACCTCAGCCCAGCCAAAGCTGGAGGGCCAAGAGGAGGCTCTTCAGCGCTGAAGAAGCAGCAGCTGGTAAGGAGAGATAAGGCCCGGCTTCCAACGTGAGGTGTCTGCTGGTCAACTTCTTAAAGTTTCAAACTTAGAAGTGTCAGCAGCTGGGTCACTATTTCGGAGGGAAATCCCACCACAGGTCAGGCTGCAGCTGCAGCTCTGGGCAGGCAGTCAGGGAGGGCCCCAAAGCCTGCCCAGAGAATTGGCACCTCCTCCCCCCAACCCCCTCTCACAATCCCCACTTTGTGGCCAGGAGGCAACCTCCAGGCAGCTGGACTTGTCCCTAAGGGCTCAGGACTGCGATCCAGCCCTTTGGCTTCAGATTGGCCAATTTGGGGAAAATCACTGCCTGGTTCTCCACACAGTGCAGGGGCGTGATCCTCATTTGACCCTGACCTTGAGGTCCCGAACCAAAATGCAAAATGCTGCTCCATCCCCATCTCACCTCTTTTCTCTCTCACCTCCCACTAGGCCTTCAAAGGCCTTTAAAAACTCTTAATTGGCCACTCACTGGCCGGTGACTGAGCTCCACACAGTGCAGGGTTGTGACCCTCATTTGACCTTGACCTTGAGGTCACAAACCAAAATGTCAGTAGCCCTGCCGCCGCCCCCCCCGTCCTATCTCTGGGGAAATGGCCCATCGATGGGATGTTGCCGGCAAACCAGCTCGTCAGCCAGTGGCGTGAATTTTCACGCCTGCCAGCCTCGGCACCCATCCACATCGGGGCCTAAAAATCACACCTCCTAGGCTGGTCCTGGCTGTGACAGCCTGTATGTTAGGAAAGCCTGCCAACATCTCATTGCTCAAGCGCACACATAAATAATAGCCACCTAGACAAGATAGCGGAGTATGATAGGTGCTGTTCCACCAAACCCCAATAAGGGGTAAATGCCTTCAGGAGAGGAGGCATAAGTTAAAACTGGTAAGAATTATAAAAATAGAAAGGCATATTTTTCTCCTGTGGTGACACTGTTCCATTTGTCACATCATTGTACTAGCAAAGCAATAGGAAGTTTTACTCAACACTTTCTTAATTTCTTTAACCTATGATTGGAAATTTGCTCTTACTCAGGACTGGTGACCAGCCTAGTCTATGTTTCTTGATGAGATTCCAACTACAAAAACATGACTATTCTAGTTAGACAGCAGTCTGAATCCTTCAACCCGAATGGAGGGTTACCATTACATTTGGAGAAAATGGAAGGTTTACAACATCTTTCAAAGCTTGCATATGCATTTATATATATATATATCTACATACACATTTATATATAGATACACACATTTATACATAGATACACACGTTCATATACATTTATATATATGTATATATACATTTCATACACAAAAGTTTGCATTTGAAGGTGGGACCACAAGGATCATCACCAGTGAGATATTTACCCTCTTGGTGTGAAAGAATGAGCAAAAGTGAGCATGTGAAAGCCTTTTCATCATACACTCAGTGGAAACCCAAGTTGCCCTGTCAGTAGTGGTAGAGGCAGTGTGGGAGGAGGGGAGTGGATGGGGGTGGAATTGCAGCCCATAACAAACACAGGAAAAGGCAGGGGCTAAAGTGAAATAATACAAGCCAAACAAAAAAACAAAATCCAAAATCATTGGAGAGGAAATAATTCTGCAAAGGTGTGTAATATCTTTATTTAGCTTCATAAACTAACCTCTGCCTTTTACCTAGCAATTAGCAACCCTGGACGTTTATTTCAAATGGACGTGATTATCACTGAGTGCAAATGAGGTGCAGGTGATGGTAAGGAATGCAGAAAACTGAATGGGCACAAGATGGTTAGCCTCCTTGTCTGTTTAAATACAAAAATCAAGTGGTACAATGTACAAATTCAAAGCTCAGGTGTTTACAGATGTCCATAGTATTTCAAAGAGGCTGACTTTCCAATCACATTCTTCTTCATACCCTCCTTTAAAACTACTTTCCCTCTTCAATGTATTGCCCTATTTCTGTCTTTGAAAAACTATCATAATAAAACTGTTTTTTTTTATTACTATTACATAAGATGACTGCTGAGAGTTAGACTCAAGGTAAAGAACACACATTGTAAGATCAGCTCTTTTATTAAAATTCCGTTTCTCTGTCCCATCTTTTTAAATTCAAAAAAGGAAAGACATATCAAGGCTCGGGAGGTAGAATTTATGCTATAGGGTTAACCTGTGAACCTTACGGGATGAAGTCACCAGTGAGTTCTGGTGACAGTCACAAGTGAAATGTAATTAATATTCCATGACCTTCATTACACATTCTGTTTAAGTCACATGTAAATTAAAACTGTGAAAAAGGGAACTTGTATAAGCTGTTAATGGGAAAATAGGACAAGGACTTTTAACCCAGGCCCAAGCCAGTTTCAACAGGAGAGCAAGGTTGGACACTAAAAAAAGGTAAGCTTTTACATCGGTGTTGGCTCCGTCATCGATCTCCAGTTGGAGTACCAGATGGGAAAAAATGCCCTCCAACACATGGCAAAGGAATAACTAGCCTCCTCCAGGTCCCTGGCTTGACTCGTGCCCACTTCTGGTCAATTTTGGAGCCGAATTGATGGTCATGGAGAATTCTGTACCTTATACCCAGCTTGGCTTTTGAACTGCAGCGGGATATCTAGATTGCTACAGGGTAGAGGGGGTGGTGGGGGGACTGGTGGGAGTCTCTGGATATGGGCACGAGAGGAAACAAAGGGGAGGCACCACCTATAAGAGGGACAGTTTTGAGACGATAAGACATTAGAAAACGTGAGAAGAGGAAAAAGCAAGTGTTAAAAATGCTAAATTATTTTAATATCCAATATACCTTGCAAAACTCTAGGGAGAGACTTGGAGGCTGGTGCAGGCTAGCATTTCTGTGTTAGACTAAATGTTTCCACCTAATACTGCCACCAGCAGCTGTTAGTTACAGAAGCTTATTATAGTTGCCCACGTGATTTTGTGGATTCAAGCAGAATCAATTCTCTCTTGAATGCTGAATAGATGCAGCCCCTCCTGGGAGCAAGGAGCTGACTGTTGGACTAGCAAAGAGATGAATCAGTATGCTAATGTACAGCTCAGACACTGGCAAAATATGATGAATCCTTCAGCTTCATAAAGCTTTTACTCGTGGACAAAATAAATGTACATTAAAGTGTTGGAGAAGGGAATTCATTTTATGTGTGTCTTTTGAGCGTTTTCAATAGTTTCCCTCAAAACCTTTCATTTTCATTTAATCATTCAATAATATCTTGAAAATAATCATTCACAAATTGCGTCATTTGCATCAAAGTAATTTCATGTGTAGAAACAAATTGTAAAAAAAAAAAACCTGCTTTCCAAGACGCACTTCATTGAATTGCTGCAGTCTGTTTACACTGCACATTTTTTAAATTGTCTTTCGGATGTCTGCAATGAAATTGATTGCATTTGATTGACAAGCTCTGGGGCTTATCTCTGGGTTATTGACTAGTAATTATGATCCTCATCCATCTAATTTTTTTCCTCACATTTGCTGCATGTTATTCGGCAAACAAATCAAGCCAGCTGCAGGAAAGACAGAAAAGAGGCTCCTTTTTTTCCCTTATTACAGGAACGCAGTTCCATACCCGTCCATTCTAGAAGCAAGCCTTTAAACTGTATCTGTTCACTGATGGTGGGGGGCGGGGGGGTGGGGGGGTGGGGGGTGAGAGAAAAAAAATCTTGGAACACCATCCCGCCGAAAGACCTGCATTAACCTCGATGCAGGGCATTCAGACCTCCATTGTCACACCATCGCTGCAAAAAAATAAATCATGTTTTCACATTTCACCTCAGTATTTTTTTTTAAAAATTGGTCTCAAATGTCAGTGAAATTGTCGCTCAGTTTTGTGAAATTCGGTTGGAACAGCTTTCTGTCACACACATATGAAACACTTTCCTCTGCTTATGGCCCTCGCATATCAATAGCGCATAAACAAAAGGCAGCATGACGAATATGCTGAGTTATTCCTTGAATGTGTCTGAGAATAAGATTGTTTGAAAGTAGCTAATGCCGCTGACAACATCATTGTGACTCAGGCATGCTTCGTTTAACAGGACTGTTAAGTTCAAAGAAAGGAATCTGTGAAAGAAAATAACACCAGGCTTTATATTTGCACCACATATTAGGATTTTTCCTTTCATGAAACTCTTGATAAAATTCTTTGTCATTTTTACTTATTGCTGTTGGACAACCAGTTGAACTGTGCAACAACTGAAATTATTTTGTACTTTTTTGATTTATCAATGCTAATACGTTTCAATCTTATTTACTTGGAATCATTGAAAAAACCTGTCAAGAGTTGTAAAGTGCAATTAAATGTTTTTCATCAAGCAAGATGTTAGAGGTATTCCAACTACTTCCACTTATATTTTCCCCCAATGTTCTAAAGCCAGGCTGTGCTGCATTAAACTCATTTATACAATGAGACAGAGCTCTACGCTATCACAGGCCCAAATCAGAACCCCTATCAGAAAATGAACCATTCAGACTTTGAACATATGATGGCGACATCAAAGTGATGCAATTCGCTGTCATGGAGAAAGCTGTTCTCTCCCCCTCCCCTCGTGTTTCTTTCACTTCCACTGCTTAATATTGGAGGTGCTCACACTGGGAGAGGTTCTAACGTGATAAGTCTTATTTCTTAAGACTTGGCTGAACTCTGCTCCAGTTTTGTAATACTTCTTCTCTGGGCCTTGTGCCATCTGCTTACCCCGCTGGTTCAATTCCTTTGTAAACATTTGTCCAGGTAGTTTCTAAATTGATTTTCCATACCTGCAGTTTGACATTATGGCCTCAATTTTCCAAGTGCAGAATACAGAAAGTGCATATGCAGAGAAGACTATTCTGATTCAAGTTACTAACTTATGCCTTTCAGCCATTCCCCTGCCCCACATTTAAATTGATTTCTTGCACAGCAAGTCAAACCTGTAATCTGACTGGCCGAAAGTTGGAGGATGGGCTGTTACTTGGAGACCAATGACATCAATGGCTATGGGGATAGTGCGGGAAAGTGGTGTTGAGGTAGACGATCAGCCATGATCTAATTGAATGGAGAAGCAGGCCCAAAGGGCCGAATGGCCTCCTCCTGTTCCTATGTTCCGATGTTCAAAAAGCAGAGCTGGCTGCAAGGAACCAGGTGAGTGATTGGGCCTCAATATTAACACTCTCATGAGGGACAGGAGAAGGTTGGGGGGTTCAAAAGTGGCCCAACATAGTGCGTATTACCTATGCTGACATTTCTATACTGGCAGATTTTGGGACATGCAAGTGTTGTGGCAATGGAGAGACAGAATATTTATTCACACTTTTAAACTGATCTCCTACAGAGCAATTGGGAGCCAGATATGAAATTAACTTCTGCTGCATGGTTCCCCAAGGGTCAGAAAACCTGGCAGTGAACAGACACCAGAGCTGTCAGCTCCCACACGGTGAGTGGCTCTTTCAGCATTTCCTGTGGTGCATGAGGCCCCAGGCCTTTCAAGGAATCCTTCAGCCTCATCCAGCTCCGAGCTCCAGCCTCTCCCGGCTTCCCAATTGCTGGCAGGAGCTTTTTCCTCTCCCTCTGGAATGTTAACCTTTCTCTTCATCCCGATCGCCAGAGACAGTTCCCGGCTGCATTAAATCAACGGGTAGAATCGTCTGGTACCGTTGGCGCCAGGCGTCATGGTGGGTGGCGGGGTTGGGGGGAGGGGGGTGCAGGGGGTGGGGGGGATGGGGGGAGGGTGCATTGTGGTGAGAAGGCCAAAAATTGGTTTGACGCCATTGTCCGCTCCATCCGCAAGCTAGGAACCTAATTTCAATACTTTAGCATCTCATTCTAAACCCTGCTCGCCGCATTCATCCCCCCCACATCACATTTACCTCCCACATCGGTGTGACTTCAGAATGGTGAGCTTCACGACTGCCTTTAAAAGTCGTGCACCTGGTGAGCTGAACTTTGAGGGGAATTCGGAGGTGAGTGCACACAACCTTACACAGCGCTCGGGAGCATCGCCCGTCGGACATTAATGAAGAGGCGCTGAGCATTCGGGGGCGGGCACAGGCAAGTCGCTTTCTCCCAGCTGGCTCTCAGTGCGGTGCCAGGGCGAGGTCTCCAGTACGGGTCAGGCCGGGGTGTGGGGTGGGGGGCAAGGCAGCACAGACTAACTGAAGGAAGTACACAGACAAATGCCAGGTGGGTGAGGGGAATGGGGGGGTGAGGGAAGTGGCCACACACTTGGAAAAGCTTGTCAACAGTGAGCATTCTTCTGCAGCTCCATTGACATTGCTGGGAGTCGGGCATCTGAAGGTTTTCTGCCCACTCGAGCAACGCAAAGGCATGAAAGTGCCACCAAATGCTCCAGAACTTTTCACGCCTCGGACACAGACTGCAAATTAATGTGCGTTTTAGGGGGCAGCAGAACAATTGACTGGGCAAGTTGTAGAATTCCCTTGTGAAAGGGGCCATGGTGCAGCCACTGGTGGAGACACTCACAGCCCCTTGGCAATGTCATCATCCCGGTTTGGACCAGTCTCCCCCATGGTTCAAGCTAACAGGGCAGCCTTGCAGTGTGGGTTAGGAGAATGCCTGTGCCTGAGCTGAGAGCACAGCCTGCAGTCCAATGGGCAAAGCTGCTGCCAATCGGTCAGGTGGAGTGGGGCGGAGGTGGGTGGGGTTTTGGGCAGCCATGAAGTGCACTACACACTGGCCATCCAAGTAGTGACCAGCACGCTCCTGCAGGTGTGAAGGGGCCTTCAGACTTAACCAAGAGAGGTTCTTAGTTTACCCATGCTAACCCACACGTCTCTCTTTGATCTTGCAAGAGGAGAACATTAGGATCATGGAGCTGGTGATTTAGTAGGATGCCTCATGGCTTACAGGGAGCAGAGAAGAAGAAGGAGAGCGTGGTTGAGGTGCGTGGCTCAGCAAAGGCAGGAGCACCTCCCTCAAGATGGAGGGGCGGCAGGACCTGCTGCACACACAGCTGAAGATCCACAGAGATGACTGGAACCAGCATCACCGAAGACTGCACATGGCTGTCGGTCACTGTCAGGAACTGGTCGGTCACATATGGCACCTGCTGCAGGATTTGGCGCCACGGGGACATGGAGGGCATGCATGAAAGTGACAGCGGTGCTCAATTTTTACATCAGTGGCTCCTTCCAGGGCTCCACAGGTGACCTGTGCATGACCTCAGAAGTCTCCATGCCTAAGTGTATCCAGGAGGTCATGAACGCCATCTTTGCGAAGGACAGAACTATGGGCATTTCACCTGGGATCAGGAAAGCCAGGAAGCAAGAGTGCTGGGATTTGCCCAGATCTCTGGTTTTCCACAGGTGCAGGGTGCCATCGACTGCACTCACATGGCGCTTAGATCTCCATGGCAACAAGCAGTCAACTATGTCAAGCTCAAAGGCTTCCACTCACTGAATGTTCAGCTGGTGTGCGACCATCACAATCAGGTCTGCGCCCAATTCCCAGGGAGTGTCCACCACTCCTACATCCTTAGCAGGTCTCAGATCCCTGACGTCTTCCAGGGCCCAGAGAGGCTGTAGGGTTGGCTCCTCGGGGACAAGGGCTACCCACAGAGGACGTGGCTGATGACACTCGTGCGGTGGCTTCAGACAAGAGAAGCTCATGCCGTGATCCGGACTTTGGTGGAGCAAACAATAGCATTTTGAAAAAGAGGTTCGGGTGCCTTGACAGGTCTGGTGAATCACTGCAATACCGTCCCCAGAGGGTGTCGCGCATCATGGCTTGCTGCACGTGACGCAACAGGGCGCTGCAATGGGGGAAGGAGCTGGCTGAGGAGGAGATGGAGAAGCTGCATGTCTCCTCTGATGAGAAGGTCATCAAAGGAAATGACAGTGAGGAGGTCCTCGAAGGTGAGGATGCCGGTGATGAGGCCATCGCACTGGCCAGGTGAGGCAGGCGCACTCGGGAGGTCCTCATAGCTGCAAGATTTGTGGAGGATGATGATGAGATGCAGTGAGGACAGTCCTGACATCCTCACCTTGCATCTGTGAATGTCTGACTCCTGTGTGGCTGAGGGCAGTGCACATACCCTCAGTGCTCAGGCTCATGTCATGGAGACGCAGTGGTGGCCCTAATAGTCACTTGATTGCAGGAGGATGATGACGACATGCAGTGAGGACACTCCATAGATCTTCACATACCCTCTGTGAATGTCTGACTCCTGTCTGGCTGAGGGCAGCTCGCTTGCGCTCTGTGATCAGCGTCATATCATAGAGACGCAGCCGTGAAACTTTAAAAGCACCTGATCCTTTGTCAGCCTTCAGCACCTGAGCCCTTCAGGAGCACAGCATCAGTGGTCACAGATGCCGAGGAGATGGGGGCCAGCCCCACCTTAAAGGTGCTGAGAGCACACAGAGAGAATGAGAGAAATCTGTGACACCTGCCCACAACATCCTGGCAGCAACGACAAGCATCATCGACACAGTAATGTGTCCAGGGAGTGTGAGGTTGGACCATCACTTTGGTCTGGAGGTTACACACTGCACAGGGAAGAGGCCCTGGACTGAGACACCTGCCTTTATCTTGTGCAGGAACCAAGATTTCACATCTGAGTGACACGAACACTGCTCATCAGAACAAGGAGCCATAGGCAGGGAGACATTCTTGGAAGTTTATTTACAATAGTGAACATTTTGTACAAGTGCTTAACACCCATGCCCAGGCTGTGCAGCTTCATCTTCTTAACCTTCCTAAACCTGCCGCTACGTCTTGCAATGGATATGGAGGCCTATGAGGTCCTTAATGTTGGGCATTCCTCCACCGGTCTGCGACCTCTCCCTTTTGTTGTGTGCCAGCTTGTCCTGCATGAATACAGATGGAGAAAGTGTAAGGAGGATGCCTGCCACGCCAAATGAGAAGTGTACCTGGCATGTGTGAATGGTGAGTGGTACCATGGACGACATGAGGACAGGATCCACAGGTTAGATGAAGGTGTGTGTGAGACAGTGAATGGTGATGTCCCTTGAACTGGCATTGAGTGAGAGCCCTGTGGATGTGTGATGGGTTTGTGAGTGTGTGAGTTTAGAGTAATGAGAAGAGTGACTTACTCTAGTGGATTGGAGGAGATCATTCATCCTCTTTTGGCACTGGGTGGCTGTCCTCTGATCACCGCTGCCCCCGCCTCCCCATGCTGGATTGGTGACCAGGCTTGCTGGTCTTCACCCAGAGCAGGGGGAGAGGATTTCAAGGCTGGCCTCAAAGGTGTCCAGTGGGTGCCCAAGGGAGGCGTCGCTAAATTTGGGAGCAGCATGTTTCCTCCCTTTGGCAGCCACGACTTTCCAGCTGGTTTTGATCCCTTAGAGAGAGCTAGCTCTGTGCAGGGACACCCTTTAAATATGGCGCCTGGATTATTAAAGGCCTGAGTTGGTGTTGGGGTGGGTGAATCAGAGGCTGCCCCACCAGCGATCTGGCTTGTTTTCCATGAACGTATTATTAATGAGGCAGGATGCGCCAGGAATAGGACAATATGGCACAAAAACTCACCATTGTGGTTGACGGGTAAAATGACTTTTTTCACACCCACTACCGCACTTGATGAAAATCTGAGATGATTCTTGCCCTAGAAATGCAAATGAGCTGTTTTTGGCCTTTGGGTCCCTGGGCTTGCCTGGTTCTTTGGCTGCTTTTAGCCTCACATGCTTCCTCCCCATAAATATCAGGGCCCTTGTGTTTGCAGTGAATAATTCACCTCAGTAATGAAGAAACACTGGTTCAATCTCAACTAGAATATTGCACCCAGTCTGAGCACCACACATTAGGAAGAATGTGAAGGAATTGTGGACTGTGCAGAAAAGATTCATGAGAATGCTTTGAGGGATGAGGGACTTCTGTTATGAAGATGGATTTGTGACAAAAGTTTAATAATTTTCACAATATTTTTCTGATTTATTGTGAAGTACGTTTATGGGAGTGTGATTATAGTTGGGTCTGTCTGTGTGATTCAATTACATTTGGAGTCAAGTAGACTGTAAACTTGATATCATCAAAAGAAGTGAGGCATAGAAATGCGCTTGACATGCTAATGAATAAACATTGGTGCTGGCTTAGCATGTAAGGCGTGAAGGGAATTTGCATTTTTAGATAAATGAATGGATTGTTGGATTTCAAAGGGATGTTAGTCTATTTACAACTAGTCAGATAAGCAAGGCTAAGGAGTGTGTTTATTTTTCCCAAAGGTACTGACAATATTGGCAACGTGAAAGTTTTTATATTGTGAGGAAGACACATTTTCAAAGACACATGGAACAATAAAATTTACATATTAAAAAGCAAGAAACATATATAAAGGAGAATGAAAGGCTATGTGGAAAAGGCCATGTAAGATCTAAATGTGTGAAATAGCCTTCAAGAAGCCTCAAGCCATTTATGCATAAGTCTGCAATGGAACGAAATGGAAGATGGGGATAAGTCATTTGGAATTCCACTGTCAAGTGGGTGCTGTGTCAACTTGATTGTTTTGTTTTAAATCTAAAATCTATTTTGGACTATTGCCTTAAAGGGAGTGTGTAACTGGGAGTCAGGTTAATTAGGAATTTTAGGATTTGTTATAGTGGTAAGTAATTGTAGTCTTGTGTATGTATTTGCAATATTTTATTTTGTTCAATATTTAAATTTAAATTTTAAAAAATCTGTAAAGGTCTTGGTGGACTCATTACTTCTAAACTCAGTACACACATCTTCTTGTAATAAATACAAATAGCAAAACCATTGTGATAGTGTGACCAAGTTTCCCTGGTGGATTTAGTCTGCCTGGCACACATCATCTGCCACACATAACAGATTGGAGAAGTTGGAACTTTTCTCTTTGGAGAAGAGAAGGTTGAGGAGATTCGCGAGAGGTATTCAGAATCATGAGGGGTCTGGACAGCGTAGATGGGGAGAAAGTGTTCCCATTGGTGGAAAGATTGAGAACAGGTAATTGGCAAAAGAAGCAATGGTGACATGAAGAAAAGCTTTTTCACACAGTGAGTAGTTACAATCTGGAATGCACTGCCTGAGAGTGTGGTGGAGGGAGGCTCAATTCAGTCTTCTAAAAGGGAATTGGATCATTATCTGAAAAGGAAAAATGTGCAGGGATGCCACTTGGTGACTTGCTCCTTCAGAGGGATGGGCCTTCTTCTGTGTAGTAACCATTCTAGGATTCCATGATAGGAGGTGCAGCATTGAGTTTGGCTCCTTTTGGTAATGAAAGGCACTTACCTGTCAAATCCCAGGTACGAGCTGCATGGGTACAGCAGGCAGATGAAAACAATTTTGCTATACCTGAGAACAGAAAAGTAAGATGGTAAGGGTAGTCTCCTCTTCTTTCATGCAAGGCATGGACTCAATGTAAAATGCACCCTTAGGGAAATAACCTACAAAGAATACATGGAATAATTATCCATTGTTGCTACCTGCAACATTTAAACAGAAACTGAATGACACATTTGGTTGGAACAAAAACACCATGAAAATATCGCAGATCACTGGAAAACAAAACAAATCATTCCACAGTAACTAACCTGAAAACTGATGTGAGAAGACCTGACATTGGAATGGATGCAGCCAAGAAACAAGGGTGCTGTGTTGGGAGCTCAGGTACTTGCTAAGATTTTCGCTCTGTGCCCTGCTCACAGGCACAGACTGTTGGTAAACACTGGAAGTGAACCAGCCTAAGCAGTGGTCAGCCATGCTGAAAGAGCTTTTACTAGATTAGGAAATTGCTTTGGTCCGATTTGACTGAGTGTTTGTCTAGGGCAGTAAAGGGGGCAAATTTGGAGACATGGTGTCGCCCCAGAATTATCCCCTGTTTGTTTTGATCCTTTATAAATGCATTTTGTCTAAATCCTCACACCAGAAGCTACATTTGCTAAACTGCTACATGATCCATTAAAATACATCTGTTAAATCATTGTCTGTGATGCAATGTAAATCCTACCTCTTTTCTTTTCCTTTAGGGTGTTCCCAAGATGAGGAAGCTGAAGCAAGTGACAACATGGCCACAGGCACTGCACATCATTCTGTAACAAGCACTTTCGAGTACCAGTCCAGGTGTTGGCCAATGCACTTTGTATGTAGCTAGCGTGTTTGTGGATGGCCACTGGGGTAAGCAAAACTCACAAGTGAGGAGGAACAGTGGACATAGCAAGAAAGATGAAGACAGATCCTTCAGGTGATGAACACTTGCTGTTTGCTAATACGATGCACCAAAAATGACAGATGCTGAGAAGTGTAGAGGAACATAGGAAACTTGGAGTGCATGTCCACAGATTCCTGAAGGTGGCTGGTAGATTAGTTGATCAAGATGGTCAGGATAGTTGATCATTGGCTGTCAGGAAGGCATACGGGATGTTTGTCTTTATTAGCTGAGGCATAGGGTAGGGCTTTCCCGCTCTGCCAGTGTCGGGCATCCTCACAGGTGGGACGGGAAAATTTGGAGAGTGGCCAAAAGTTCCTTTGGCTGCTCTCCAAATTTTCCCGTCCTACCCTCGAAAATGCCTGCCGCTTTTCGGATTGGAAAATCCCGGCCAGAGACTGTAAGAGCTGGGAGATTATGCTTGAACTGTGTAAAACACTAGTTAGATCACAACTAAAGTAATGTGTGCAGTTCTGGTTACTGCACTGTAGGAGAGATGTGATTGCACTAGAGAGGGTACAGAGGAGATTTATGAGCTCGTTGCCTGGACTGGAGGATTTGGATTATGAGGAAAGATTGGATAGGCTGGGGTTGTTTGGAAGATTGGAGGCTGAGAGGTGATTTAACTGAAGTATATAAAATAGGTAGGGTGGATAGGAAGGCCTTTTTTTCTTGGGTGAGTGATCCATAACCAGGGGGCATAGATCTATGATAAGGGGTAGAAGGTTTAGAGGGATTTGAGGGAAATATTTTTCACCAAGATCAGGATTTGGAACTCACTGCCTGAAAGGGTGGTAGAGACAGAAACCCTCATTGCAGTTCAAAAGTACTTGGATATGTATTTGAAGTTCAAGGCTACAGACCAAGAGCTGGAAAGTGAGGTTAGATTGGATGGCTACGTATCAACTGGATGGGCATGATGGGCTGAATGGCCTCCTTCCATGCTATAAATTCCTAGGATTCTATGAATCATATGGGCAAAGGATAGGTAAGAGATGGGGTCCCCTACAGATCTGAATTTAGTAGCAATTGATGTGGGATATTTAGGACATCTTTTGATGCAGTCATGAGACATCTGCATTAGCTGTTGGAGAATGTGTAGCATTGTGTCTCTGACTCTCTGGCAGTCCTGGAAGAAAATGGGGAGGGAAAGGGGAAAATTCACTGAACAACATGGGTCAGTTGTAGAAGGTGTCTATTACTGGACATAGTTATCTACAACACAGTAATCCTCTGTAATCCTCTGGTCTATACATCATCTCCTTCCATGGTACTCTCCTCCTCTTCCTCATCCTTTTGCTGTCCATTACCTACTGCAGGTTTCGTTCTCTGTGGGGTAGGGGGGAAGATGGTACAGCAGATAGCGATGATCTTGGGGAATGTCGTTGAGATATAAATTAAGTCCCAGCAAGAATGATGCAAACAATAAAATCACTGATTGAGTACCCCTGTAATATGTTCCACAGGAAGAAACAAGTTGTATGGGTCCTCTTGCATCTCTGCTGTGCTGTGGTCTTCAGCCATGAGTGTAAAGGATAATATATTTGAGACCTGAAACGGGTTGCACATTAATGGATTGGAATACTTCCCTATTGATCTTCACACTGGGGTTCATATGTGATGGCCCAGAAGGCTGCATGGAGTTTCAGCTTTCATTCTTGGGAAGCCGGCTCATTCCAGTTAATGTTTCCTTTCATTTAGGAAATTGATAAAACTGTTTCGCAGAGCAAAGATGTTGTTAGTCACTGGCTTTGCACAAAAATGAATTGCAGTCTGACGTAACTGGCCTTTATTCCATGTCGTGACATGAATAGATCTTGTTGTAGTACATTGGAAATTACAGAGTGAAGTGACTTATTCCTTGTAGACTAGCTTGTAATAACTGTCGCAACTTGAATATTTCATTACGTGTTAGTGGAGACAGTGAAGACTGATGTCCTACCATAATCTCAGGTAGTATTGGCATGGTATACAAGTAACATTTTTTAACTCATTTACTGGATATGGGTGTTGCTGGCTAGTCCTATATTTATTGCCCATCCCTAATTGCCTTTGAGAAGGTGGTGGTGAGCTGCCTTCTTGAACTGCTGCAGTCCCTGTGGTGTAGATACACCCACAGTGCTGTTAGGGAGGGAGATCCAGGATTTGGACCTAGCGACAGTGAAGGGACAGTGATATAGGTCAAAGTCAGGATGGTGTGTGGCTTGGAGGGGAACTTGCAGATGGCGGTGTTCCCATACATTTGCTGCTCCTTCTAGGTGGGAGAGGTCACCAGTTTGGCAGGTGCTGTCTAAGGAGTCTTGGTGAGTTGCTGCAGTGTGTCTTGTAGATGGTACACACACTGCTGCTACAGTGTGTTGGTGGTGGAGGGAATGAATGTTTAAGTTGGTGGATGAGGTGTCAATCAAGAGGGCTACTTTGTCCTGGATAATGTCAAAGGTCTTTAGGCACTCCCTCCCCTCCCCCTCCCAAATGCCTTTATCATTCAAAATAATATGCCACTATGAACTGTTCTTCCTCACCCATTTCAATGCAGTGTTATGGGAACAGCCAAAGAGTCTCCCATCTTTCTAACATGGTTATCTGCAACTTGTAGTCAGCAGGAACTGTGTCGTAGCAAAGTGAAAGCCTATGTAAAAACGCAACAGTGGGGATTGACAGAAAAAGGATGAAAAATATTTGGTGCATAAGCAGAGCAATATTAAACACAAAAATAGCCATTCAATTAAACAACACTAAAGAAGCTTTAAGGAACAGTGGAAAGCTAGGCAGCCCTGTCTCCATGTTATTTCTCCATTTTTGAGCAAACAGCACCTGAACTTGTGACCTTCAGTTTATTTGCATGTTGTAGACAGGTTACTGCTTACGTATTAATGCAGTCTCTTTGTTTACATCAAAACCAGCCATCAGGAAATTGGATTGTCCGTCAATGAATTGTGGTGAAATTTGAAAACCAATTTCCCCCACCTGCTGCCTGAATGGCCCTGTATAACCAGTGAGAAAAACTGACCCTACATACATGACGTATTTTTTATATTACTGTTTTATACGTATACACTTACGTTAGAATTACCACGTTAGAATTGTCTTACTGGCTAAAACACTTCCCCATTTAAATATAAAGAGTAATGATCTAAATTGACAAAATATACATTCTTCATCAATCAGATAGCAAGCAGGATCTATCTACACGATCTCCACTGATATCTTTTTGCCACTTTCAAGTTTTGGATGTCCATCCATACGTCATAGATGCAGAAAAGCGAATGATGGAACGCACAGTAGTTTGATCAATATCTGAAGGAGAAAGAAATGTCAACATTCAGTTGTAATTCTTCATTAGAAGCTTCATGTATTCCAGGCTGAATTCTAATCATTCTTATTTGCATGTAAAAGCTTTTGAATAGACTCTGTGCCAGGATTAACACACTTGCCATAAATAGGAATGTTCAGCACCATCTAATCACAAGGAGCTTTGGACTGCAGCATCAGCCTTAGCATCGTTCTCACCAGGCAAAACTTTATCTACCTTTTTTTGTGCATTTGTAGGTCTTTCAGCGATTACAACCATTGCCCAAAGGGCCATATGGCTTAATCATTTGGAGACTGCAGCAGCATTTCTGTGCTATCCCCAAAATTTAATAATGATTTTTAGAGTTTCCTATTTCTTTCCTTAGACTTTATAGAAAGCAGAGCTCCATTTCTATATTCTTGGTTTCACAGCTTTTATCATTCACGTTACATACTTGTTCAGAATATCTTTTCAGAAAGAACGCAATAGAAATTTGTGTCAGAGGAAGAAAAGGTCCTTCAGTTCTCAAAATCCGGTTGGATGAACATTTATTCAACAGATTTAATTCAGAACCTGACACTGTCAGTCATTTTACTTGAGACCTTCAACAGCTATTATATAAGATGTGTAGTTTCAGCACAGCTTCAGCTGAATTGATATTTCATGCATTAAGCTTGGTGTTTAACATCACCGTACATTTCAGGCTCAATTATCTGTTACACATTCAGAAAAGTCAACCATTTAATTTTACTGGTTAAACCAAATATCATAGACAAATGCATCACCTTATTATGATACTAATTTCAATAATTATTACCTGGTAATTATTTCAATCTAGTTATAACACAATGACTGGTACTGAAAAATTTGAAGAAGTTTCAACCAATATTTATGTGGTATTTATTTTTGAATATAATAGTGAGTGAAAGGAATTACAGAATAACTGATGAACACCTTACTTAAGATTTTAGCCATTCACTAACTTGCTTTCCTACATTCAGGATTTGATTTTAACTTGGTACCAGCAGCAGTGACATTAATAAATATGCTATTATATGTTAAATTGCATATTGATACATTTTTCAATTCAATCACCATATTGCAGTGACTAGAGCTCCCTCCACATGGAGATAAAGTTTCAATCTTTGTTTCAAATATATTATATAAAACCTGAAATCCAGCAACACTCATTCTTATTTCAATTTTGGGCAATAGTAAAATGTGGCTATTAACTCACATTTCCTGTTTTCTGTTTTCATTGAAGTCAGTAGAATATCAATGGAAATGTGATTTTGCATGTTTTACACTATTATCTAAAGCCAAAATTACCCCAGTTCACATCACTCTGAGGACATGACATTTTTTCTTCCCCATCCTTCTCAAGGCAATTGTTATGAAGAGGAATATTTTGCTACATCCTGTGTTTGTATCAAGTCAGGTATAGCTTTAGATCAATCAAATGTAGGTTAAAGCTCCCTGTACTCGATTCCAACATTGTGCTTTAACCCCAGTTTGCACACAATAATCCTCACTGTTATACTTTCAGTTCTCACATGATAGCGGTATTGTTACTGGACTAGTAATCCAGGGACCCAGGCTAATGCTCTGGGGACCCAGGTTCAAATCCTACCATGGCAGATGGTGGAATTTGAATTCAATAAACTTCTGGAATTAAAAGCCTAATGATGACCATGAAACCATTGTCAATTGTTGTAAAAATCCATCTGGTTCACTAATGTCCTTTAAGGAATGAAATCTGCCATCCTTACCTAGTCTGGCCTACATGTTACTCTAGATCCACAAGTAATGTGGTTGACTCTTAAATGCCCTCTGAAATGGCCTAGCAAGCCACTCAGTTTTATCAAACTGCTAAAAAGCCAATAAAAAGGAATGAAACCGGATGGACCACCTGGCATCGATCTAGGCACTGGAAATGACAACGGCAATCTCAGCCCTGTTGACACTGCAAAGTCCTCCTTACTAATATCTGGTGACTTGTGCCAAAATTGGGAGAGCTGTCTCTCAGACTAGTCAAGCAACAGCCTGACATAATCATACTCACAGAATCATACCATCCTGATCATGTCCCAGACACCACCATCACCATCCCTGGGTATGCCTTGTCCCACCGGCAGGACAGACCCAGCAGGGGTGGCGGCACAGTGGTGTACAGTCGGAAAGGAGTTGCTGTGGGAGTCCTCAACATCGACTCCGGACCCCATGAAGCCTCATGGCATCAGGTCAAACATGGACAAGGAAGCCTCCTGCTGATTACCACGTACTGTCCTCCCTCAGCTGATGAATCAGTGCTCCTCCATGTTGAACATCACTTAGAGGACACACTGAGGGTGACAAGGGCACTTCAATGTCCATCACCAAGAGTGGCTCGGTAGCACCATCTCAGACCGAGCTGGCTGAGTCCTAAATGACATAGCTGCTAGACTGGGTCTGCAGCAAGTGGTGAGGAAACCAACAAGAGGGAAAAACATCCTCACCAACCTGCCTGCCACAGATGCATCTGTCCATGACAGTATCGGTAGGAATGACCACCGCACATTCATTGTGGAGACAAAATCCCGCCTTCACATTGAGGATACCCTCCATCGTGTTTTGTGGCACTACCACCGTGCTAAATGGGATAGATTTCGAACAGATCTAGCAACTCAAGACTGGGCATTCATGAGGCACTGTGGGCCATCAACAATAGCAGAATTGTACTCGAACATAATCTGTAACCCCGGCGTATCCCCCACTCTACCATTACCATCAAGCCAGGGAATCAACCCTGATTCAATGAAGAGTGCAGGAGGGCATGCCAGGAACAGCACCAGGCATACCTAAAAATGAGGTGTCAACCTGGTGAAGCTATAAAACAGGACTAGTTGCGTGCCAAACAGCATAAGCAGCAAGTGATAGTCAGAGCTTAGCGATTCCACGACCAATGGATCAGATCTAAGCTCTGCAGTCCTGCCACATTCAGTCGTGAATGGTAGTGGACAATTAAACAACTCACTGGAGGAGGAGGCTCCCCAAATATCCCCATCCTCAATGTTGGAGGAGCCCAACACATCAGTGCAAAAGATAAGGCTGAAGCATTCGCAACAATCTTCAGCTGGAAGTGCCGAGTGGATGATCCATCTCGGCCTCCTCCGGAGGTCCCCAGCATCACAGCTGCCAGTTTGCAGCCAATTTGATTCACTCCAAGTGATATCAAGAAACGGCTGAAGGCACTGAATACTGCAAAGGCTATGGGCCCTGACAATATTCTGGCAATAGTACTGAAGACATGTGCTCCTGAACTTGCCATGCCCCTAGTCAAACTGTTCCAGAACAGCTACAACACTGACATCTACCTGGCTATGTGGAAAATTGCTCAGGTATGTCCTGTACACAAAAAACAGCACAAATCCAACTTGGCCAATTACCGTCCCATCAGTCTTCTCTCCATCTTCAGTAAAGTGATGGAAGGGGTCATCAACAGTGCTATCAAGCGGCACTCACTCAGCAATAACCTGCTCACTGATGCTCAGTTTGGGTTCTGCCAGGGCCACTCAGCCTCTGACCTCATTAAAGCCTTAGTTCAAATATGGAGAAAAGAGCTGAACTGCAGAGGTGAGGTGAGAGTGACTGTCCTTGACATTAAGGCAGCATTCGACCAAGTGTGGCATCAATGAGCCCTAGCAAAACTGGAGTCAATGGGAATCAGGGAGAAAACCCTCCACTCATTGGAGTCATACCCAGCACAAAGGAAGATGGTTGTGTTTGTTGGCGGTCAGTCATCTCAGCTCCAGGACATCACTGCAGGAGTTCCTCAGGGTAGTGTCCTCAGCTCCACCATCTTCAGATGCTTCATCAATGACCTTCATAAGGTCAGAAGTGGGATGTTCGCTGATGATTGCACAATGTTCAGCACCATTTGTGACTCCTCAGATACTGAAGCAGTCCATGTCCAAATGCAGTAAGACCTGGACAATATCCAGGCTTGGTCTGACAAGTGGCAAGTAACATTCGCACCACACAAGTGCCAGACAATGGCCATCTCCAACAAGAGAGAATCCAACCATTGCTCTTGACATTCAATGGCATTACCATCGCTGAATCCCCCACTATCAACATCCTGGGTTTATCTTTGACCAGAAACTGAACTGGACTAGCCATATAAATACTGTGGCTGCAAAAGCAGGTCAGAGGCTAGGAATCCTGCTGTGAGTAACTCACTTCTTAACTCCACAAAGCCTGTCCACCACCTACAAGGCACAAGTCAGGAGTGTGATGGAATACTCCCCACTTGCCTTGGTGAGTGCAGCTCCAACAACACTCAAGAAGCTTGACACCATCCAGGACAAAGCAGCCCCGCTTGATTGACACCCCATCCACAACATTCACTCCCTCCATCACTGATGCATAGTGGCAGCAGTGTGTACCATCTACAAGATGCACTGCAGGAATTCACCAAGGCTCCTTAGACAGCACCTTCCAAACCCATAACCACTACCATCTAGAAGGACCACCACCTGGAAGTTCCCCTCCACACCACACACCATCCTGACTTGGAAATATATCGCCGTACCTTCACAGTCGCTTGGTCAAAATCCTGGAACTCCCTCCCTAACAGCACTGTGGGTGTACCTACACCACATAGACTGCAGCGGTTCAAGAAGGCGGCTCACCACCACCTTCTCAAAGGCAATTAGAGAGGGCAACAAATGCTGGCTTAGCCAGCAACACGCACATCCCGTAAACAAATAAAAAAAAATTCAGTACTGTACATAACTGGTGATGAATTATAGGCCCATATCCAGTAGGAACTAACTGGTGCTGTGGGTTGGAACATTTAGTATGGACTATTAGATAAAAGCATCCCCCACCATAATAATAAGCAATACAGACTGATCTCTGCTGAATTAGCTGGTCAGTTTTACCAATAGTTTTGGGCATTTTATTTGCCTCAGCACTGTGTACCAAGAAAGAGAAAATGTTTTGTGTATGTTGAACACAATTCAATGAGCCTTGCTAGAAAGCATACAGATGTGAAAGCTTGGATAGGATCAGGACCTGGCTTATATACATTTCACAGTTGAATAGGTCACTGACCCACTCTCTAAGCTTACACATGAAGCTTGGATGAGAAACCAAAAGGCCACTAATGCTAGTGGATCAACAGCGCTTCTGGAAATGGGGGGTGGGGGGGAGAAAACACCAGTGTAACGCAGCACCCTGTTTGTTGGTAGAAACTGGGCAGGTTAGCAGTTAAAGTTGCCCACGAGATTCAGCTGCTATGGTCACAATCACTCCCCACAGTTTCCAATTATGTCATTCAGGTGGGAGTGACACCGGCTAGCAACCTAGAGGGTATTTCTTTAATATGCAGATTAGGTTTGGATGACCTCATGGGGCTGAACTATTATTTTAACCAGAGACCAGGGTGGAAGTGTTCTAGTGGACTTCCCGCTAGGCCAATAAAGCAGGGAGAGAAGTCGGGGGCAGAAGGGGCCCAATAAGGAGTGCTCCCCTTGACCCAGCAATAATAATTTAAACCTCTTCTGCCTAAGGGTTTCCCTCTCTCTTCTGATTGTGAGACCTTTCTGAGCTCTCTCCCTAAGATTTATCAAGTGTTGAGGACTGTTCTTTCCAATCCCAGTAGGGGCTTGCTGCTGCTCCTCAACACTGAGCTTCCTTCAGCTTTCAGGGGAGCCGCAGGCTGATTCCACATGGATGGGGCCCAGAGTTAAAATTTCAGGGTCAGAATGGTATACTGCCTGCTTTGACCCTCATTTGCCCAACTCCCCTTCCACCCCCTAGGTCCAATCGAGGCTTTGTATTCTCATGGCTTTTCATTCCTGATTGAGGTGAGTCGGCAGTGTAATACTGCTAAACATTTGAATTGAGATGACTATCTATCTTGAAACAATTGTCTGATGTGGCAAGTAGCACACCAGTGCTTCAGTGGAGAAGCAGTCTGGGGTTCAGCCGCATTGCTGGGCATTACAGAAAGACCTGTGCCCAGTAATCTGTTTTGTAGCTGACCTTGGGCTGCTTGTTACCATCACTGACTTGAAAAGTGTCAGGTATTTTATCCTCAATTTCTCACTTTGATGAACACTAAATTCACCAAATTTGACAGTGATACATTGACAGATGGATATAGTCGTTTGGTAGGAAGCCCTTTCAGGCACCACTATTAATGGACTGAAGAGAAAAAGGAACAAAAGAAAGCAAAACAATAAAAATAGTGCCTCACAATGAAACACATGGCATGCCTGCTCTATCTTGCGTTTGAGAATGCTATTGTTATGCATACGGGGAGAATAACACATTAAATGGTATGCAGAAAGACATGAATTTATAACAAATTGCTCAATAAACCTTTTTTTATTTTCGTGGAAATCGAGTTCTGTGCAGAAGCTGAAGGTAGCAGTCACCTTGAGATAGTGACGCAAAGTAATTTTCCCAGCAGTCATGATCAGAGCCCATAAATCAGTTTGATGTGATTTTGCAGTTTAATAACACTCTGCCTGGCTCTGTAGCCTCTGTCGCACAGAATGGCTGAGGAATATGAACTTCATCAAGGCAGAGAATTTGTACTGTCCATTGATAAAAATAATTTGAATTTATACCCAAGCTTCCTGTGTAGCTTGCTGAATGCAAGGTGTGTCAGTGTGATCTCATTGGCTAGCAAGTAAACAAGAGATTTTTAAACATATGAATTATTTGGAACAAAATTGTTTCAGATATATGCTCTGGATCTGGCCATACCCTTTTCAGCATTGCTTTTTGTAAAAGGGATGCAGGAGAGCATTCTTAAACCCAGACACAGATTTTGATACAGTTTTCATAATGAAATGCTTTGAATAATCAGTTCCATTAATTCACATATAAATGAACAAGAGTTAAATCTGGAGTTAGGTGTAGCTAAGTTACCCCCTGGGTAGAAACACGGAGAAAGAAGATGCCATTTTCAATTAACAAATAGATAGGGCAGTGGAAATATTAGTGAGCAATACCACATAAGGTTAGAGCTAAATAGGAAATATGCTAATGCTCACATTGTATTTAATTACTTTAATAAGACCTATTGATAATCAAGGAAACGGAGTATCTGTAAAGGATCAACACCTGTTCAATATGCTTTTCATTTAGAATAACATGTTTACAGTGCCAGATGACAAAATAGGAGTTGAGCATATTTTGCATGTATGATTAATTACTGCCTAACTGTATTTCATTTACTGTAAAGATTTGAATTCTGATTTAATCCAATTGGGTGAAAACACTGTTTGCACCTCTTTGAACATCTTGACTTTACATGGCATAAAATACAGAAGAATGTCACTGATCTTAATTGATTGAATTGTGTTTGGATCTGTTTAAAATAAGGATTCATTGCTCAGAATATGATAGGTACTATTGGTTTCACAGAAAAGAGTGGTATGTGTGACCAGACATTTAACTCAGTGGGAGTATTACTATTCAAGTACAGATTTACATTTTAACAAGAGCATTGGGAACAGGCATTGATGTCAGAAATTGGGATGGAGAGTTGACATTCAAATATCAGAGTGCAGGTGAACAACAGCTGGTAGGAATGCACTTCATTCCTTACACCCTGATATTTAAATGGCAACTCTCCCTCTTGACTTTTAATCGGGCTCTTGCTGCTGTTTTTAAATATCACTGGCGGTCATTTCCATGTGGGATGTTTCAGCACATATGCAGAAGCGAATTGCCAAAGTTGTTTAAGAGTTATTCAGCGTATTGAAGGTTCAGCAACTGTTTAAGGATTGGAGTGACCAGCACAAATGAATCAGCCCGACCGTCTGTGTTTTGCACAGATGCTAAACAGTTATGCTGAAACCGTCTGTGCAAAACACACAGAGTACACGGTTTTGGCTGATAAGAACATACAAACAAGGAGCAGGAGTAGGCCATTCAGCCCCTCGATCCTGCTCCGCCATTTAATAAGATCATGGATGGTCTAATAGTGACCTGAAATCTGCATCCCACCTACCCCCAATAGCCTATCACCCCCTTGCTTACCAAGAATCTATCCACCTCTGCCTTAAAAATATTCAAAGACTCTGCTTCCACCACCTTTTCAGGAAGAGAATTCCAAAGACTCATGACCCTCTGAGTGAAAAAAATTCGCCTCATCTCAGTTTTGTATGGGTGACCCCTTATTTTAAAACAGTGACCCCCAGTTCACTTATGCTGGTCACTCCAGCCTTTATTTTAGCAAAGGGGTCAGTGACTAGGGGGCATAGATTTAAAGTGATTGGTAGAAAGATTAGAGGGGAGATGAGGAAAATTGTTTTCACCCAAGCGGAGGTGGGGGTCTGGAACTCCCTGCTTGAAAGGGTAGAAGAGGCAGAAGTCCTCAGCTCATTGAAGAGGTGTATGGATATATGCACCTGAAGTGCTGTAACCTGCAGGACTAAGGACTAAGTGCTGGTAAGTGGGATGAGGCTGGGTATGGATGAGCAGTGAAGGCGGGCGTGGGGGGAAGAAGATCTAGGTGTGAGTGGGAAAGGAAGGTGTACCTGGGAGGGGTGGGTGTGTAAGGTTGGGAGTGGGGGAAGGTGTTAGGGATGGGTGGGTGAAGTTGGGAGGGGGGGGGTGCGAAGGTGTTGGGAGGAGAATTTGGGGGGGGTGGTGAAGGTGTTGGGGGTTGAAGTTGGAAGGGGGAGTGAAGATGTTGGGGGTGAAGTTGGGAGGGGGGGGTGCGAAGGTGTTGGGAGGATGAAGTTGGGGGGTGAAGGTGTTGGGGGTTGAAGTTGGAAGGGGGAGTGAAGATGTTGGGGGTGAAGTTGGGAGGGGGGGGTGCGAAGGTGTTGGGAGGATGAAGTTGGGGGGGTGAAGGTGTTGGGGGTTGAAGTTGGAAGGGGGAGTGAAGATGTTGGGGGTGAAGTTGGGGGGGGGGTGCGAAGGTGTTGGGAGGATGAAGTTGGGGGGGTGAAGGTGTTGGGGGGTTGAAGTTGGAAGGGGGAGCGAAGATGTTGGGTGTGAAGTTGGGAGGGGGGGTGCGAAGGTGTTGGGAGGATGAAGTTGGGGGGTGGGGTGAAGGTGTTGGGGGTTGAAGTTGGAAGGGGGAGCGAAGATGTTGGGGGTGAAGTTGGGAGGGGCAAAGGTGTTAGGGGTTAAATTTGGATGGGTGAACGTGTTGGGGGTGAATGTGTAAATGGGGAAGGTGTATGGAGGGGAGAAGGTGTAGGAAGTGGTGGAATGTCCAGGTGAACGTGCAAGGGAGGGGGTGTGTGGAGTCAATGACTGCCTCCTGGGGAGCGAACTCAGGGAGGGCCTGGTAGGAGGGAAATGTGAATGTGAGAGTGGCCAGAGGGATCTGGGAGGGTGGGAGGGTGAGAGTGCATCAGTACTGGTAGAAGGGGTGGCAAGGGTGGTTGGTGGATTTAAACAGGGACCCTGGGGTTGGGAAGGAAGAGGTCGGGGAGGTCAATGTGGGCTTTTCAGGAAGGTAGGGAATGTGCATGTTCACTTGGACATCCCTGAAGGAGAAGGGTTCGGGCTGTAGGGGAATGGCCGGGAGGTGGAAGGTGATGCCAGGAGGTTCCATGGTGAATGGGGAAAGGACATTAGTGACTGGGAGAGGGGAAAGAATGGGGGAGCTTTCCAGAAACTTAATGACTACCATTTCACACAAATTGAAAGTGAGCGGAGCCTCGTGTTGGACGGGCACAGGTGCTGCCTGGGGGTGAGAGCAGTGGGTGGGCGGAGATGCAGGTCAGCTCAGACAGACGGCTAAAAGAGAACCCCAGCAGGCAGCATTGAAAATACTCAGGACAGTGAGATGAGTGTGATGGATGAAGGCTCTATATGTGTGGGAAAGTGTTTGCCCGAGGCTCCGATAGGCCCTGTCACACACACACACGCTTCTCCTTCAAGATTCACTCATGGTCCACCTGTGTGCAGTTGAACTGCAAGTGTGGGGTGATGCAGGGGGAAGCCTGTAGATGAAGCTGAAAGACAACATTACACATTATTCAGTGAAAGTGAATATATTTTCAGATTATAACGTGACAAAATGTGTTCACCCGTGCAACCACTTATGATCAAAGTTTCTTGACTTCTCTAGGCCGACCACTTCTTCTAGGTGTTGCCCTGGCATTGCAGCAGGGGTGGAGACAGCCTATGCAGGGGGTCACAGGCAAAAGGGCCTTGGAGGGAGCAGACAGTTTCTATGCCTGAGTGCATGACCCAGGGGTGTCCAGTTGCTGCTCCTCCTCCCTTTGGGTGCCCAAGGGCCCCGGCCTGACCCCTTGAGGGGAAGGAGCACCTGGAGGGTCTTAGAGGTGTCCTGTTTCCCTCTCACATTGCCACTGTAGGAATTCACCCATGGCTCCTGTGATGGAGTGCAGGTCAGCACAAATCTCCACGCTCTGCTGGACCAGGGTCCCAGTGACGTCCGCCATCCTCCCCATGGAGACCTCCATATGTGCACATGTGGGCACCACTTCATCAGAGAGCAGGCGGACACACTCCTCCGACTCGTGTGACACTCTGTTGAGGGCTTCCAACAGCTCTGTGTGATGTTCCCCCGCCTCCTGCTGACTCTCCAGGATGAGCTGGAAGGCCAAATCCAGAGGCTCGTCTTCTGACTCGGGCCTCACAGATGCCTCTTCCCCAGCAGCCCTCCGAGTATCGGGGAGCTCGGCTGAACCTGCCTCCCGTTGCTGTAGACACGTGTCCGTGCGGTGACCACCAGATTGTGAACCCGAGCTTGCTCTAGATCTAGGTCCCACCGAGGTGTGTGTCTCTGCGCTGGTGCAGGGTGTGGGTAAGCGCTGTGACAGGTCTCCCAGGCTGCTTATTTCCAGCTCTTCAATGGTAGAGGAATCCTCTTGGCTGGAGGTGAGGACCTGGAAGGAGCTGAGGGACTGGCTGGCTGAGGGTATCGGTCGCTTGGCAGAGTTCCCTGTGAACCAAAGTAGAGAGAATTAGTGCATGGCAGCAGAGTCAGAAACAGGAGAGAGAGAGCATTCAGTTGTATTGAGAGAGGGATGATGTGGTGCAGGATCCTCACGAGGGTGTTCACCGCCGACCTCACCATCACCGTAGGCATGGTCCACATCCTCACCAGTCAGCGCAATGGCATGTTCCTCAAAGTGAGTGAGGGGGCTAGTGTGGGCCACTCCACCCCCAGTCTGGGGCCTCTCCCTGCTGTTGTGAGCCATCTTCCCCTGCATGAAAACAGATGGAGAGAGTGTGAGCAGGACACACGGCACTGCCTGGGATGTTTGTGTGGGGAGCGGAGCTATGGACAGGATGAGGATGTGAGCTCCAGAGGGTATGAGCCTGATGGAGATGTGAGGGTGTGTGTGAGAGTTAGTGGTGTTGTCCCTTGAGGTGTGAGATCCCTGTGGGTGTGTGATGCGTTTGGGAGTGTGGGAGTTGAGTGTGATGAAGTGGTTGACTTACCCTGGTGGAACAGATGAGATCATTCATCCTCTTCCTGCACTGGATGGCTGACCTCCTCTGTGCTCTGGTGGCTCTGACCACCGCTGCTACTGCCTCCCAGGCCTGATTGGTAACTCTGGTGGACCTCCTGCAGCCAGAGCAGGGGTAGGGGACATCACAGTGGGCCTTAACGGCATCCAAAAGGCACTCCAGTGAAGCGTCAGTACATTTGGGGGCTGCTGTTTTCCTGTTTTTTGGGGTTATCTGTTGACTGGAGCAGTCCTGGCCTGTGGACATGAAGTAGGCTGTGCTCTGGTGCACTTTATATATGGTACCCAGAGTGTGGAAGCACGGAGGTGATGGTGTGGCGGGCAAATCCTAGGCTGCCCACCAGTGATCCGAGTTTCCCTTGCATGCATTATTAATGAGGTGGGACACACCGGGAAGCAGATGATGCAGTGCAAAAACCCACCATTGTGGCTGGCAGGAAAACCGTTTTTCACACCCAGCACCGCACTTAGTGCAATTCAAGGAAAGGTCTGACCACTAACTCTGTTTCTCTCCACGAACGCTGTGTGACCTGCTCAGTATTTTCACCACTTTCTGTTTTTATTTCAGATTTCCAGCATCTGCAGTATTTTGCTTTTCTGCCAAAGATAATCAAGATCTGTCTGAAGGTATCGTCACAGGTGCTCTGTGAACCCATCCCCTGCTAAGGCAAGTTAACAGCGGCGGGGAATTCTCAGCCATCAGTTAGATTTAGGCAACAACTTGTGAAAGGTGTAAGAGCTCCAAAAGTGGCAGCAGCTGTGATTGGATAACACTGATCAATTCTGTTTGTTCTGACAGGGGAACTGAAGACAGTGGGAAGATTGAAGGGATCAACCTATAACTTCACCCAATTCATCATCCTGTCCATCGCCAATTCCATAATGCAAGGTTGAAACAAAATAAAATACAATCCCATTATAATTTTCCATTTTTCCCGTAAGTACTATGATATACCCGCTCGGTATTCCACTAATTCTGTTTTTTGAAATTCAATATTAACATCTGAATACCGTCAATTGCAGGTTTGGAAACAACATTTAAAAAACAAAGGCATAACAAGTAATAAAGAAAAGTATTCTTGAGTTTAACTAGAGTTTACTTTGAAGACTTTCATCTGACATTCAGTTTTTGCCATGCTGCTGTGCAGTTACACACGCAAAGGGCTTTGTAACAACTTGCATTTATATTTAATGGAACTAAATAATTCAAGGAAGGGTGAGGAAAGGGACAGCAAGCACGAGCAGAAGAATCAAGGGGGATGACTGAAAACGGAAATGGTAAAGAGGCTTTTTTTTGGCAGGGAGAGGTAAACGAGGCAAAAGGTTGGGAACATCAGAGTGTGGGGGCCCAAGCAAGGAAGGCCCTGCCAATAATGGAAGAGGAGAGGAAAGGCACATGTTGGCACATGTTAGCACACAGGGCTGGAAGAGTTACCAAGGTGAGAGGGGGCAAGCGGATGCAGACATTTATAAATGAAATGAGGATTTTCAATTCAGTGCAATGGGGGGACAGACAACTTATTGAAGTTGCCAACGACAGAGATAATACAAGAGTGGCTTTAGGCTATTAAAAGTAGGAAAGTCCTAGTCAAATTACCTTAATAAACACACATCCTGTAAACAAATGCTAATTCTAAATAGCTTTGATTTTTTGATATTTGCTGATTGAAAGGAAATATATTTGTTTTAAAGAGGAAAGTGATTTAAAACTCCATCAAGATTTCCCTTGCCTTCAATTTGTCCTCACCCCTCATTTTCTAATGGTGAGAATTTATGCTGGATTATCATTCTGATAGCAGTGAGCCTGTGACTCATTACTCAAGTGCCTATTCTACTCGGCAGAACACTGTACCTTCTGCGGCCGTTACATCATTCAACACGAACCCAGTGTCTATGTTCAAGCACTTCCAGCCAGAGAACAGTAAAAAGATATACCTTGCCTGATAATTGTTCTCCAGCAGCTAACACCCCAGTTTGCTGGTTGCAAATTGATTTAAGTCATTGTAGTTCATCCTGCTTGATTGAAGTGTTGGGGAATCTCATCACTTTAACTTGTGATGATTAGAGAGTAAGTTCATTCCTCTTATGTCTGTCTTCTTTATTTCACCTTCTAAAAATTAAGTCTTAAGTGGATGAGTAATCTAATGTGCCAGTGGAGCACTAACAGACATTTGCATGGAGTGGAGGAATGCTGGTTTAACCCCAGTTATCCAAATCCTTTTTATGTTGCTACAATGATGCACCAAGCACAGCCCTGGAGATGAATCTTTGCAGGGGTCTCCTGATTGACGAGATAGAATTGTGGAAGTGTGGAGAAATCCCATAAATGGTGTTTCTGCCATTTCTCCTGAAAGTCCAAAGTAACAGTGAGCAATCAGGAGGATCCCTGTAGAAACTCATCCCCCAGTGATGAGAGATGGGTAGAAAGAAAGAAAAATGTTGACAAGAATCAGGAACCCTTCTCACATGCCTCCTGTCTACCAGTTCACTGTAGCTGCCAGCCCTGCTCTTGAAGATGTAGAAAGTGCCTGGCCCAAGTGTAAGAAACAGAGAAATGAAAGGAAGCTAAAAGTAAAAAAAACAAACAAATATGCATAGTCCAGGAGGTCAATTCTCCTCTGCAAACCCACCTGAAACTAGGGTGGATATTGATAGAGTCCAAGCTGGCTAGTGAAGTTAAAAACTAAGACCCAGAGCTTTTCTTTACTAAGATTTATTGATTTTATTCAGTGTCACAGCTCTCCCCTCACACACCCAATGTCTCTGCTGTCCCCTATTCATATGTGCTCAAAGTACTTAATTAAACAATGCTTTTCACCTGTGTATCCTAGCAATATAATTAACATACCATTAACACGGGCTACTGGAGAATGAGGGAAAAGTTGGGTGCAGAGACCTACCGCCACTTAACTCAACCTACATGGAGGGAGAGAGCCTTGTAGTGGCCTGTTTTCCTTAAACCAGGCCTGCAGCACTTACCTGCTGAAGATTCCAATCATGGCTAATGACCTTCAGTGGGTCAGTTTTTCTCTGATCCTCAGAGCACCTCTCCCTCTCTAACTCCATTCCTGCCTCTCAACACAATGTAAACATTTGTAATATTTGAAATTGTAGAAAACGTCTCGAGTTAAGACTGCAGGCAACTGCTTCCTTGTAAAAACATAAATGTCCTCTTGGTTTTATTTCACATCTCTCTGCCCCATAAAGACTTTTCTTTTTCCAAGTGACATCTCTGCCAGGAATTCCAGAAACAGAGGTATAGATGCTCATAGCTTCCATTAGGACTCTGTTAGCAGTGGCAGTCCTGCAGCAGCGAATGTGGCATTGACTTTGGGAAATGCCGGAAGGTAAATGGGTCAAGGTCAAGCAGAGTCAAAGGCACTGGATGTTCCGCATAACAAGAGCTTCCATTTTTGTAGTGGCATTAACTTAGTAGAACATCCTACAGTGCTTCACAGGAGCATTATCAATGAAAATTTGACACAAGCCACATATGGAGGTATTAGGATAGGAGACGAAATACTTTGTAAAAGAGGTAGCTTTTGAAATGAATCATGAGGGGGCAGGGAGTGGTAGATAAATTGAGGGATGGAATGCCAAATCCTTAGAAAACTGATGCCGCATGGCCACCAGTGGTGAGGTGAAGGAAGTCAGGCATATAGAAAAGCCCAAAACTAGCAGAACGCAGGCTTCTTAGAGGATTGTAGAGCTGGAAGAAGTTACAGAGATAAGCAGGGGGTGAGTTCTTGGAAGGATTTGAATACAAGGAGGAGGATTTTAAATTTGTGTCATTACAGGACCTGGAGCCAACACCACACTACACCATGCCTTAAAGGATTATCCAGCCCAGGGTATCACCATCTACAAAACGAATTAAGTCTCTGCCAGTTTCCAATTGGTGTGGTTTGAAATATGACTATTTATTTTAGAAGTTATGTTTGTATGTTTCTCTTCTTTCCTCAGAGGGTCTCCCAGCTTTCCTGGCTCAACCTAATGGTGCCAGCTGCAGCTTAAATTAGCTCTGTCCATCCTCATCCACATCTGCTTCCTCACAAGTTTCACTTTATGAATACATTCATATTGCAGCTGTTTATTAACTCTTCCAATTCTCAATGTTAACAAGAGAACACGTAAGAAACTGAATAAGATTTAAACAAAGCATAAGTTAACATGAATGTATAAATTACCTGTCATATAAAATAACAATAAGCCTAGAAATTATTATTTCTGATATATACAGTTGTTATGTTTGTGTAACATTCCTGTGTCTCCTATTTTAATGGATGTGTTAATCCTATTAGTTTAAATGGGTTAATGTCTCCATTAGGATAGTGATCCTTATACAAACTGGTTAAATGTTCATCTATTAATATCTTTTAACACATATACATGAGAACCAAGTTATTCAAATGAGATAGATTACAGTCTCTTTACTATTATGATATTATGAATTCACATTGCACTAATTCTAATTTGGAGTGCCATCATTACTATTGCTGGATAGATAACCTTACAGCACATAAGTACAAATATCATGAAACCAAATTTTGCCGATCTTGAACACCTACTTGTGATAAACTTGAATAATAAATTAATTACCACCTTGAAGAGTGATCATCAGATTTGGTATTTATATTGTAACTTGTAAAAGACAGTGGCTCTGTCTTCCTATTGCCACCAATTGTGTTATTTCATCTCCAAACTATCCAAACTGGAACATTTACCGAATAGTGAAGGCTAAGATCAGATGAAAAGTGATGATGGTAGAACAGAAGGAAGCTATTCAGTGCCTGTGCTGGCCTTTCCTTAAAGCAATCCAGAATGAATCCCATTTGCTTTCTCTAGCCCTGAATTTTCCTCTGCTTTATTTATTTATAGAGCATGGAAAAATGAAAGATTCCTTCAAGAATGGGTAATCAAAACATTTCACTGTAAGGTTCAGATTCAGTGAATACACATACTTCCTCATGATCTTTGCTAGACTGCTGGGGGGATGTCCTCTGACAGAAACTAGCTCACCAGGAGAGAGTAAAACAGAGAGCAAATCAATCAGGCCACTCATGCTTAGCAAGTCTGGGAGCATCTGTGGAGAGAAAAACAGAGTTATGTTTTGAATTGAATATAACTCATCTTCATAACTGTTGCTTCAGAACCTCACTTCACAAGAAGAGACGCATTGGACTCTAAACATTAATTCTGCTTCTCTCTTCAAAGATACTGCCAGACATGATGAGTATTTCCAACACTTTCTGTTTTTATTTCAGACTTCCTGTATCCAGAGTATTTTTCTTTTAATTTTAGTGTTTAATTCACTGTCACTTCTCTTCCAGAAATGCCTACTGTGAAGAAGTTCTGCATTTCTTTTTGACCTGATTTCCATTTGTCTCTTTTACCCTGTTCACCTTCATTGCTTTCCATTTCTCTCCTGGTGTTTGAGAAGGTATCTACTAAAACTCCCTTTGCAGCTGCATCTCTTTCCTCAGTGAGCGTCTCCAGCTCTGACTTATTCCGGGTGGATTCCAATTGCAGTTCCATCCTTCACCTTTTGAATCCACCCAGAATTGCAGGTATCTCCGAGGCACACAACATTCCTTGGACTGCTGTCCCTCCAATCTCCTGAGATCCACACTCTGTGACATACGGCACCACATGCACACACTTGACTGTTTCTCCAGCAGCACTGACTCACCCTGCCTCAAAGTGGTTCTGTTCCACAGTTTAATTTCATCCTTCTTCTCATGTGACACTTCAACAAAAATCTTTTTCTCTTCCTTTCAGGTGTCAAAGAATGTGAATCCACTTCTGAAGTCATGTTTGTTTTGAAACGTTGACTCTGTTTCTCTCTCCACAGACGCTGCCAGACCTACTGAGTATTTCTAGCATTTTCTAACTTTATTTCACACTCACTTACCTCCAGGAAGCTAGTTCCAAGATAGTATTGGTAGAGGCCATTATGTATTTCAGTACCTCCACTTTAATTGGTGCATCCTGTTTTTAAAATGTACAGATTAGCTTTAAGTCGTAGCAGCCACGCATGCACCAGCTCCCCACCTCTTCCCCCGCTGAGCATGCAGTCAACAATGCGATCAGCACTGGGCTGCACACCACAATCATTGAGATGATGCAGCCAATAGTTTACATGCTGCCTGCATCATGTTGACCAGGCACTGAGTAATCCCCATGGCACTAATAGACCTCCTCAAATTTTTAGTGTGTGATAATCTCGATTTGCAGGCGCTAAGTCTTACATACTTCTTGATCTAAATATGTAAAACATCTTTGGTGGATTTAAATTTTGACAGTTATGCTTTGGATCATTTGATAAAACTTATAAAAAGCAACTCTTCAAAAAAGATAAAAGTTGGCATACTTTCGCCTTTCCTGGTATGTAAGATATATGTCAGAGAATTGAATTGGAGTTTTCTGAGCGCGATCAGGACCAGGAATGTAACACAGACTTACAGGAAGAAGAAAGCCTTATTAACCATCACTCTGTTAGGCTGGCTTTCTGATAATAGATGCAGACTAGCAATAGAACACTTCATGTATAGTAAATGAACTTCATTTTCTCTCTGAGCTTTGATTGTGTTCTCAGTTGATGCATGTGATGCAGTGAAACATAGAAGCAAGCAAGATGGTAGCTGTGTTTATTTTGCTCCTTCGGTTGTGGGCAAACTGTATGAAAGATTAAGATCTGAGCACATCCAAATCGTGGCAGTGTGCAGTAAATTGTCAACTGCAAACATTAAATGGTGAGCTCCAGCTGTGGACTCTTTTACTGCAGTTTAAAGGGTGTGAGGCATGAAGCATCTTTATAAAATAAACCTGCCATGGGAGGAATGGTAAGTTACCAGAAGAGGGCTTCGTATATCAATTCATTGCATGCACACAATTGGCAGATCACCAGGTTTGAACTGACAAACTGCTTATCAGCACCAATGTTTAGTATTCATCAGCTGGTCTCCCACTGGCAATCTAATTTTTTTATATATAAATGTAAATTAGATATTTATCTACAACAATGCATACACATTTTTTTGCAAGCCATTTTAGATAGTAGTTGACAGCTGAACTCCCATTATCTTAACGGGGAATACAAAGAGAGTATTAGCTGTTCCACATTCATCAGTGACAGTCCAGCTGAGGGCAGGAAAACAGCAAACCCAGCTATTCTGTAATAAAAATATACACTGTTGGATGAGGACATCAGGTCAGTCAGCATCAGAAAGAAGGATTTTTTTTGTGGAGTGATTCTTCCATCAGATCTGCATTTCCAACAATTTATGTTTTATCTCCAATTTCCAGTCTTCACAGATTGTTCCTTTTCTTTTCTGTTTTGGCTTCTTACTTTGAAAGTGAGTGCTAGTTGGCAGACCGCATGCAGCGAGAGGACCGAGAGCGAGTCCAATCCTGAACACAATCTTGGCGTGTCTGGGATACAGGTGGGGACGGGGTGAAAGTTCAGAAGAACTCAATGGCAGAGAAAATCACCAAAGGCGCAGTGACAAGTAACAAGGAGAGGGAAAGGGAGTGGACAATTCAAGGAGAATAAAATGGCAGTGAGCAAAACAGAAATAAAACAGATCTGAACCATCAAAATAAAAAGGCAAAGCTGAGAGACTGAGGAAGATTGAAAAGAAAATCAAAATTAAAATGCGCCACATATGCTTCTTTCTCTAAAATTTCCTTGTTGACGTTGATATTTCTGTGTACTTAAAAAAAACCCACATAAATCATTTATTTTTATTCTGTCTTGACCTGTGGGGGCGTGCAGGAAAACTACCAAACATAACACAAACAAAGGAAAAAATAAACCTGTAGTCACAAGGCAAAGCCCGATGATGATGTAGGAAAAACACAGTGAGTGAAATACAAATGCTTTGCTCCTGTTTGGAGTTTTTTGTAATTGTGATTGTAATTATAAATGTTCAAATACTGAGGCAAGAACAAAGAAAAGTACAGCACAGGAACAGGCCCTTCGGCCCTCCAAGCCTGCGCCGATCATATTGCCCGTCAACTAAAACATTTTGCACTTCCGGGGTCCGTATCCCTCTATTTCCATCCTATTCATGTATTTGTCAAGCTGCCTCTTAACCACCACTATCGTACCTGCTTCCACACCTCCTCTGGCAGTGAATTCCAGACACTTACTACCCTCTGTGTAAAAAACTTGCCCCACACATCTCCTCTATGGTTTTCTCCTCTCACCTTAAATCTATGTCCCCTAGTAATTGACTCTTCCACCCTGGGAAAAAGCTTCTGACTATCTACTCTGTCCATGCCACTCATAATTTTGTAAACCTCTATCAAGTCGCCCCTCAATCTCCGTCGCTCTAGTGAGAACAATCCGAGTTTCTCCAACCTCTCCTCATAGCTAATAACCTCCAGACCAGGCAGCATCCTGGTAAACCTCCTCTGTACCTTCTCTAATGCCTCCATATCCTTCTGGTAATGTGGCGACCAGAATTGCACGCAATATTCCAAGTGTGGCCTAACCAAGGTCCTATACAGCTGCAGCATGACTTCCCAGCTTTTATACTCAATACCCCTGCCAATGAAGGCAAGCATGCCATATGCCTTCCTGACTACCTTATCCACCTGCGTTGCCACTTTCAGTGACCTGTTGGCCTGTACACCCAGATCCCTCTGCCCGTCAATGCACTTAAGCGTTCTGCCATTTACTGTATAATTCCTGCCTGTATTAGACCTTCCAAAATGTAAAGATAAAAAATAAACAGCTGAGTAACAGTGTTTCCTGCAAGTCTTACAGTTAAAACGATACAGCAGAGTTGTATACCTTGATGGAGATATTGTTCAATAAGATATGTGGTGTTGATGGGGTGGGTGGGGCCTGAATCAAAAAGCATCAACGGACCAACGTTCCAATCTTCTGTCAGGTATAGATAGCTAAACAGTGAAGAGATGCAAAATTCAATCCAAGCATCAAATGTTGTGTTTTTATAATGTTATAATGGCACCAATCACCCATTAGGGATTGGGTAAACACATTGTGGGTTCATTTATTTAGACTAGGCACATGAGAACATTTATACATGGATAAAAAGCTTGAACACATCAGCAGCAGAGCTGTGTGTGCTTTGTCCTGCTCACAGGCCAAAGTGAAGCTGAGACTGGATCACATGACACACTTCTCTTCTAGTGATGGCATGCTGCTATCTCTTACAGGTACATTACAACATAATCGAAGTCTATTGTTCCATTATTATTATATATGGAATAATAAGTAGCTCTGAGTAAATTATATCATGGGTGCAAATATGAACCCAAAGCCAACAAGGAAAATAAAATCATACTTATATTTCATCCACTTTAGTATTTTTTTCTGCATGAAAAATACTTTTCCATCCTTGTCTCCATTTAGGAAAAATGTATAACAGACAGTCAATGTGAACTGACTGGACAGATAGTGAGAGATACTGTTGATAATGGAGGAAAGGTTCAGATATAGAAAATGGGTACGATGTACATCTTCAACCAGAAGTGTAAAACTGCAAGGAAATAACTTGTGTATTCTGAAATACTGAGGTGCAGTTTATAATAATATATAATGCCATAAGGCTATAGAGAGATCTAAACATCTTCCACAGATTAAGACTAATCTTATTCCAATAGCACGATAGATCTGATCTCTGTATTAGTATTCAACTTGCATACAAAATGACATCAGAGTGGGACAAGCAAGTTAATGCAAGCTTTTCGCTTGGATATAAATGATATTCGCATAAATTGTGTTTCACGTAGAGGGCAAATATCATAGGAACTGATATATGTAAAATGAGAACTTGAAGAACATTGTGTATAAACAGGTTACATTAATTTGCTTACAAGTTGATTTCAGTGCAGATGAGGAATTGCCAGAAAAAAAGTGGAGTGAATTTTTGTCTTCACTCTGTCTCCTTCCCCCAGTGGTCAGGTGGGGAGTAGATCTCATGTTTATTTTATCCTTTCAAGGGATGTGAGCATCACTGGCTGGGCCAGCATTTGTTGCAGATTCCCACTTGCCCTAGAGATGGTGGTGGTGAGCTGCCTTCTTGAACCGCTGCTGTCCATGTGGTGTAGGTACACCCACAGTGCTGTTAGGGAGGGGGTTCCAGGATTTTAACCCAGCGACAGTGAAGGAACGGTGATACAGTTGCAAGTCAAGATGGTGTTTGGCTTGGAGGGGAACTTGCAGGTGGTGGTGTTCCCCTGTGTCTGCTGCCCTTGTTTTTCTCAGTGGTAAAGGTCATGGATTTGGAAGGTACTGTTTTGCGGATGGTACACATTGGTGCCACTGTGCACCAGTTTTGGAGGGTGTGAATGGTTAAGGTGCTGATCAATTGGGCTGCTTTATCCTGGATAGTGCTGAGCTTCTTGAGTGTTGTGGGTGCTGCGCTCACCCAGGCAAGTGGAGAATATTCCATCACACTTCTGATTTCTCCCTTGTAGTGAACAGGCTTTGGGGAGTCAGGAGATCAGTTATTCACCACAGAATTTTCAGCCTCTGACTTTCTCTTGTAGCTATAGTATTTATATGGCTGGTCCAGCTCAGTTTCTGGTCAATGGTAGCCCCCAGGATGTTGATCGTGGGGGATTTAGCGATGGTAATGCCATTGAATGTCAAGGGAGATGGTTAGATTCTATCTTGTTGGAGATGATCATTACCTGGCACTTGTGTGGCATGAATATTACTTGCCACTAATTGACCCAAACCTGAAATCTGTCCAGGTCTTGTTGCATATGAACATGGACTGCTTCAATATCTAATGAGTCATGAATAGTGCTGAACATTGTGTAATCATAAGTGAACATTCCCTGTTCTGACCTCATGATGGAGGGAACGTCATTGATGAAGCAGCTGAAGATGTTTGGGCCTAGGACACTACCCTGAGGAACTCCTGCAGTGATGTCCTGGGACTGAGATGATTGACATCCGACAACCACAACCATCTTCCTTTGTGCTAGGTATGACTCCAACCAGTGGAGATTTTTCCTCTGATTCCCATTGACTCCAGTTTTGCTAGGGCTCCTTGATGCCACACTCAGTCAAATGCTGCCTTAATGTCAAGGGCAGTCACTCTCACCTCACCTCGGGAGATCAGCTCTTCTGTCCATGTTTAAACCAAAGCTGTAATGAGGTCAGGAGCCAAATGGCCCTGTTGGAACCCAAACTGAGCATCAGTGACCAGCTTGTTACTGGTAAATGTGACTTGAAAGCACTGTCAATGACCCCTTACATCACTGAGTAGACTGATGGGGCGGTAAATGGCAAGATTTAATTTGTCCTGCTTCTTGTGGAAAGGACAGACCTGAGCAATTTTTCACATTGTCGGATGGATGCCAATGTTGTTGCTGTTCTGGAACAGCTTGGCCAGAGGCACAGCTAGTTCTGGAGTACAAATCTCCAGTGCTACTTTTATGTTGTTAAGACCCATAGCTTTTCTTGTATCCAGTGCCTTCAGCCATTTCTTGATATTTCGTGGGTGAATCAAACTGGCTCAAGACTGGCATCTGTGATGATGGGGATCTCAGGAGGAGGTCAAGGTGGATCATCCACTTGGCACTTCTGGCTGAAGATGTCCCTTGTAGAATCCACATTATTTTCATTCCATTGATCTCAGATGATAATTACCCAAGTGTGGTCTTCACATTTTTAATTCATTCATTGCAATCGTTTCTGGTTGTGAGGTATGAAAGTGTTCTTATTTTCTGGACCAAAAATCTTTGAAGAGATTGGTGATACCAAATTATGGTGCATTGAAAGCGTGGGTAAGGTTACTTATTATCTCAGAGGCAGTAATTGAAATCTGACAAATTTGCATGATAATTTCTTCTGCTTATGCTCTATGATTATTGTATTTTCTTGTGAACTGCTCCCAAAGCCATATACATCCTTTCAACAATCTATATGTAAACAGTTATGGAATCCTAGTGTGTTCAATTCCCACCACGGCAAGTTGTGACATTGAGTTCAATGAATTTGATGATTTGTGATCTAGAACCAGAAAATATGGGTATGAAACCTTCCAGATTTCCATACAAATTGAATTGGTTCACTAATGTTCTTCAGAGAAGGGGACAAAGCAGCCAGCTACCTATATTAGTCTAATCTACATGTGGCACCAGGTTTATGTTACACGGTTTAGTCTTAATCCCTTCTGAAGCGGCCTAGATGTTGAACTTAGTAGCAAGTAAATGGCCTGGTATCATTCTGGAAACACCATTACACCTTCTTGCAGCAATGAGGGGGAGGAAATTCAGTCTTTCTAGTATTGTCCACATCACGAGAACAGTTTAAAAAAAAATGATATGGTTAACTTGAAGCCAAAATCAATCACTAGAGATCAAAATAATAACAATGGTAATGACTCGTGCAGTCATCCATTCATTAGGATTAGAAAACAGGCCACAGTTCGAGCGCAATGCTGAAATAGTGGATTAAAGAAAGAATAACAAGGTCACTTTTTTTCTCTGCTTAGTAATTTTGCAGTGTCCAAGTTTGGCTAGAAAGGGCATATTTTGTCAAGGGGCTTTGGTACCAGAATAATTGGTAACACATCACTGCACAGCGTTTCAGACTTTCCTTTCTTGATATTTTATGGCTCATTGTGACAAGGATGGGGAGTTAATGAAATGGAAAGAGAGACAGGGTCTGAAGGAAGCAGGGACGTTTGAACAATTCGCTACTTGAGCCATCACAATAGCTTTGAACCTCTGGCTGAGGATGAGTGAGGATATCAGTGAGGGTTCTCACTTCTGATTGATATGCGATCATACCTGCCGGAAAGTGTATATCAGGCAAGAACTATATCAAAAGCTTCTATAAAACTTCCAAACTGAATAGTTTACTGACACTCACTGTGTAAGCACACTTATGAAGAAAGCCAACTTGAAGAAGGTATTGGATGAGCCATAGTCCAGAGAGAATGCATTCAGGAGAGGAGGGCAGAAAATTTGAAAAACATGTTCCATTAAAACCATCTACACTTAATTCAGTACTATATTTGCATGGTAGGAATAGCCATACTTACTGCATACTTGATCAGTGAAATATTAAGCTGATATTTCATTCTTTGTGATGTGAAAAACTGTTATGTTACCAAAACATCACAAAGCAGTTTAAAAGACTTCAATGATAAAAACAAAAAGCTAAAAGCTACTGCGGATGCTGGAAATCCAAAACAAAACAAAAACAGAATTACCTGGAAAAACTCAGCAAGTCTGGCAGCATCGGCGGAGAAGAAATCAGTTAACGTTTCGAGCCCTCATGGCCCTTCGGCAGAACTGCAGCATAGTTTCAACAAGGGAGAAATATAAATTGGTTTAAGGTGGGTGGGGGGGGGGGGGGCGGGGGGGAAGAGACACATTGAGGGTGTAGTCACTGCTCACACCACACCCTCAATGTGTCTCTTCCCCCCTCCGCCCACCCACCTTAAACCAATTTATATTTCTCCCTTGCTGAAACTATGCTGCAGTTCTGCCGAAGGGCCATGAGGGCTCGAAACGTTAACTGATTTCTTCTCCGCCGATGCTGCCAGACTTGCTGAGTTTTTCCAGGTAATTCTGTTTTTGTTTTGTTAAAAGACTTCAATGTTTGAAATTCAAAAATACAAAAGTTAGCGCTTAAAAAATGGTAACCTCATACCTCGTACATCATGATAACCTGCAGCAGTTTGATATGATGTAGAAGATTTCAACAAATATCCTCCATATCAGAGAACCTATAGAACTGAAGGAATTATGACTGTTTCCATTGCAATCAATTAGCTCAGATATATGAGACCATTTTATGAACGAGAGGAATGAAATATATCAACATGTGCTTACTCTGGGGTGGGCCAAGCAACCTGTCCTTTCTTCTAATTGCAAAGCAGGATATGCAGATATTTGAATTCATAGGCCTAAGACACATTGAAAAATATAATTATGTAGATTAAGGGTAATCTTTTCACTATACCAGGTACTGTAGTTTATAGCAGATCCTATTAACATAAACATATATGGACCTAGCTTTTTCTTACTGCTGCTGTTGGCATAACAATGATGGCAACTGATTTAAATAATGTACTTGACAATTAATGGGACCTCTCTGCATAAAATGCAAATGAAAATTTCTAATAGTGTGAGGTAAGTGGACACTTGGCAGATACGCATAGCGATTATATATTCTCAATTTATCAGAAAATGTATTTAGAAATAATCAAGATTCCAGGCTGGCAGGATGCATTATGAACATCATTAAATTGCACTGTTGGCTACATCTTCACTTTTGATCATCTCTCCTTCATTAGAGTTCCCCATTAAGATACCAAAGGATTGCCTCAGTGATAGTTCAATAAGAGCTTACCGTAAAGCAATTTAAATTTAATTGGGGCAGCAGGAAACAGGTATAACTGATGACTTAGTGAACTTCTAAGTGGTTATATTGAGCACCCTGAAAGGAAAAGCAAGAGGTTTCATCATTAAGCTGCACATAACTCAAAAAGGACTTTGCGGTGAATGGACCTCTGGAGCTTCAGAATATAATCACACACCAGGAAACAATCCCTCTGTACTGCACCATTCTGCAGTCTCTCTCCATTTAATTAATATTCTTTTTCTATCCCCCTGCCAAAGCTGACAACCTCACATTTTCCCACATTATATTTCATCTGCCAAGTTTTTGCCCACTCACTTGACCTGTCTGTATCGCTTTGCAGACTCTGTATCATCCTCACAACTTGCTTTTCAACCTACCTTTGTATTGTCAGCAAATTTGACTACAATACAGTTCATCCAAGTCATTGGTACAGATTCAAATAGTTGAGCACGGATCCTTGTGGCACCCCAATAGTTACAGCTTGCCAACCTGAACGTTATCAATTTGTCCCAACTCTGTTTTCTGTTACCTAGCCAATCCTCTTTCCATGCTAATATAACACTTCCAACACCATAAGCTCCTAACCTGTGTAGTAACCTTTTAAGTGGCACCTTATCAAATGCCTTTTGGAAAACAAAAGACATTACATCTACTGGTTCCCCTTTATCCAGTAAAATAACAGCAAAGTACTATGGATGCTGGAGATCTGAAATAAAAACAGAAAGTGCTGGAAAAACTCAGCAGGTCTGGCAACATCTGTGGCGAGAGAAACCAAGTTCACATTTCGAGTCTAGTATGACTTTTCTTCGGAACTGTTGGGTTCTCAGCAAAAAAAACATTTTTCAGTGGTCTAAAATAGACATTAGGCCTCTTTTTTTGTACATGCAAAACACCTGTTCCAGGCATGGGCACTGCACCAGAGATAACTCTTCCATCTTGCAATGAGCATGCACTTCCTGCTCACTACTTTGAAGCCTTAGGAGGCTACTTCTAGCCTGAAAACTGGATGCTGCTTGACTGCATTTCTAGACTGTGATCTCTGTTTCCTGACACGCTATTGAGTAGTCCCTATTTTGTAGTATAAAGTTAATTAATATGGCTGGAATCAATAATTTCTTACTATAAAAATTCAATTAATTCAGTGAGAGTTCACCATTTTTTACTTCAAGAGTTCATGTTTTACTATGAGGGATAATTACCTTTGAAATCAATCACTGTAACGACAGTTCTATCACCTTTGAATTCAGTTCTGCAAGAAATCTTAACAGACAGCCCCATTTTCTTGAGAAACTTGTCCTCCAACAGGCATGCTTACAAATAAAAACTAACTGTTCATAGTCTCAAAGTTAGAACGGTCAATTCCCCCTTATTCAAGATTTTTCCTCAATTAAAGTGCATCTGTGCAGTTTTCAGCAAAAGCAAGTATCAGAAACAATAATGTGACCTCCGTGCACAAGTGCAATTCTGCACTATGACAGGTGCATCAGTTGGCAGCAGGTTTTGCTGCAGACATCTGTACTGCTCAAACCTGCCCAATACCTGATCCTGAACCTGAGTGAAAAGAGCTTCCCAAAGAAGTGTACACGTGTGCCCACAGCTGTGTACCCAGTTCGGGTCCGCATTTAACATCATGCTTGGAATTTTATTTTTATGCTGATGCTTCTGTTGGTGCTTAGTGTACAGAATTTGAAAAGCAATAAAATAAAATGCAGCAATAAAACAATGGATGTCTGTTCCCCAATTGCAGGAAACTAATCCATACGTTGTGATGTAACACAACTGAATTTTTTACAAGAAATGAAATGATGAAGGAAGCTGTGTTTATTAAATATCAATCCATCACCCTCGCAGAGTTATCTACCACAGCATCAGCTACCCTTACCTTCTGTAGCAAAGAATGTTGTTGCCATACCTACAGATTGTGCATTTGTACTTTTTGCTATTTTGCTGACAGCTGTTATTCTCTGTCAAATTTCCAATTAAATAACCTGCAGAGGGGTTAAACACTAAATGATAGTGAAGGCAAAAAAAACAGGATTGCGTATTAAGGAGTTTGTGTGAGAAATGTATAGTGTCAAAGTATTGCTGAACAGATGTTCCCTCTTGCGAGATTTAGTGATTAAAGCCCCTTGTATATAGGTTGACAGCTATTGAATAACAATTATTGTTTTTGCTGCTCCAGTTTCCATAGGAACAGAAGAATAGGCAGCCTTATTTGTAGAAATGGAAACAGACACTCACTAAGAGTGTTGCAGATATTTCAAGAATTATTGTGCGTACACGGAGAAAATGCTCCCAGATTACAACACATAAAAGCATATTGTGATAAACATACGGAATATCAGGAGATGATACTGGGATGGTGGGTGGGCAAATTTAGAAGCTGGTCAAATATAAAAATGAATAACCTATTGGCATAAAAGATTGTCATTTACATATGTTTAGGTAAAATATATTGTGAACAAAATCACAATTATACAATATGTGACGTATTTTGCATAGAAGCTCTGCCTATTTCAAAAGTAGATTGTTTATGTTTAATTATATTTACAAACTATGCTGAATTTGACAGCGTAGGTTCAATCCACCCACTTATTAGCTATCTGAAGAACAGCAAGAGTAAGCTCAGCATAAATTACATTAGATGATGGATAACATTATTCTATGAGTGGGTCATTAGAAGGTGTGTGTGGAGGAATGTGTTGGCATTCACCCTCGCGGGATATGCCAAATGGATCTTTCATGAGAACCATATCATCACATCCCTAATGTGCTTGGAATACAAATCTGCTGCACCAGGTAGTTGAGTAACCATTGATTTTAAATAAACCACAATGGAGTGTTAACTTTGGTATCTCAAAAAGTGATGTACATTGTCAGTTATTAATTATTACTTCAATATTATTGCTGGCATAACTGAATGTGTTAAATTAGAAACACTTAAGTGTACATTTTATTATCCTGCTTAGTAACAACATGGTTTTTGAACAAACTACAGCAAAATCATTCTTTTATCCAGGACAACACAATCAGGTGTCACATATTGTTTATACTGGGATGCTTGAGGAACAGAATAGGTGACTGGAAGTTTCTAGAATACTTCCCAGTACACAAAGCTACTTTCAATTTTTAAAGATATTCAACAGGACAGAAGAGCCAGATGGTACCTCAACATAAATGCTCATTGAAAAGTCAGTAGCTCAAACTGAGCAGTGTCAATGGTGTCAATGATGAACACAAGTTCTTCTGCTCCAGATGGAACATGAACCCAAATGCTTTCATTACAGAAGCAACAGAACATGCAGTCACCTAACAGGATTACATTTCGCATAATTCTGAATGCAGTGAAGCAACATACAGAGACTCTGCTGTATTTCGACAGTGTATAAACACCAAATTGGACAGTGTACATTCACAACAGGCTGGCTCTTGGCAAGACATTGTTCACTGAAACTTGTGAAGTACAGTCTTGGTTCCCCATCTGCACGTTGAAAACTGGTTGATTTTCCATCCAGAGAAGGAGGGTTACAGAGTTTGGCGTTGGCAATTCTCAGGAATGCTTGATGTGAACCCGCTAATCAGCTGGTGACACGGCTGATGCACCTGTGAAGCTGCACACACGCATGGCCGTGCAGCAGGGTGGAAGATGCTGTGCAGACCTTGTTCCGTCTCAGCGCAAAAGAAACAACTGGCATCAAGCCCAGTAAAGACACACCCAAGGTGAATCTGCACGGTTTCAGCTGTGGCTGAGTGGCAGTCCCGCCTGAGTCAGAAATTTGTGAGTTCAAGTCCCATTACAGAAACTTGAGAACAAATCCTGGGCTGGCACTTCAGTGCAGTACTGAGGGAGTGTTGCAGCATTGGAGGTGCCAGGTAGAATCTGAAGAAGAGCAGTGAGTTCTCTCCAGTGGAGAAGAGCAAAGTTGACGTTTCGAGTCCTCATGACCCTTCAACAGAACTAAGTCTGTACTTAGTTCTGTTGAAGGGTCATGAGGACTCGAAACGTCAACTGTGCTCTTCTCCGCCGATGCCGCCAGACCTGCTGAGTTTTTCCAGGTATTTCTCTTTTTGTTTTGGATTTCCAGCATCCGCAGTTTTTTGTTTTTAGTTCTCTCCAGTGCCCTGGCTAATACTTATCCCTTAACTAACAGCACTAAAACAGATTATCTGGTCATTAAAGCAAAGCTGTTGTGGGAACTTGCTGTGCATAAATCGGCTGCCATGTTTTCTACATTACAATAGTGACTGCACCTCCAAAGTACTTAATTGGCTTTAAAGCACTTTGGGACATTCTGAGATCCTGAAAGGAACTATGTGAATGGAAGTCTTTTTGCATCAGTACTCCCACTATCTCCTGTCCATAAAATTAATACAGCTGTGCTCCCCATGATTTCTCAGTATATACTGCTGCAGACAATGCCCTATTTCAGGAGAATTGCATTCAGCAAATAAATTCTATAGAATACAACATCTAAACTGAGTTCTCACCATCACAAATACAACATTCCAAGTTAAGGAAACACTATAGCGAGCATTTATTTAACCTTGGGTTATGTAGTGTGAATATTTCCATGCAGACCCCTGATCATTTATATGAAAGTTTCTGTGTCTGACCAGAGATTGTTTGCCTGAAAGTTTCCATTGAACTCCCGATCATTTGCATTTTCTGTCTTTCAGCCTTCAAAGATATCAAGAACAGAAACAGAAACACTGAAAATACACAGCAGATCAGTTACATTTGAAGAACTGTGAGGATCGACCTTCCTTTATCTTTCAGACGTTCACAAACATGCTGCTTATTCCAGACTTTTTGTTTTTATTTCAGAGTTCCAGCATTTATGATTTTTTTTTGAAAATACTGACTTCTTACACCATTCGATGTTTATGATCCATTTTGCTTTGAAGGTCATTTTTCTTACAATGTCAACATGTGCCCATCGACTTTTACTTGCCGCTGTTTTTGTATAGGACGCTACAACTCAATGCTCCTGATCTGTCTATCAACCTACACGCATCACAATGCAAAGACAAACTAATAAGCTCAAGGAGAGTTGCTAAACAAAATGTAGCAAATTAGTACAACCGGAGATTAGTGGGGACAAACAAAACTCATTGATCAAAATCATGCTAGAACCATAGAACCATAGAACACTACAGCACAGAAAAACAGGCCATTCGGCCCTTCTAGTCTGTGCCGAAATATTATTCCGCTAATCCCATTGACCTGCACCCAGTCCATAACCCTCCAGACCTCTCCCATCCATGTATCTATCCAATTTATTCTTAAAACTTAAGAGTGAGCCCGCATTTACCACGTCAGATGACAGCTCGTTCCACACTCCCACCACTCTCTGAGTGAAGAAGTTCCCCCTAAACCTTTCCCCTTTCACCCTAAAGCCATGTCCTCTCGTGTTTATCTCTCCTAATCTAAGTGGAAAGAGCTTACTCGCATTTACTCTGTCTATACCCCTCACAATTTCGTAAACTTCTATCAAATCTCCCCTCATTCTTTAACGCTTCAAGGAATAAAGTCCTAACCTGTTTAATCTTTCCCTGTAACTCAACTCCTGAAGACCTGGCAACATCCTAGGAAATCATGCTGAAAGGCAAGACTTTCTATTTCACATAGGAGGCAATGATTCTTTTAAAAGCAATCAAACTAGGAAAGAACTTGCATTTTTATAGCACCTTTTACGTTCTCATTCCCCAACTCCTTCTCCTGCCCACTGGCGGTTCAGTCATTCCCTGGACTTCCCTCCCTGAAACACTCTGCTATTCCAGCTTCCTGTCCTTTACCCAGTTGTTCCTGAAGAGCTCTATCTAACTACGATAGGGGTTAGTGGATTTAGGGGAGAGATACTGTTCTCTGCAGCCACAACTGGGAGTCTGGAAGGCTGTGTTGTCTGCTTGATATCAAGGTTAAGGATAGCTCCGTGTGGCTGAAGGAGAACTCAGAATAGAGGGCAGATTGAGATAAGGAGAAATTTGTTCACTCAGAGGGTAGTGAATCTTCGGAACTCTCTACCCCAGAGGGCTGTGGAAGTTCAGCCATTGAGCATGTTCAAGACAGAAATTGATTGATTTCTGGAGACTAATGACATCAAGGGATATGGGGATTTAGAAAAAAATTAATTCACGGGATGTGGGCTTCGCTGGCTGGGCCAGCATTTATTGCCCCTTCCTAGTTGCCCTTGAGAAGGTAGTGGTGAGCTGCCTTCTTGAACCGCTGCAGTCCCTGTGGTGTAGGTACACCCACAGTGCTGTTAGGGAGGGAGTTCCAGGATTTTGACCCAGCAGGAAAGTGGTGTTGAGGTAGATGATCAGCCATTATCTAATTGAATGGTGGTGCAGGCTTGATGGGCTGAATGGCCTACTCCTGCTCCTATGTTCCTAACTTTGAGAAGGGGCGGTGGGGGGGTGGTGAAGGATTCTGTTCTTGTGGTCCACGTAGGAACATAGGTAGAGCTAGGAATGACATTATGCTGAAGAACTTTAAGGAGCTAGGGTGCAAACTGAAAAACAGAACCCCAAAAGTAATAATCACAAATTAGCATAGGGACAACCAGATTAAAGGTTTAAGTACATGGCTGAAAGATTGTTGTGGGAGACAGGGGTTTCAATTTATGGGGCACTGGCACCAGTACTGGAGAAAGAGGGAGCTGTTCCATTGCAACAGACTCTACTTAAATTTGGAGGGGACAAATGCCCTGACAAATCGATTAACTAGGGCTGTAGTTAGGGTTTTGCACTAACAAGAAAGAGGGAGGGTTCAGGTAAGAGTAAATTGTTAAGCCTGAAGAGAAAAGTCTTGAGAATAAAGCAGCGCAGTATTCAGGTAAAATCAAGCAGATTGTGTCAGGAAGGGATAGGGATTTCATGAAGGTAAGAGGGCATTGGTGACTAAAGTCGCATCAGGGAAAAACAGCAAAGAAGTAAAATTGAAGGTGCCAAATTTGAATGCAAGAAGCATTCATAACAAGATCGATGAATTAATGCCACAAATGGAGACAAATGGGTCTGATCTAACAGCCATTACTGAGATGTACATTGCAGGGTGACCAAGGTTGGGAATTAAATAATTCCAGGGTACTTGGCATTTTGAGAAGATGGGTAAAAAGGAAAAAGGATGGGGAGTAGCCCTGAGAATGGAGGATGAGACACAGGGAGTAAAAGATAATGGCACTGCACAAACCTAAGAGGAGAGTACAAAATGGAGATCAGCAGGTGGAGAGTCACGGGGCATGGGTGGGCTGCAGCCAGGACACAGGTATAGGACAGTATTTGTGTGAAACTCCCCCAAAGGTGAGGTTGCAGATAGAATTCTGCTACAGGGGGCTCAAATGAGGGGCCCTTTGAGTGATAACAAGAAAGCACGAATGAGGGTGCACACCAAGGACTGGATTTTAAGGGGTGGGAGCACACTGCTCTCTCCCACACCACCGCAAGACAAGTCAGTACCAAACCGATTCATGTTAAGAAAAGCACCCCATTCCTAACCAGGCTGGGGGTCGGACTTCCGCCCCTCTGTGGAAGGAAGCCCCGCCCTCGAGAGCTGCCGGCCAATCGCTAACATTCCCAGCAGCATCAGAATATAGTAGTGACCAATGCCAGGACTGCAAGGGAACCCATGGAGATTGAAGATGGACTCCGGACCCAGGTACATCCTGGGGTTTTGGCAGGCGCGGGGGTTGCAAAGGGAAGGATCTGGCACCATATGGAGGGGGGCTGGGGGCTTGGGGGGTAGGTTTTGGAGGCCAGACAGGGAGGAACAAAGCGGGGTAACATCTTGGAGGGGATGGGGGGGGGTGGCGCCAGCGATGCGCACCAGGAATCCCTCCCGAATGAAATGCCCTCCCTTCCTCGCTGCCTTTTCATAAAATTGGCTGAAAAAGCTGCCTTCCTGCTCTCGCCTCCTGCCACTGCCCAGTGTATATGGCAGTGGAGGCAGGCTGAGGCCCTTAAGTGGGCATTAATTGGCTACTTAAGGGTCTTAATAGGCCAAAGGGTGGGCGGGCTAGTGGATGCATTACCCGGCCCTTGTTATAGGGACTGGGTCGGGAGGGGGGGTGGGAAGGTGGTGGGCTTGCCATCTGTCATATTTTGCCTGCCCTGCCCGCCAAAAACACGCCCGGTGGGGGAGGGGGCTATAAAATGCAGCCCCAAAGTTATCGTGCATTGGCAGGCCTGTCAGATAGGCTCTGGCTAGGAACCTGGAGGATCCTGGCTCCACCATGGTGGAGGGCATCAAGCCGAGCTTGGTGCCCATCCTTTCCATCAGAGAAGTGGTGGGCATCTCCATGGCAACGCTGCGCAAAGGCCAGTGTGAGAGGGATAGAGGGTCCTGTGGATGATAAGGGTGAGGGAGTTTTACTGAGATACAGAAGGGAGGTCATGAAGTGATTTAATCACAAGGATGAGAAAGTTAAATTAGAGATATCGGTGAACCAGGAGCCATTGCAGGTCAGCACGACAGGAGTGGTGAGCCAGCTGGACTTATGGAATTATGCAGCAGAGAAGGAGGCCATTCAGTTCATCCTGTTTGTGGCTTGTGCGCATTCAGGCAGCTGCTTTGGTAAGTCGAGGTTTATGAAGGCTAACTCTTGATGGAACATCTGTTGGCTCCTCTCTCAGCGTCCACTGCAACAGAGGCAGAGACCTCCTGACCTTTCAGTGCTGCACTGGAAGCTCAGATGGAGGTTATGAAACACGTGACCTGCTGCTGTGCAGACTCAGCCTGCTGCTATCGTGGTTGCAGGTCTGAGTGCTCGATGGGGTATGCAGACTCTCACAGCAGCTCAGCAATCTGCTCCAACAGGTTATGAGGATTGCTGAGATGCTATCCTGTTGAGGTGACAATATTGTGGAGCACAAAAACCTGCTGCCTCTCTCAGGATGACGACATTCATGCTCCCAAAGCCGCTGTCTATGGACCCCTCACACAAAAAGACATTCCATTTGACCTTGAGCCGAGTTTATGGTTTGATTTTCTCTCCATAACAAAGACCATCTGCATCCACCTCCATAACACCACCAGCCTTTGCTCCAGCTTCAGCTGCAAAAGGCTTACTCATGCCTTTTTAATCTTAAACTCCAGACTTAACGCTACCAATGCTGTTCCAGCCAGCCTCCCATTCCCCAGCCTCTGTGAAACACCTTGGGTCATTTTTCCACGTTAAAGATGCTATATGAGGTAAGTTATTGTTGCTTCAATTCCTACCCTTAAGGCTTTCAATTAATCTTGTTTGGAATTTCCATGTGTGTGCCAATGTTTGGATATATAAGTCATTTTCAGAGCGGGGCTTTATTTCGCTTTGGTAAAACATTGCAAGTTCACATACAGCAGATTATATGATGACCTATCGACTGTTACCATGTTCTTTCACTACTAATTCCAGTCTCTCTGTCAGATAAGAACAAAACCCATGCATCAGTCTGACAGTTTCCAAACAGGGCCTGTAGGACTGAATTTAAAACTCAAGTGAAAAAAGTAATTGCTACATCTCTCCTGCGATACTTGTGATTGTTTTTAACAAGAACAATTGCATCATACTAACAAGAGTAATTCATCAGGGTCAAGAATTAAGCAAATATAAATGAAGTATTATAACAAATTTAAGATAGAAGTATCACATCTCTTTAGAACTCTGAACTTTAACAAGCTGCTGAGCGCAGCCTGTTAGTGGTCACTATTCTGAACCGCATGTCTTAGTTAGAACTGGTTTTGAAAGCAGCAAGGGAGCCCTAATTGTAGATAACGATGGGAGATACACGTCTGAAACACCCAATGAAAGAGACAGTAACAACATGGATATGAAATTGGCTGAGTGGCAGGAAACAGAAAGTGGTGATTAATAGATGTTTTTTTGGGCTGGGGGAAGGTTTGTAGTGGAGTTCCCCAGGAATCAGTGTTGGGACTCTTGCTCTTCCAGGTATATATTAATGACCTAGACCTTGGTGCATAGGGCACCATTTCAAAATGTGCAGATGATTTGAAACTTGGAAGCATTGTTAGATTTGAGGAAGATTGTGTAGAGCTTCAAAAGGATATGGAGAAGTGTCATGAAAATATAGGGCAGGAATTTACAACCCGCGGGCACGCACCAGACCTGATCGGGTGTAAAACCACATGCGATGACATTGGGCGAGCGTCCCGACATCATCGAGCACCCTCGCGATTTTTCGTTCGGCGGGCGTGTGCGAGAGTCAGCAGTGCGCCTGTTGACAATTAAGAGACCGATTAAGGCCCTTAAGCAGGTAATTAATTAGTACTTTTCACCGGCCGTCCAACCATTCGGTCGGCAGGTGGGCGAATCAGCCGGGCGGCCTCTGGATTTCTTATGAAACGTGGATGAGGTTTCCAGAAGTAGTGAAAAAAAAAATTTTTAAACATCATTTTAAACTGAGACTGAGTCACGTGTGGGGGCGTGTTTCTCTCATTTTTAAAATGTTTATTTTTGTGCCCACCGTTCTTCAGCTCCCTGAGGCAGCTCTGTGCCCTCAGGGAGCTTTCAGTGCGAGCTCCTTCCGCACGCATGCGCAGACTTCCGCCCTCGCCCTCCTCCCACCCGCACCCTGGCAGCGCTGAGCTCCTCTGAGCCCCGTTAATTGGCCAGGAAGCGTGAAATCGCAGTCAGGGCCCGATCGCGGGTGGCAGATTGTTTCAATGCCGCTCCTGGGCCCGCCCACCGCGTGCCCCCCAACCACTGGAAAATCCTGCCCATTATCATTCTCATAATATCGTTGTGATGTGTTGAAAAGCGGGTTAATAGTGGGGTTTAACTGAATTGGAGACAGCTAGTCTGGAGGTTTTGAGTTATCAAAAAGGAAGCTAGGCTTGAAATGCTAAATACATAAACCTGGCTGAGGTTTTAGAATGTGAGCTGTCAGGAAAATTAGCATTTTTTGATAAACCAGAGTAGTTTGAATTTCAAAGAGATGGTAAGATGTTGCACCCAGCCAGAAGAAACTAAGCAAAACGGCATGTTTATTTTTTCCAAATATTACTGATAAAATTAGTGCTAAGAAAGATTTATATTATGAGAAAAATAAAGTTGCAAAAACATATGGGGGAGAATTTTCTCACGCACGTGTGTGAAAAAGCACAGAAATCTCCCTGAGGCACGGAGCTGCTTCAGGGAAATTAGAAACATGGAAAAAAGGAGCAGGAGCAGGCCATTCGGCCCTTCAAGCCTGCTCCACCATTCATTATGATCATGGCTGATCGTCCAACTCAATAGCCTGCTCCCGTTTTCTCCCCATATCCTTTGATCCCTTTTGCCCCAAGAGCTGTATCTAACTCCTTCTTGAAAACGTACAATGTTTTGGCCTCAACTACTTTCTGTGGTAGCGAATTCCACAGGCTCACCACTCTCTGGGTGAAGAAATTTCTCATCTCAGTCCTAAATGGTCCACCCCATATCCTCAGACTATGACCCCTGGTTCTGGACTCCCCCACCATCAGAAACATCCTTCCTGCATCTACCCTGTCTAGTCCTGTTAGAATTTTATACGTTTCTATGAGATCCCCCCTCATTCTTCTGAACTCCGGCGAATATAATCCTAACCGACTCAACCTCTTCTCATATGTCAGTCCCACCATCCCAGGAATCAGTCTGGTAAACCTTCGATGCAATCCCTCTATAGCAAGTACATCCTTCCTCAGAAATGGAGACCAAAAATGCACACAATATTCCAGGTGTGGTCTCACCAGGGCCCTGTATAATTGCAGCAAGACATCCCTGCTCCTCTACTCGAATCCTCTGGTTATGAAGGCCAACGTACCATTTGCCTTCTTTACCGCCTGCTGCACCTGCATGCTTACCTTCAGCGACTGGTGTACGAGGACACCCAGGTCTCATTGCACATTCCCCTTCTCAATTTATAGCCACTCAGATAATAATCTGCTTTCTGGTTTTTGTTACCAAAGTGGATAACCTCACATTTATCCACATTATACTGCATCTGCCATGCATTTGCCCACTCACTCAGCTTGTCCAAATCATACTGAAGCTTCTCTGCATCCTCCTCACAGCTCACCCTCCCACCCAGCTTTGTGTCATCTGCAAATTGGAGATATTACATTTAGTTCCCTCATCTAAATCATTAATATATATTGTGAATAGCTGGGTCCCAGCACTGATCCCTGCGGTACCCCACTAGTCACTGCCTGCCATTCGGAAAAAGACCCGTTTATTCCTACTCTTTGTTTCCTGTCTGCCAACCAGTTTTCTATCCATCTCAATACACTACCCACAATCCCATGCGCTTTAATTTTACATGCCAATCTCTTATGTGGGACTTTGTTGAAAGCCTTCTGAAAGTCCAAATAAACCACATCCACTGGCTCCCCCTCATCAACTCTACTATTTACATCCTCGAAAAATTCCAGTAGATTTGTCAAGCATGATTTCCCTTTCATAAATCCATGCTGACTCTGTCCGATTCTGCCACTGTTTTCCACGTGCTCAGCTATTAAATCTTTTATAGTGGACACTAGAATTTTCCCCACTATTGACATCAGGCTGACTGGTCTATAGTTCCCTGTTTTCTCTCTACCTCCCTTTTTAAATAGTGGGGTTACATTAGCTCCCCTCCAATCTGTAGGGACTGTTCCAGAGTCTATAGAGTCTCAGAAGATGACCAGCAATGCATCCACTATTTCTAGGGCCACTTCCTTAAGTGCTCTGGGATGTAGATTATCAGGCCCTGGGGATTTATCGGCCTTCATTCCCATCAATTTCCCCAACACCATTTTCCAATAATACTGAATAAGGAAAGTCATAAAAATTTGATAAATAAAAAAATAAAATTATTCAGACATGTCCCCTCATGTGACATTGTCATATGAGGTGGGACATGTTTATCAATTCACATGAAACAATTAATTTAATTTATAAACCCTTCATGAAACCTCATCCCGCCTGTGGATGAGGTTCCATGAAAAATGCGAAGGCTGCCTGGGCTCTTCACCTGCCCGCCAGCCTTAAGGTTGGATGGGCAGCCCTGTTAATTACTTCAATTACTATTTAAGTGGCCTTAATAGGCCTTTGACAGGTCGGTGGGCGCGCAGCCGACTCCGGTGCATGACCGCTGAACTGAACATTGGAATGATGTGCAGTGATGTCGGGATGTATGCCCGCCATCACTGCACGTCATTTTATGCGTCGGCAAGCGGAGCCCGCACCCGCACGCTGACCAGAAGATTCAGGCCATGGGAACAATGGAATTTGCATTAAAAAGGGAGAAACATGTATAAAGAAGATGAGGTTATGTGTAAAGGGGAAGACATTCTAAGACCTAACACAAGTGTGAAAATCCTCCAGCCTCTATGCATCAAGTTGCTGTCTACAGGAACCGAAGCTGAGGAAATTCATTTTGAATTCGACTGTGCAGGGTATTTTCGACTTTGCCTGGGTCTGTTTAAATCTATTTGTTTTATTGTTGCCTTACCGGGGGTGTAACTGGGAGCCAGATTAATTAGGGGTGTTAGAAGTTATTATAGTATTAATTTGCAGACCTATGTATGTGCTTGAAATCTTTTCTTTTGTTAATAAAAGTTTAATTTAGTTTTGTAAAAAATCTCTAAGTTTTGGTTGACTTGTTACTACTGAATTCAAGGCAGGCATCATGAAATAAATTACAAATTGCAAAATCGCTGCGACCATGTGATCAAGTTTCCCTTGTGGATTTGATCTGCCTGGTTCACACCATCTGCTGCATCAAAATAACAAGTGGATGGAATGGGTGAACAAGTGGCAGATGAAATTCAATGCAGAGAAATGTGAAGTGACTCACTTTGGTAGGAAGAACATGGAGAAACAATATAAAACAAAGGGCATAACTCTGAAGGGGGTACAGGAGCAGAGGGACCTGCGTGTATATGTGCATTAATTATTGAAGGTGGCGGGACAGGTGGAGAGAGCAGTTAATAAAGCATACAGTATCCTAGGCTTTATTAAAAAGGGCACAGAGTACAGGAGCAAGGAGTTTATGCTGAACTTGTATAGGACACTAGTTAGACCTCAGCTGGAGTATGTGTCCATTCTAGGTGTAACACTTTAGAAAGGATGTAAAAGTTTTGGAGAGAGTGTAGAAAAGATTCACGAGGATGGCTCCAGGGATGCGGAACTTCAGTTATGAAGATAGATTGGAGAGGTTGGGACTGTTTTCCTTGGAGAAAAGAAGGTGCAGAGGAGATTTGATAGAGGCTTTCAAAATCATGAGGGGTCTGGAGAGAGGAGATAGAGAGAAACTGTTCCCACTCACGAAAGGCTCGAGAACGAGCGGGCATAAATTTAAAGTAACTGGCAAAAGAAGCAGAAGTGACACGAGGAAAATGTTTTCACACAGTGAGTGATTCGGGTCTGGAATGCACTGCCCCAGTGTGTGGTGGAAGCAGGTTCAATCGAAACATTCTAAAGGGAATTAGACTGTTACCTGAAAAGGAAGAATGCGCAGGGTTATGGGGAGAAGGCAGGAGAATGGCATTAAGTGAATTGTTCATTCAGAGAGCCGGTGCAGACACAATGGGCCGAATGGCCTCCTTCTGCATTGTAACAATTCTGTGATTTTTATGATTCATGAGGTGCTAGCTATAGTCTCCAGGGTGGAGTGTACTCAGTATATGGTTTTTTTAATCAAGGAATGGCACACCTAATTCTTTGATTCAGCTGTGCTTAGAGGTAACACACTCACATCTGAGTCAGCAGATTGTGGGTTGACACCAGAGTCTGGAGCATATAATCTAAGGTGACATTCTGCTGCAAATAAATGCAGGTTTTTCTCTCATTATTCTAAAAGACTTTGTTGGTGCAAAACTTTGTGATTCAATTCAATATAAGAAGGCTGGGATTATGTTTCAATGAATTAAATCTCACAGAGGTTTGTGATGCGTTAAAAGTCGCTACCACTTTGGAGAGGTCCTTATCTTAACACTGTGTATACAGAGAGGCTATATAGTTAGTAGTACCAATAGCTAGAGAAGGAAAGGTATGACCAGAATAATGAACAACAATAAATATATCACAGGCTTTTAAAGGTGGCTGAGATTCTCAATCATTTGGTGCCTATTAGAGGTAGGCCCCTCACATAACCAAATATATGTCAGCACTAGGTACAAAACTATTCTTGAGATATCAATGAAACTATCTCTTTTGGTGGGTCTCTAATCTTCTATGGCAGAAGCCTGCTGCATTTATATTACCTCACGGCTCCAAATTTTGGAGCATTCTTTGATAGTAGTCTGATAAATTAAACAGGGCATTAGAGGTGTAGACCCTGAAGCGAGAAGATTAGAATAAAGGAAAATGCCTGGACAATATAGAGCAAACTCCTCCAGGCTGTGCAAACTGAAAGACTATCCTTGTAATTTGTGTCCTTAGGGCTGTGTTCATCTTTGTTCAAAATGCCATGTCCAAAGGGGAGGCAAGTCCATCCACGATCCCATCCCTGGGAGTGCCCTGTGCGTAACCTGGCTGCTGTAACGCAGGACCTCTGTTCACAACTGCAGCCGTTGGAGCAGGAGAATCTTCAAAGAAATTCCCAGTTTGCAATCTCAATTAATTCGTTTAAGAACAAAGATAGATCAGTGACCATTCAACGATGATTGGCCTGCCAAATTTTATTCATCTCGTACACTAACTTTCCCATGGTGGAGTTAATAGAATTTTGAATAGTCCCAATGTTTTTTGTCTCTTCCATCTTGGCAGATGATTCCAAACATTTAGAAATACCTCTTACTTCTATTGAGTCTAAACTGACTAATATCCATTTATGCCCTCTCAACGCGACTCTTTTGGCTTACTTTGAAGTAATAATCTGGATTTACCTTATTAATAACATGTACATTTTTCAATAGGATTGTTTACTCATCTTCCTTTTAGACTGCAAAGCCTGAACTCTTTGATTCCTTCCTCCTTTGGAAATGTTTAATAGAGACTAGACCTCACTGCAGCACTTATTTCACAAACTCCAATGTTTCACGTCAGCTTTGGGTTTAGTACCATTTTGCCATCGATGAACAAAGCTCTTTGATACAATGAAGCAGCAATATTAATATTGGCTCAGCTTGTATTATTTCCAATTACAATTGAAAAGTGTTTAACCTTTATTCTGCTGAAATATTTATAAATATTTATAATAGTTGGTAATCTCTAGGTGACAGATTCTGGCAGCTATTACTGAGAAAAGCATTGTCTGCCAGAGAATTTATGTTTTTTTTTTGGCTTGTACAACATTTTTGAAATATCTGACATTAAATATTACCACCAAATGTAGTCTATCAATCAGAACTAAGCCTTCTAGGTATATAATAACAGAAAGAATAATGCTTTTGTGAAGATAGTGAAGACTACTTTGGTAACTATACTGGTACTCTCAAGAATGTGGTTAGTTAGCTGCCTGGCCAGCCTTATAACACTTCAGCATTCAGCAACATTGTCCTTCCCAAGGATCCTTCATATGCAAGATCATGAAGCAGCCTTTAAGTCTGAATGTGACAGTTCCTAAGCCTTTGACTGCTCTTCCACATAAAGACTTGGACATAAGTGATTTTAATGTGTTTTGGGCAAATGTTTGCTTGGAAAAGGCTAGCTCCTCCATCTTGGGTTGGACTTCCACAGGCAAAGGGGTGATTTGAATGTGGGATGGGCAGCTAGTTGTGTACTAATCTCAACCAATGGCAATTTGTCCATAATATCTGGTCATTTAGGAAGATAGCCAACAGCTTGTAGTTAAACTCCTTGAATTTCTGTGTGTCAGGGAGAGTGCAGGTACCTGCCAGTGGCTTGCTGGCAGTTGGCACAGGGGGACCGCGAGGCCTCCTGTACTGACCTCCCTCCCCCACCCGCAAAAGCTGCGGTCATCAGTGGGTTATCGCTGCTGCTGACCATCTGTTGGAGGGATTTCCCCTTCATAAAGGTAGCCCTTACGCACACACTTTCCATTCTCTGAAATAACATGAAACTAAATGTTTATTGAATGAAAATGTGAGAATATAGATTCTTTGCCCTCCTGTTGAAATGAAACTTAGTGCCAACTTACCTGAGTGCGGCAAACTATAACAGTTAAATTTTATTGTGAGGATGTTAACGTATCCACCAACCAGGAGCAGAAAGGAATGTATCCCAAAGTTAGGATCTCATTCAGGACACCTGAAGGGTAACTCTTTACACCTTAACTTAGATATTGCTCAAAATTGTAAAAGATTGTTCAGATAGAAAGAAATTTGGTCCTTATTTTCAGAAACATTAATTAAGGTAGTTGTAACTTTGTCACTCTTCCACTTACACTGCAGCAAAGTTGTGATTTCTGACTTTTTAAAAGACTCAATTTCTCACAGTGGGATTGCATTGTTGTCAAGTCATAGAATTCAAGCATAAATCTCCCATTTTCCCTGCTCATTCACGTGCTCCAGATACAATAATAAATGAATTTAGCCAAGATTGCAGCAAACTCCCTTGATTTATAAAACTCATCATGTTTCACTCCAAAAGCTAAGCCGCTCTATTCCTTTACCTGTGTCCCTTTGAGCTCAGGGAGCCTCTGTAATGATCAGCGAGATTTCCATCTCTCAAAATAGGCTGCAGCAGCTGAACATGTGCAATGTGCCTGGAAGAGATTGGAGCACAACTGTCATGAAGGCTTGATGAAGGACATCAGTAGAATCGGACAAAATAAGGTAAAGATTACGAGGAGAAGAATGCCACTTTTTTAAACTGAGTGGAGAGCAAGGGAGTGCAGAGAAATAAATTGGAGATAAAGTAGCACTCTGTCAAAGAATCATAGGGAGTCTTTGTCAGGCTGTGACTGTCTCATGACCCTTATGGAGAAATGAAATATGATAATCACATTAAGGACCTCAAATGACAAAATAAACCAAAGAATCAGGTTTGAAGAGGATGTTAGTATTTTACAATATATCCTACGATTCAGTGTTTTCTTACAACAACAACTGTGGAGTTAGTAGGGACAATTTGTTTGTGGTACAATAACAAATTGCATTGATATAACACCTATAGCATCCCAAGGCACTTCGCACGAGTGCTTTCAGACAATCTGACACTGAACCACATAAAAAGATAACAGGACAAGTGATCAAAAGTTTGATTGAAAAGATAGGCTTTAAGAAGCATCTTAAAGGAGGAGTGAGGCAGAGAGGCTTGGGGGGGGGGAATTCCAGAGTTTAGGAGCTAGATAGCTGAAGGTACAGCCACCAATGGTGGAGTAAAGGAAGTTGGGGATGCACATGACTATGTTAAGACTGGATGTTAACTCACAATATGCTGCAAGTAGATAATGTAAGTAATGCTCAAGAAGGACTGATGAATTAACAATAGCGATGTGTCAACCCACAGTTATTATGAGACACAAATATCTTTATACATTACAGAAAGGTTAGCAGTGCTGTCTTCCAGATAGTGATGCAGAATTATTGTGGTGTCAATATCTGTTCGCTGAAGTAATAGTGAACAAATAGATAATTCACCTAATCACCACAGTAAAAAAAAGGGATTACAGGAGGCATGATGGGCCTGTGGAAACAGTATTAGTGGAATTAAGCAACAGTAAAAGGTGCAAATCTCTAGTTAGAGTTCTTGATGGACCTACTTCTGGTGGTGGTGTTACGGAAGGATGCATGAATATAGAGATCAAGGAAGTATGTAGCAAAAGCAAAGTGGTTGTAATGACATATTTAATTTTCATATAGATCAGGAGAGGTAAAATAACTGGAATAGGAAAGGCAATGAATTTCTAGAATATACTCATGACAGTTTTCTAGAACAATAAGTTCCGGAACTAGCAAGGGAACAGGGCATACTCGATTTTGTGATGAGCAACAAACCAGAGTTAGTTAACAATCTGACAGTGGGGGACACTTGTGAATGGTGACCATAATATAATTGAATTTGATAATAAATTTGAGGGGGAAAACATGCGTCGCAAAGCAAGGCCAAAGTTTTAAATTTAAATACGACAAACTTCAAAGGGATGAGGAATAAATTGAAAACTGTAAACTGGACTGACCTGTTAGTGCGTAAACGTATGGAAAAACAGTACAATGTATTCAAAGAAATACTTGACATGATACAAAACCCCTAAAAGGCTGAAGCTGTGTAGTTAAGCAATCATCTGCAACAGAAGAGGTAAGAGACAGCATCAAGCTAAAATAAATGGCTTACACAATTGCAAGGAAAATTGGAAGTCCAGCCAGCTGTGAGAGTTATAAAAACAACCTGGGGATACGAATAAAATAACAAGAGGTGCACAAAGGAATATGGAATATACTTGCAAAGCTTCATAGACGGCCCAGAAACAGGCCATTCGGCCCAGCCAGTTCATGTGCTTCTATGCTCCACTCGAACTCCTTCAATCTTTCCTCATCTAAATCTATCATTGAAACCCTCTACTCCCTTCTCCCTCATATGCTTGTCTAGCTTCCCCTTAAATATACTTATGGTGTTCGCTTCAACAACTCCCCATGGTACCGAGTTCCGCCTTCTTCCCACTCTCTAGGTAAAGGAGTTTCTTTTGAATTCACTATTGGATTTTTTGCTGACTATCTTATATTGCTGGCCCCTAGTTATACTCTTGCCCACAAGAGGAAACATTCTCTCTGTATCCACCTCTATCAAAACCTTCAATAATTTTAAAGAGCTCAGCCTCCCTTTATTAAAAGAAAAAAAAAACTAGACTGTCAATTCTTTCCTGATCTGTATAGCTATGTATTTCTGGTATCATCCTTATAAATCTTCTCTGCAGCCTCTCCAGTGCCTCTATACCCGTTTTATAATATGACAACCAGAACTGCATGCAGTGCTATAAGTGTGATCTACTTCTGGTTTGATCCGGGTTTAGCATAACTCTACTTTTTCAATTCTATCCCTCTAGAAATAAAGCCTGGTCCTTGGCTTGCTTTTTTATGATCTTGCTAACTTGTGACACAACTTTTAGTGATTGATGTGTTTGTATCCCAACATCTGTTTGTTCCTCTACTCCACCCAGACTCACACCTTCCAAATAATAAGTGACCTCCCTATCCTTCCTACCAAAACCTCACATTTATCTGTGATTAACTTAATTTGCCCACTGTGCAAGTTTATTAATGTTCTCCTGTAATTTCTTGCAATCATCCTCAGTATTGACTATCCCCCAATTTGATGTCATTTGCAATGATTCCAAAGTCCAAAAGGTTAATGTAAATTGTGAGCAGCAGTGATCCCAGCACTCATCCTTGTAGATTGCCCACTTTCTACCACTCTGAATGACTATACTTTAGTCCCACTCTCTACCTTCTGCCCTGAAGCCAATTAGCATTCCATTCTGCCAAGATTTCCCACTCTCTGAAGTTTCCCAGTGGCAGGAACAGCCCCCTGCCAAATGGAGGTGGGCAGCCAACTTGAATGCTTAAAGGCTCAATTAATGGGCAATTTTCCCAGGTCATTGGCATTTTTCAGCAGTGGAGCGGCCCTCCTGTTGCATGGAGGGGGCCTCCCAGAGGCTCACTGGGGGTGGGGAGGGGGGCATCAGAGCTGGAGGCTTTGTAGAGAGGAGGCTGCCAGCAGCAAAGGCCGCCCTAACTGCTGGAGGGGTTTCCCCTCCATTTTCTGGGGTCTGCTTGCTTGGCCCATTTAAAGTGTGTATAATGCTCACCCTACTGAGGTCTTCTCCATTTTGAGGTGCCCTTGCTTCTCCTTGCTGCCTCAGCAGTGGATACCGCGCTCGGCAGTGGATACCGCGCTCGGCAGTGGATACCGCGCTCGGCAGTGGATACCGCGCTCGGCAGTGGATACCGCGCTCGGCAGTGGATACCGCGCTCGGCAGTGGATACCGCGCTCGGCAGTGGATACCGCGCTCGGCAGTGGATACCGCGCTCGGCAGTGGATACCACGCTCAGTGCCTCGAGGCTCCAGAGATGTTGGCCCTCTGATTTGGCCAGCGGCATGGAAGGTCTGTCTACTGCCCTCTGTCTGCCCGTTCCTAATCGCCTCCTACTGGCAATATGGTGAAGGACGTCCTGCCTCCTGCCTGAGCGGACTGGCCACCTGGAAACCAACTGATGGGACATCCATCACTTTGGTAAACCTTGCCCAGGTTGTCAATGTGCAAAACCAGAATCTCGCCTGGGAATTTGTCAGGCCGACGAGGGTCTCACCCACCGGTCAGAAAACCGGCGGGAAAGCTGGTCAGTTCTGTGGGGGAGGCCTGATGGAATCAAGTGACCGTCAGACACTTAATCGGCCGCTGCCCAGCCTTCCTCATGATTGAGGTCCCTGGTGGCAGAAGACCCACTCACTGAGAGATGCCAGCCTGTCGGAGACTGGCAGCTCGTCATGCCCAGCAGTGGCACTGAACACACCCAAGGCCCAGGATGGTGGAGGGATCCCAGGCCACGGGTAAGTGAAGGCAAGATGGGGATGATGGGAGAGGGGCAAGATGGGTGTCAAAGGGAAGGGCAAGGGGGTGGCTTTCAATGGCTCCGCCCTATCTGATGCCACGTTCCTCAATTGGCCACAGAGTGCCAGATGGAATGGGACTATATATATTCTGAGGGTCCAGGAAAGCTCCGCAGCTCCCATTTAATTTTGGAACCACTACTGAATTGCGATGGCTTGCGGACAATTAGTGTCAATTGACCCATTAGTGAATTTATGGGAATCCCATGCCAGCCCTCTCTGGCTCTCACTTAATCGGGGGAGGTTTTTCCATTGCCGGGAGACTGATATGGGGCCTCTCCCATGAGTAGGTGGGTCCTGCTACCATGGTTCCCACCACGATGGGCTGCATAAGATCCAGCCCTTGTTTTTCAGATACATCCCTGACGCCATGCTGCAGGTGGTAAGGCAGAGACATCAGTGGAGAGCTGCAGGTGGTAAGGCAGGGACATCAGTGGAGAGTTCCTGTTGGAGGGTGCAGGATCCTCCAAGCTCCATTCAGTTAGACTGAGATGCTGAGCCTCGGCAAAGAGGAAAAGCAGCACCAAATGTCTGAGACTCTTTCAGCATTTCCTGAAACACAGCGCGTCTTTGGAGAGAGATTGGAGGAGTCTGTCTCCACCATGAGTGCAATGATGTTTCAAGCCTTCACGCTGATGTCTAGGCCCATAGAAAGGGCAGCCACCTGCAAGCAACATCAGACATGGCAGTGGGTGCTTACCCTCATCAATAGCTGGCACACTTAGTCTGCCAATTTAAGCAGGACTGAGTAAAACTTTGCCTTGGATGTACAGTGTATCACTGCAGCAAACATGCTCTCCATCTCATGCCGGGAAGTGCACAAGAACAAGGACCAAGTTCGAACAAGGCAGATTTTTGAGGGTGAGGATGGGTAGTAAACTATCGGAGGTGAGCTGAGAAGAGGAATGGTATATATTTGATTGTAGATCAAATTGTGATAATTTGAAAATGTGCACAACCTAACAATCTCCCTTTGACTTTCAACAACATTGCCATCACTGTATCCCCCATCATCAACATCTTGGGAGTTACCATTGGCCAGAAACTGAATTGGACCCGCCACATAAATACTGTGGCCACAAGAGCAGGTCAGAGGCTGGGAATTCTACAGCAAGAATAAGAAGGTAGAATCAACGAAAAGTGGCAGATAGAATTGAATAGATAGAATATTTGATAAAATAGTGATAATGTTATTTTGAATGGGGGAAGCCTGGGTCATGTGGAAGAGCAGAGGGATTTGGGGTTTCAGGTTGCCAATTCATTAGAAATAGTCATGGAAAGTGGATGAGGCCAGAAAAAAGCTAAATGAAGAATGGGTCTATGGTTTGAGTTATATAAAAGTCAAGATGTAGAAGGTGTAATGTTGAAATATTAAAATATTAATAACAGTGTAATGTTATGCGAAGTTTGGGGCTACATACTTTAGGAAGGAGGTTGAGGTAACAGAGAGGATACAACCCAGGTTCAATAGAGTTCTGCTTGGTATGATTCCATGGGTCTAACTTTAACCCATACAAAACCCATTCACTTACACAGTTAAAATTGTGTCCATAGTTTAATTCTACTAAAAGGAAATGCAAATACTTAGAAAGACATGGTAACCTAACCTTTAGTCTTTCCACCCCACCCCCACTAGAGCTGTACTTTGAATATCCTGTTTTCCATTCTTAATTAGCACTTTTCTCAGACAAAGACCACCACCTTCAACACCTCTTTGACCCTTTTGTCTGTGACATCTTTTGATTATCTGCTCACACCACACCCTCAATGTGTCTCTTCCCCCCGCCCCCCCCCCCACCCACCTTAAACCAATTTATATTTCTCCCTTGTTGAAACTATGCTGCAGTTCTGCCGAAGGGCCATGAAGGCTCGAAACGTTAACTGATTTCTTCTCCGCCGATGCTGCCAGACTTGCTGAGTTTTTCCAGGTAATTCTGTTTTTGTTTTGTTATGGTTAACTGGAGCTGTTTTCATTTGAATAGAGGATATTACAGGGTGGTTTGATTGAGATGCTTAAAATGATAAAGGGTGGGACAGAGTAGATAGCAATAGACTGTTTCCAGTGATTGATGGACGTGGAATGAGAGTGCATAGTAAAAGATTAAATACAAGAAAATTAAGACCAAGAGCAGGAAAAACCTTTCTTGGTTGGTTGTGAGGCTGTGAATGCACAACTTAAATTAATTACTAAAACAGAGGACACCAAAGTAGAAAAATAGGTTAAATAATTGGTTGAAGGAAAGAAGAATGAAGGAATATGGGAATTGACAGGCATGTGGATTAGGAATACTGCTCATGTGGAGGAAAGATACCAGCATGGGCTGCTTGGACCAAACAAGCTACTTCTTTGTAATTTTTGTCACCTTATGCAGCCTTAGTGTCAGTGACTGTGCATCATGTAGTTGGGTTGTTGCAAAATGACCTGAGGTTCTCTGGTCTTGGAAGAAGGTTTTCATTTCTATATTTCATCATGAAGATCTTCCTGGGATATGAATATGCAAAAGGCACAGAGAAGGAGGTGTGGGTTGGAAAAGGTCTTGGCATGGGTGAAGTTATGTGTGGAATGGACAGCACTTTGTGGGAAGAAACCTTTGGTTGATCCTCTAAATACCTGGCACTGTTGGGTGCTGTTTCCTTCTTAAATGGTTTCTGTGCTGCAATTTCAAGTTAATTCCACATAATTGATCTTTGAGAGGATCAATTACCTGGCAAGGACAGTTCAATAGCTCCTTCAGGAGCTGAGAATTAGGGCTGTCCAGTTCTTCTTGATGGCCTGTGCTTGCAGCACTGGAGTCACTCTAACATGACAGGCTGCAGTTGGGGCAGGTACTATTGCTGCACCTTATGGGCATGGTGACCATGCTAATGGCCTTTCCCCCACAATTTGACAGCCTTCACTTTGGATTCTACTCTGCCGCACTTGCACTGCTGGAACATGCCATTTGTACCTCCAGCACACTGGAGTCTACAATATGGGTTGAAATTACTTAGCATCTGGAGAAACAGGAGTTAATCAGGGCCAGCCGACTGAATTTCTTTATGACCAGGCCATGCTTAAATACTTGGAAGGAATAACGGAGAGGATAAAGGATTATTAGTCAGTGTTTTATCTACATTTTAAAAATTATTTGGTAAAGGACCATACAGGAGACGATTGCAAAGAATATGACACATGGAATTATGGGAATGTGGCCACATGGACAGATAGTCGGAGGGAGCAGAAAACCAAGAGCAGAGGTAAAGAGAAGCTTTTTAAGCTGGAAAGATGTGACAAGTTGAGCTTCAGAGGGTGTGTATTGGGGCCATTAATTTATTATTTACATAAATGATTTAGGCTTAAGGATTGAGGGAACAATGTTAAAACGTCACGCTGATACCGTATTGGTGTATGCAGCAAATTGTTGCAAAAAATGTGAAAGACTTCACAAGGGCACAGATTAACCTGCAGTGGGCAGATAAGCATTGGGTGCAGTTCAAGGTAGAGAAATGTGAAGAGATACATTTGAAATAAGAATAGGGACAGGAACGACCCTTTAAATTCTGACATTTTGGATGGGATAGAGGAGCAAACAAGCCTTAATATGCAGACATACTGACCATTATAAATGGCTGTGTAGGTAGTTAAGGGCACATTTCCCAGTGGACAAATTCATCGTACGTTTAAGTCCTGAAGTATATAGACCATGAAGATGTAGGGTGGACATCTGCTGACTTAGCTGATCTGATGTGGAATGGCATGGGTGGGTGGTGGTGGTGGGTAATGTTGGGGGGGTTAGGTGGCTGGTGGTGGGGGTGCAATTAGCTCCAGGATCCCGACTAAGAGATAAAGGTCGGTCGGAAGTTTCCTGCTCCTGAATCTGTATGGCCCGAATATAACACTCATCAGGCAGGCGCGTGCCTGACCCGACCAAGTGTAAAATGACGTGCAATGATGTCGGGTGAGCGTCCTGATGTCATCGCGCAATCACACGACATTCCGGTCAGCGGGTGTGTGTGAGAGTCGACAGCGCTCCCACCAACAATTAAAAGGCCTATTAAGGCCATTAAAGATTTAATTAAATGTTATTTTTCACTGCCCGTCCAATCATAGGGTTAGCGGGCAGGCATAAAGGCCAAGCAGCCTTTCCAATTTTTAGGGAACCTTTAGGTTTCCAACAGCAATTAAAAAAAAAATAGAAATGTTAACATTTCATTAAGAACATGTCCCTGCCCATGTGACAGAGACCCATGGGGGCACATGTTTTTTTTTAACACCTCAAAATCCTTAATTTTTTATTTTCAAACCTGTTCATCTCCCTGAGGCAGCTCTGCGCCTTAGGGAGCTTTTCCAGTGCCCACCCACCCGCATGTGCCAAGTGTGCACTCGCCCTCCTCTACCACCCCACCGCACAGGCAGTGCTGAGCGCTGCTGCCTGTCTTTCACGCTGGGCAGTCCGGAATTGGCCCACCAGTGTGAAATCGCTGTCCGGACCCCATTGCGGGTGGCGGTCAGCTTCCCGACCGCTCCTGCCTGCCCCTGACCCACCCGCCCGACAAGGGAAAAATCCTGGCCTATGGGCATCTATTGTTATGGACACAGAGAGATAGTGGGATAACTTTTCCCACTTTTCCTAACCCCTCGGTTTCTGCAACAAGATGTGGGTTAGAGGGAGAGTTTTAAAGCTTTTGAATGTTGTGATTTTCAGTAATAAACGCAGAGTAGGCTTTCCGGTCAGTTTAAATCAAAAGAAAGGATAATGTTTATTCACACAACACCCCGAAATGTAGACGCAATGAAACACGCTCACTCCTTCATGCAAACAGACATATACACGAGTAAAGATGGATTCTAGAGACAAAGTCTGCATTTCGATCATTGGCAAAAAAAAGAGAGCAAATCACATGAATAAACAGTTCTTTAGGAAGCATATGTCACAGGCCTGAATGGGTTCTCTCGTGTGGTTCTTTGGAGATGATTAGAAGTTGGAAGCCTCTGGATTTCTAGACAAGGTTATGGCCGAGTTTCTGTAGAGGTGAAGCTTTGTGGATGAAAATGAATTAGTCTCCCTCACACTGCCTGCAGCAACTGGTGTTTAGGCAGGATTCTGTTCTTCTGGCTGAAGGAATTGTCCGTCTTGTCCTGTTGGTTTCAGACTCCTTGTTGGGCTCCCTAGTGGAGTAATAAGGTCTCAACTCCCCTCCAACTAGTTTCGATCATGTGACGGCAAGTTTCAATGCCTCCCATCATCCACATAATGGGTTAGAGTCAGGGTTATTATCCAGAATGGGGAATGATTGATAACCTATTAGCATACCAGCTACGATTAACTCACCGGAGACTTTATCTGATATTCCTGCCTCACAGCCCCGACAAGTCTGGTAGCCATTATCTGTTAAATCCCTTCCATTGAGCTGGTGAGGTGGTCAATTTGCAACTGGGAAATCTATTAGCATTTGAGAATTTTCCAGAAGCAGTTCAGACATGAGTTAATTCTTTTGTCTGTGCAGAAATTACAAACAATAGTCACCTTGGTGTCCAGCTACGGCAGCATTTTGACCACTTCTTAAGTCAATTTTCAAGTCTGCATTGACTGAAGTCCGAATCCTGAAAGTTAGGAATATGATATCCTTACTGGGCATGACACTATGCATGTGTGTGTGTGTGCGTGTGTGTGGACATCTGTGTGTGTCTGTGTATGGTGTCTGTGTGGCTGTCTGTGTGTTTCTGTGTGTGGGCGCCTGTGTGTGTGTGTCTATGTGTGCGTGTGTGTTTGTGTGTGTGGGTGTCTGTGTGTGGGTGTCAGTGTTTGTGTGTGGGTGTCTGTGTGTCTGTGTGTGTGTGTGTGTACCTCTGTGTGAGTGTGTGTGTGTCTGTGCGTGGGTGTGTGTACGTCTGTGTCTGTGTGTGTGAATGTGTGTGGGTGTTTGTGTGTGTGTGCCTGTGTGTGTGCCTATGTGTGTGTGTGGGTGTATGTGTGGGCGTCTGTGTGTGGGCGCCTGTGTGTGTGTGTCTGGTTGTGGATGCCTGTGTGTGTGTGTCTGGTTGTGGGTGTCTATGTGTGTGTGTCTGGTTGCGGGTGTCTATGTGTGGGCACCTGTGGGTGTGTGTCTGTGTGTGGGCGCCTGTGGGTGTGTGTCTGTGCGTGGGTGTCTATGTGTGTGTGTGTCTGGTTGTGGGTGTCTATGTGTGTGTGTCTGGTTGTGGGTGTCTATGTGTGTGTGTCTGGTTGTGGGTGTGTATGTGTGGGCACCTGTGTGTGCGTGTCTGTGTGTGGGTGCTTGTGTGTGGGCGTGGTCACTGCACCAACAGGCTTCAGCTTTTGGGCACCCACTTTTAGCCATTTAATTCAGGTACCGGAGGATTGCTGATGGTGATGTTATTGTCCACAGCATGATTCATTGGAGAAGAAAATCACAAAATTTATTGTCTCACAACTTGGTGTCAAAGTAACAATGAGGTTAAGAATGTTCACTGTTAATTGCAAATGTCACGGCAACTTCAGGTAGTCAGTGGTTGTATGGTTAAATGAAGAATCCAATTGTTGCTGTCTGAGTTGTGCCGTTCTACCATTAGTTTTAAAGAAGCTCATCATCTCACTGTCTGATTCACCATTGAAATACACTGAGAAATTGCTGTATTTGTGCTTAGATAAGAACTAAGTTCACCACAGAAACATAGAGCTGGTCTGAAGTAACAAAAGCAGCCTGTTAAGGATCCATTTAAGGTATGTGCATATATAATTAAGCCTGGATTAGCTGTCAGAGAGTCCTCCAACAATGTGCTAAGCATTAATTACTGCAGTGCTGAAAATTAACTATTAGAAATGCAGAGTCTCATTCCTTCAGGCTTTTGTCGCTGTTGGATAATTAAAAAATGTTGAATTTAAAACTGAAAGTTTTTAAAAAACTTTTCCTTTCTTTGTTCTCCCTCAGTTAATCCAATCTTTCTTTCTCTCCCTTTATTTCTTTTTCTGTAACTGCATTGACACTTCCTTCTCAGTCCTTGCATTGCTGTTTCACAATCCTTCAATCTGATTGGTTAAGGAGATACACAGTTGCTTCCCTTGTTCCCTGACACCCTGGGCTGGATTTTGTGGCCCCGATTTGGGACCACATGGAGTTGGATCGGAGAGAAAAATGGCGGCTAGGAGGCAGATCCAGAAGTCCCGCCCAGCTTCCAATCGCCTGCTGTTTTCAGTGCTGCGGAGAAGGGAGCAGGTCAGGAATGCCACACTCTTCTGTTTGGAACTTGCCAGCACCATTCTGGAAGTGGGCATTTCAGAACTTCTAAAGTTTTCAGCAAGGCTGCTATGTTTTGGAAGCCATTCTAAGCCACACCTTGTGAGTGGAGATTTGAACCATGGATTGGAGGTGGGAACAGTGGGTGAAGAAAAGTGGTATTGTCTCCTTTACAGTTCATCATGCAATGCTGTACCCAGAGTTATGTCTGTGTTTACTAGTGTAATTGACAGTGTTGAGATCGGGAAAGATAAGTGACCATTAAATAACAAGGTTGCCAGGTTGTTACTTCCAACAAGTGATAGGCTGTCAAGTGAAAGAACAGCATTGTAAAAATGGAAAAATCTTCAGATGCAGTAGAATAGATCATGCACTGGATAAAGTGTTATCCTGCATTATAAAATATTGAAAACAGAGCCCAGTATGAGATCAAAAGCTAATTGGTTGAACCATTCCCATGGGTTTAATTCATTCTTTAAAGAAGATCTCAGCCATCTGTTTGGCTGTCTCAAAGCTTTGACAGATGTAAGCTTTTGGCTGTCTTCTAAATCACGAAGAGATTCTACACTGCAGCATTTGTTTACATAGCTGTGCAGGGGAATGTTTGTTTGATGGTTTGACCGCACCACCCCCCTTCCCCCCCAAACCTCTAATGGATTCTGCAGTGTGGGGTTTGTTTACACAGCTTTCGAAGGGAGTGTGTTTTTTTTATTTAATAGATTTATGAACTTCTAAGAGGATAATGCCTATTCAAGTGATGTTTATATATTTTGATAGATTTGTGAACTTCTAAGAGGATAATAGCTTTTCATTGCCTATTCAAATAATGTTTGTTAATTTTGACAGATTCATGGGCTTTTCAAAGACTTCCAAATTCTATTAAAGGGCTCTTGAGTTCTGTATAAAACTGGATATCGGATGATTGAGTGAGGATGGGTGATGTGGGCAAGAGGATGGAGAGGAGGTGAGGGCTTGGGAGGGTAGGGGGTTAGGTGGGGGGGGCTTCACACTGATTTACTGAAGTGGGTTGATTTCTCAGCGAATGGAGGCAGGACTCCTCCCTCTCCACTTACTCTGGCGGCAGGTCCGACTCCAGGCTGTCCCTGCTTCCGCTGGAGGAACGTTCTGCTGGCTGGCACTGCCAGGCGAATGTGGCATTGAGGCATCCTGAAAGTTCCAGACTCCTGGTTCCCACCCCATGATGAAAATCTGACATTACCTGTGACGTTATGAACTTAATGACAAGCCTATCTGATAGCTGGCACTGTTCAATTCACACCTTCAGCAAATTATATTCATTTAAGATTCTGAGGCGGCTTGACAGGGTATATGTTGAAAGATTGTTTCCCATGGTTGGAGAGTGGAGAACAAAGGTGCACAGTCTTAGGACAAGGCGTCAGCGATTTAAGACTGAGGTGAGAAGGTGTTTTTTTCACTCAATTCTTTACCCCCAAGGTTTTTGGATGCTCAGTTGTTAAGTACATCCAAGGCTGAGACACACCGAGTTTTGGGCGTTAGGGGAATGAAGGGATATGGGAATCAGGTGGGAAAGGTATTTGAGGTCAAGGAACAGCTGTGATCTTATTGAATAGCAGAGCAAGTTTGAGGGGCTGTATGGCCAACTGCTGCTCCAATTTCTTATGTTCTTACGTTTTTAGATGTAAATCTTTAGCCTTGTACTAACTCATACAGTTACCCTTCAATTTACAAATGCTAATATTAATGTGACACTATTTAGGTTGAAATAACTTAGCTGCAAATGGTAACTAATGTCTTAAACACAAAAATTGCACCCATGAAAAAATCAAGAACAAGAGGGCACAGATTTAAAGTAATCGGCAAAAGCAGCAAAAGTGACGTGAAGAAAATGTTTTCATGCAGCAAGTGGTTAATGTCTGGAATGTACTGCCTGAGGTTGTGGCGGAAGCAGGTTCAATCGAGGCATTCAAAAGGGAATTAGACTGTTATCTGAAAAGGAAGAATGTGCAGGGTTATGGGGAGAAGGCGGGAGAATAGCACTGAGCGAGTTGCTCATTCGGAGAGCTGGTGCAGACACGATGGGCCAAATGGCCTCCTTCTGCACTGTGACAATTCTGCAATTATGTGACTTGTGTCCCTCAACCCAACGAGAACAAAAGGTAAAACAAAATATCGTGTTCTGGATAGGAAATATATTGCATGTATGAAGTGCACACATCCATGTTCCATTGGTGTAGATACTTGAGGAATGCATAATGCAGTGTGAGGCACTGGAAGACGGAACAAAGTCTCTGAAAGAATCCTCGATTATGAAATGTATCAGTGATTTCCCCTGTGCAAACCTTCTTTATCTTATTTTGATGGATGGGCACAGACTCATCTGCTTATCACGAAATAATGTGCGGTTCATGGAACTCTTTCAAACCTGGTTATGCTGCTGCATGATAAGTAAAGAAACACCAACATCTCACTAATTTCAAATCAAACCAACAAATCTCTTGGGTTCACCTTGTAAGCTGTTGTAAATTATCAAATTAAACAGCAAAAACAAAATATTATTGGAAAAACTTCAGATTACCTTCTGAAGGTAATGTAAGCAGTTTCACCAGAGTGATCTTCCCATTGTGAGATTTGATTTTGTTTGAGCGAGTGGTAAAAAAATTTGAAATAAATATTATGATAAGTATGTCATGATAGATTGTCGCAACTAGTAACCTTGGGATTGGGAGCGGGGATTGGAAGGAGAAAAGAATCAGCCAGGGTTTTCACTCAGGGTTGCAACCCAGTGACTGCTGTGCCAGCATTGAGTTAGAACACAATCAGGGGCAGCAGTGATGCCTCAATGGTTGAATTGCCTTTTGGCACTCAATCCCTGGGCAAGAATCTTTACTTGGTTAAAGAATCAGAAAGCTTTGGGCACACAGGCTTCAGAATGTGTCAGGCTTTTAGAAAGGAAAAGACAAGAACAGGAAACGAATTGCCAGTCTTGGGGATTGTTATTATACCACACCAAAAAAAAACCCAGCTGTTGTTGTAGTAAGATCACAAAGTGGGAAAGGTGGTCCTTTATATATAGGCTGTCACGTACAGAGATGAGAGAGAAATACTGAAACTCCTGTTCCCTTCCCTTACTGTCTGTCATCAGTGAGTTTTGAAAAGGAAGATGCGACTGCATCTTAACACCTGAGTGTGCGGACAACTTGAAAAGCCAGCAGCAAGCTTTTCACAGGATTAAATAAAGAGAATTACTTATTCAGGTGTTCACTCCCAAAGTTTGATGCTATGTCATTCACTCACCCCACACACACACACACACACACACACTCACAGGGAAAAATGCCGTTGAATAGAATGGTGCACTTTTACCAGTAATAAAGAAAAGAATCGTTCATAATTCACACGATTGGCTCATCTTGGCAAACAGTGGGCATTCCAAGCCCGCTGGAGAGCGTATTTCACTCCTGAAGGGTAGTGTAGGTGGATTCAATAGCCAGAGTCCTATAGCAGAATTGTTGCAGGATTCCCTCAAAGAGATGGATTTTGAGCAGGTAAGAAAAGTTAGTTACTTGTACTCTTCTTACCAGGCGGTCAGTTTTCTGTACTGGTGGACTTAAAAAAGGAAGAGGCTTAGACAACTTACAATGTTGCAGTCTCGAGTTATTAAAGGTGGAGATGTTGCTGCCCTTTCTGCTGCAGTTGTTCTGTGTTCTGCAGAGAACATTTACAGCTTTTCTTTAAAAAGGCCAACCAACACGGGTGCCTTAACATATGGTCCTTCACAGCTCCCTTCCAAATATGGTGTTGGGCTCAAGTTAATTAGCCACGGCCTGGGTCTTTTTATGCAGCCACTCACCCTGGGTGTCTGAGACAACCACCATCTTTTGTTCTGAAAGAACCCATTCAAGTCAGGAAATCTCTTCTGGACGGTCTCAGGATATGGATATTGACACTTTGTTTGGAAGGTGTTCTTTTGTCCTTTCGAGATAGTGTGGTGGTCTGACTCTTCAGACCAAGTCAGGTGACTCCTGACAGCCATTTTTTTGCAGCATTTTAACGTCCATTTTTAAAAGAAAAGTCAGTTATATGAGAGTCCAAACCGATTACAGATCATGTTTTAAAAGTTATGGATAGGACCTGCCTTTACTAGGCAATGACAATGCAGACAGGGCTCCAGATAAATCATCGGGCCCCAAATGCAATTTTGAACAGAAGCCTGTTTGACGAACCTGTTGTGACCAATCAGAAAAATAATGTAGGGCCATAAGAATAACAAGAAAGGGAGTGTTTTTTTTAAAGTTTCCTTGTGGGACTACATGGAGCATGGACACTCCTGTAGGTTCCATGTGGAAAGCCTTGGCCTCCCTGCTTCTTTCACCACGTTCCTTCCCTCGACACCAAGACCCTCCCAAACTCCCTCTCAACTCACATGCCAGAGTCCAATCCTTAGGGTCCTGGGTTGAAGCCTCCTATCAGGTGACATTCCACTCTAGCCTGTAACTGTCAGACTATACAAGGAGGGTCCAGCAGTTGAAGTCTCCCGTGCATCATCTTGTCGAGGTGGCCTGTGTAGTTTGCTGTCTGCCTCGATCGCCACCCACATGACTCCTGCTCAGATTTAGAATCAGGGCTTTAGAACCTCAGTCATCTTTGTGGCCTCCTTGAACACAGCTTGTGCTATTTTAACACCCAAAAACTTCCCATAGGGCAGTCACAGCTCAGAAGCAGATATGAGTCTTATCCCATCAGTTTGTAGTGGATTCAGATCCAGGTCACAGAGGATGCATCACTGCCATTTCCACTCCCACACCCAAGAATTATTTTCAACTCATGTCTTAGCAATGATTAGGGTCATATCCTGTTTTTTAAGTTTCTTTTTTTGACTCCCACGCAATCCAACTAGTGGGAACCTGTGTATAGCTGGGTGAGGCTGGTACTACTGCATTATCCATGTGGGAAATAGGAGAACATAGGGCAGGTGACAGCCATGTTTCTGGGCTTCATCCTTAATTTTACCTGCTGATAAAATTGCCTGAGGCTGCATATAGGATAAAGGTAATTGGCAGGAGGGCAAAAATCCACATGACTAGGACTACGTTCTGTATTATTAAAGTCACCATGAGTTGTCCTCGAGCCCTGAAGACCCCGGAAACACAAAGTAAAGAAGCAAAATTTCTCCCGCACCATGAATTATTCACATTAATTTGTCTCATTGTTGTCCCTTTCCTCCTGTAATTTCAATTCAGAGCGTCAACCTTGCCAGCTGGTAATTGCCAGCTAGTTTTGTAACTCAGTTACATCCCACTGCATGGGACCTCTTTTCTGATGTTGTTAGATGAGAGATTTCACATTCTCTGAGAAATTCTAAGGCTCAGCAAGATACTAGGTGGTGGATTCAAGGCAGTAATCCTAGAGGAAGCTAACTTTCTTTCTTTAGGAGTACAAATGGGCTGGCACAAAAATCTGTTTGCTGGGACCACAAGAGCTTACCCAAAAAAAGTGGGATTGTAATGCAAGTGGGTGAATTTTAGATTTCTTTCAGCCCCACAGATCTGGTTTTGCTCAATTTTATTTGGACTTTGACGATTTCCATCCATTGCACCAAAAAATTCTAACGCTTCATATGTGACATTGCTTTTATTGAACAACCAAGGTGAAAGGTCAGGGGCAATCAAGAAGGATTTCAACATAATTAGCACCAAGGAAGGACAGTCAGGTATTTTAACTCATCCATTCAGAAAATTCCTACATTCTCCCATCATGGGCACCTATATTTTTTCCAGGATTTTGTTTTTGCCTTGAATGCCCTGTCCAGAAATCCATTCCAAATATCAATCGCTTTTTGTTTCAAGAAGAGATTCCTAATTAGTTCTGAGTTTGCCTTTCATCACTTTAAACTCACAACTCCTTGTCCTATTTTATTGGTTCAGTTTGAAATAATTTTCCATATTTATCCCATAAATTGCTATTTTAAATGTCTATGAGGTCATCTTTTAGTCACTTGTCACAAGCTTGAAAAGCTGAAATTTCTCTGGTCTTTCTTCATATCTCAGTCCTTCAAATGCTAGAGATCAACAGTGTGACTCCTATTTGCTATTTTTTTAACCAAGGATAGGATGTTTTCTTTGTGTCCAGAACTTAAGGTGAGTGGTTTGACCAAAGCAACATAATTTGCCCTAAAATGAACAGTATTACTTTGGTAGGATAGTCCAGCATCCTATTCAGATCATGCATCCACCAAAATTTACTCTCACAGTCACATCTCCTTCCTTAGCAACTGTCTCCAGCTTTGAGTTATTCTCCAAGATTCAAACTGAAATTCAACCCCCCATGTTTCAGGACCATCCACAATTACAGATAGCTTCGAGGTATTCAGCGAATCATTGTCCTCGCCCCATCCTGAGATCCACACTCAACACCTTGTGCCACCATATATATTTTCTTGACCTCTCTCTTCAGCAGCACTGACTCACTCTGTGTTGTCCTGGCCACAGTTCCATTTCATCCTTCACCTCATCTGACGTTTTAACAAAAAAAAAATATTTTGCCCTTTCAGGAGTCAAATTTCAACAACTCTTGGATACCAGCAATCCCTCCTGAATCCTATTTTGTTCTGAGCCCATTCCTTTTGTTAATCTCACCCCTTGCTATATTTTTAGTATCCTCTCTGACCCTCCCCTCTCTCACCCTGAATGATCAGCAAGGGCTCAGCATTATGTCCCCACCTCAATGAATTTCGAGCTCGCCACAGCACTGAGCTCTTTTTCCTCATCTTAGCCTCAATACCCCTATCTTCGGCACGAATCTTCTTCACACACAATGGACTCTTTCTCCTGTCTTCAGGATCCTAGTTCCACTTGCACACCTCCCTTTGGCCTCTTATCCTCTCATTGTGAACTGCAAGCTTGATATTGGTCATCTTAACTCTTCCATTCCACTCATTGGGCGGAATTGTCCCAGATTTGCATTAAGTGCAGTAGTGGGCAGGTAAACAATGTTTTACCTGCTGGCCGCAATGGCAGCTTTGCACGCCATATCATCCCAAACCCGCCGCATTAATAATGCATTCCCGGGATACATACCGTTTCAATGGTGGGCGGGAATCAATTCGCCTACCACGCTGTCACATCGCCGGGCACTGCATTTGAAGTACAGTCACGCTCGGTACTTCCAGCCCAGGACTGCTGCAAAGAAACCATAGCCCCAAAAGGCAAGAAGACTGCAGCCCTTGAGCGTCTTTTGGATACCGTGGGAGGCCTGCTGTGATGTCCTCTACGCTCGCTCTGGTCGCAAGAGGGGCAGCTACATTAACACTTGGTCTTGGTAGGCGATGGCAGTGGTGATCAGTGCCAATGCTGCACAGAAGAGGTTGGCCATCCAATGCAGATAGATGGTGAATAATCTCATCCATGCAGCTAGGGTATGCAAACCATCTCATCACTCTAAACTCACACACTCAAGCCCATCACACATTCACTGGCATCTCACTCACTACCAGCTCAAGGGACATCACCACCCACTCTCTCACACACACCCTCACATCTCCATCTGGCCTCATCCCCTCTGGAGACTGCCTCCTCAGCCCTCACCATCTTGAGGCCACTTGCACAGATCAACATGTTCCCCCACACACACCCTGGGATACCCCCCTTCCCCAGTACAGCCCTCACCCTGCAGCCTCTTCCCTTGCCTGAGGCCACTTCTCCCCCTTCCCCAAGCCCTAGCCCTGCAGCTGTTGAAAAGCCACCCAAATATGGCTGATCTGGTAGGTAGAGACCTACCATGAGCCCCCCTAAAAGTGATGTGGTGCTGCCTGTGAAGCCTGGCGCTGGTTACTGCGAGTGCTGCCCGAAGCAAGGGAGGCAAACAAACCTCGAAGTCCCGAGTGAAGTGCAGTCCTCCAGGTGCACACCTTATATATGCTGTTGTGAAACCCGTCGGCATTGGGCGGACGATCTAGCGGAGTGGGGAGGGTGGGGGATGAGTCTGGCCGGCTGCCCTTATATATATGATATGCTGATGCATTAGAATGAGGTTCCCAACATCCGACGTTGGGAGACATGACCCACCATCGATGGATGGAGCAGACTGTCACAAACCAGTTTCACGACATTGTGAAACCAATTTTCGTCCTCGCCATATTGTCCACTCATGCCACCGAACATGCCCGACACTGGCGGGCACGGAAAATCCTGGCCATTAACTCTAACTTACCTCCCTCTGAACTTCCAGCTTTCTGTTCTCTCAGGTCCTACCCCAACATTGTTATACAAACTGCTAGAATGGGGTTGCTGTTGTTTGGCAAACTAACCTCTACCTATTGGAGGCTTACACCAACTTTCTGACACCACCTCCTGTCTCCCCCTGGATCATGACCCTAACAACATGTCCACTTTTTCCCAGGCTATCACAGACTCCATCTCTTCTGGAGATCTTCCCTCCATGGCTTCCAACCTCATAGTCCCCAACCCCACACAGTCTTTTCCTATTTCCTTCCCAGGATCCACAAACAGCTCTGGTAGACATCGGTTCAGCATGTTCTGGTGCCATGGAACCTATTTCTTCAATTACCCAGTGTCTTCTTACTTTCACTCACGATTCTTTCAATGCCCTCTGCTAATCTGACAGTCTTCAGTGTCTCCTTTTCACCATGGACCTCAAATCCCAAACCCACCAGGATTGTCTGAGAGATCTGTTTCTTTCTTAAACAAAGCCCCAGCCAGCCCCCAGTCCACCACCACCCACTCCCACCTGGCTGAATTGATTCTCATGTAGAACAATATCTCCTTTGACTCCACTCACTTCCTACAAATAAAAGGTGTTGCTACGGGTAATCAATGGGTATTGGTTATGAACCAATACTCACTATAGACACACTGACTCCCACAGCTACCTTTACTATACCTCTCCCAGCTCGCTTCTTGGAAGGATTCTGTTGCATTTGTTCTGATGAACCTTCCATAGCAGCATTTATGATATGTCTTCTTTTGCCTCAACCAAGCATTTCACTGCACTGTGGTTGACAAAGGTCTTGTCCGTCTCTCTTCCTTTTCGCACATTTCTGCTCTCACCCCTTCCTCTCGCTCGCAGGACCATGATAAGGTCCCCTTGTTCTCACCTTCCACCCCACCAGCCTGCACATTCAATTCATCATCCTCCACCACTTCTGACAGCGAGAAGCCATCATCAAAGGCATCTTCCCCTCCCCTCCCCTCCCCTTTCAGCCTTCTGAAGGGACCATTCTCTCCAGGACAACTTGATTCACTCCACTGGCCACCCAACACCCTCACTCCGTCCCACTGCATATTCCCGCACAAGCGCAGGAGGTGCATCATTTGCCCTTTTACTTCCTCTTGTCCCACTGTCCAAGGCATGAAACACACCTTCTGGGTGAAACAGTGATTTCAATTTAATTTATGTATATGTACTCATGCTGCAGCCTGCCCTATACTGGGGAGATTAAATGCAGATTGGGTGGATTGGTTTTTGGAACACCTCCGTTTAGTCTGCAAGTGAGATTCTGAGCTTCCAGCCACCTGTCCTTTGAATTCTCTGACTTCTATGTCCATTGTCTGACACTGTTCCAATGAAGCTCAACAGAAGCTAAAGGAACAGAACCCCATCTTTCGATTAGGCATTCTACTGCCTTTCAGATTCAATACTGAGTTCAACATTTTCGGACCATACCCTTTGCTCCCATTTTTTTAGACGGCAGCTGTTGGTGATGATTCTGCTGTCAGTTTACCACCTCTTCTAGGCACATTTTTTGTTTCTTTACTTGTCGCATTATCATTTCCTTTTCTCTTGCACCGTCATCCCTTCTGTCGTTTAATGCCTCCTGCCTTCCATCCTATTACAGACCTTCCTTTTTGCCTATTTCTCCATCTCCTCTGCCTGTCCTTGATAAGAATCTCTAACGTTTTCCAGTTTAGATGAATGGTCATTAACTTGAAACATTAACTCTGTTTGTCTTTCCACAAATGCTGTCTGACCTACTGAGTCAATCTAGTATTTTCCATTTTTCCTATCTACTTTGTTGATTGCTGTTCCTTCATGGTTGGACACGTTGATTAGAAAGACTAAAGGGGAAGATGAAACAAATAAGGGGACAGAGATTAGTTCGATGCCTGGTTCAGCTTTTAAACACCTAAATATTTCAGAAGGAAAGCAAGCCTGAGGTAGATAACATCTACAGTTTGGAGTTTCTGGGAAGTAATGAGTTACAATAGAAGTCCAGGTGGTGAGTTAAACTGAGGCCATGTGTGGCTGTTCCAGTTGTTCAGATGGATGTTGAAAATTCCATGGGATTGTTCAAAGAAGTGTAGGGAGTTCTCTGGTGTCCCAATGAACAATCCTTTCTCAACCAAAAAGGAATAATTTTATCATTCATCTTGCTGCTGCCTGTGAAATATTGCTGTGTGCAGAATAGCCACAGGATTTCACTGTGTGATAAGAAATACTGCACTTCAAAGAAAATTGTGCGTATGAAGCACTTTGGGACAGCTCGGAGAGATGTGATAAACCTCTCCACGAATACAAGGCTTCTTTATCCCAAACTAGATATATACGAATCCTGCAATAAGATGATGAGTGAGACCCACTGTTTAAGACCCACAGCGTCTTTCAAAAACTCTTTATGTCACATGCAGTCCCCTCAATGTTGTGAGAAAGATTGGGGAATTCAATTTTGTGTGAATAGCAAAAACGTGGCCGGACTAAGCTGACCGCATGGGTAGAGGGGAAGCCGCAAAGCACTGTACATTCAATCATGTACTTTTAAAGTGTTGTCATGTAGGAGATACTGCAGCTCATTTTCAAAAAGTAAAGCCCCACAAACAGCAATGAGATAATCTATTTTTAGTGGTGTTGGTTGAGGGTAAACATTGGCCAGGACACTCACTAAGTTTTGTGAGGCGAGGCCCCTCCTGTTGACTATCTTAGTAAGGGGCGTGTGTGTATAGGGCCTGCGTTTTGATCACCAAATTGAGTGAAGCAGCATTTCCTAAAGGACTGCTACTCAACATCAAAAGAAGTTCAGAATTTTTATTCTTTGCACTGAAGGAAAGTTTAAAAAATCTCAGATTCTGTAATTTGAGACTCCCATATTTAGTAATGCTTTTCTGAAGGCCTTTCTTCTGGCAGTGTAGTAAAGAATTCATCAGTGTGGAATGGCCCCTGCTGAACTATAAATAGAAACAGTATGAATGGAGATAGCTGAATGCATTCTCCCAGCTCCATTGAATTTCTTGTGCATTTGTGTTCAATGGCATTGTAACAAGTGCCAAGAATTGGACATAGGAGGTTTTTCTCTCCTGCACTCTAAGGGAGATGACTTACATTTACTCGAACATTTACTCTTTCTCATGATGCCCTGTCACACAACACAAGCTGTGGGGCACAATAGTAGTTGGACTGTGTTTGTTTGAAATTTACCTCACAACAAGCTCTTTCAGCTTTGTTCAGTCCAGTTTTGTTTTTTTAGAGCCAAGTTTCCTGTTTCACAAAAGACCAGGGAAGTCATTCGGATGGTTTGGAATGTTTTGAAGAGTCATTACCCAAACCATGGCAAAGCTGTTCATGACTTCTTGGCTCCTCCTGTGCCAGTTTTTTCAATGTGCACATCATTACTGAAGGGAACTGTGTGCTGCCTTCAGACTCATCATGAATAAAATTAGTGTTCTGGTCATCTTTGAGAACTATGTCAGAGTTCGTGTCATTGATATGTAAGATCAGTCAAATTTTCTGTCAACATTCATTAGTTTTATGAAGGAATTGAGAGAAATTAATTTCAGTTTCTGGACCCACAACCTCCATTCATTAATGTTACACTTATATCAAGACGTTAAGCAGCAGAACCTATTCTTTGGAGTGACATTTTCATTTATTGGTTGAAGGACCCACTGGAGATAATTATTTCATGAACTTTATACCCTATATGAAATTAGATAGTTGAATTAGATAGTTGAATTAACACAATGAGAACTCAATTATTATCTTTTTTACAACAAGCTTCCTAGAAATGGGTTTGTTCCTGACTTTGGCCGTGAGCTCCATGATGGCCATGAACCGTCATGCCAAAACCAACGAGGATCGCATGAAATACTCTCTCATGTTGTAATCAGGATATGATCAGTGTGTTAGGGACACACAGTTGTGTCCTCTGAAGCAGTGCGTCAGTCACCGGGCAAGGACGCCAGCACCATGATTGAGCCCAAAGTGATTTCGGGGGAGGGAAAGGCCTGCAGCCTTGTAGCCAACAGCTTATCCGACGGCACATTCAGGAAGTTAAAAAATGTTTCACTTACCATTTTGCTGGCAGCCTCCAGTGGTCCCTTTAAAAACTGCTGGTTTGACTTTTCACCTGAGAAGATCGACAGCAGTGTGTACAGTGTAGGCTATGGTCAGTTGGAATTTCCAGAGATGGGAGTTAGGCCCTTAATTTGTGCATGCGTGGACTTAAGGCCAGTTTCAGGTGCCTTGACCATTGTGGCTTGTGGTGAACACTTGGACTAAATGTAAGCAAGTGACACCTTTCAGTACCCACAGTTTGTCTGAAAATGGCTGCTGTCCAATTTCTGGGCCGTTGTTTTTGCTGTGCAGTTAGTTTAAACAGATACAGCATCAAGTATAGATTTATTTTCTGAAAAGTCACAAAACAATGAACTCACAAGCCCTAATTAATTAGGCTTTGTAGCTGATAGTTAAAATAGCAATCTTGCAGCAAAAGTGGGTATAAAAAGAGACGTGGAGTGCAACCACTGTGATCCAGCCAAGTAGAAAATGACTTCTTTCATCCGTATGATCAAAAGGACCCTAATTGCCAGAAACAGCCAGTCATTGACTAAGGCTTTGAAGAGCTACTGATACTTTTTCCAGAGCGTATGCAGAAATTCATGCTTTGTTGCAGTCAAGATTTTATTATCCACAAGTGGCAGATTATCCCAATGGATCTCTTTGAAGAGATCTCATCCATTTTTGGCACAAATATATAAAATTTATGTCCTTGATGAGTTTAGTTTCTTGGATAGTTATTGGGTTTAAGCATGAGAAATAGGACTGTTCAAAGGATACTTTACACATTTAGTTTATTGATTTGGTTGGTGGGATTTAATTGACAATAATGATTACTTGATTCAAAACACGTTTTATTTGACAAGAGAATAAGTCACTGTATACTAGTTACTCTCACTCACTTTCCCAAAACTGCTTTATCCAACTCAGGATCATGGGGAGTTGGAGCCTATCCTGACAGGTGATGGGCACTGGCAGGGTACACCAGTCCATCACAGGGCACACACTCACACTAAGGAGCACTTCACTGCATCTAATCCACCTAACCGACGCAGCTTTGGACAGTGGGAGGAAACCAGAGTACCCAGGGGAAACCCACCCAGACACAGGGAGAACCTGCAAACTCCACACAGGCAGACACCTGAGGTCAGGGTTAAACCCAGGTCCCTGGAGCTGTGAGGCAGCAGCACTAACCACTGCGCCACCCAGGCCAGTTACTATTCACCTGAATTAAGGATAATGCAAAGACATTTGTCTTTTTGTGAGCTGCAATCTGCAGGGTAGATTTGTTCCATGTGCTACCAAAGTGACAATGACAACATAGTTAAGGAAACAAAGGAGGTTAAACATCCCTCTTTAAAATGGGGACAAATGTTCCCTTGTTCACATCAGATCTACCACACATAAGATTCAAGATACTAATGAATAGACTCCAAAGAAACTTTTAGAAGAACAGCATTGAACTAATGCGATTAGAACCTGAAATGGAGAAAGGAATGATAATAATGTAGGTTATTAAATATTAAATGATATTTGATAGAGTGATGTGAGATAATATATAACAGGGCTAAAAATAAAAAAGTACAAAATTAAGGATATATTATTAAGTAAGGTTAGTTAGGAAAAGATCTAAGTGTAACAGTTTTTCAAGCATATGTCTTTTCCTCAAAACCAACACAAACTACATATCTCTGTACGATGGTACAGAGGTAACATGTACATTGGGCCGAATTTTACACAGGCAATTTTGGGGGCATTTTAATGGCTGTCATGTCTTTAATTGGCTTGAGGCGGGCCTTCTGTCTCCCCCAATGGAGAGGAAGTTCCACCTCCAAGATCTGCTGGCCAATCAAATGGCTGGCAGCTCTCTTTACCCAGAGGTACCACTGGGAGCGGTAGCCACTGCTGGTACTGCAGGCAGTCCCCAACAAAGAGGGGCCATGGAACCGGCAGGACTTGCTGGGGAGGGGTGGGGAGCCAGGTTCAGTAGGGCAGTGGGGGAGGGAAAATGCGGGGATGGGGGAATACCTTGAGGGACCTCCGATAGGCACGGCATGCCTGAGGAGGAGGCTTTCCCCAGTGCAGCCATGATGCCACCAGGTGGAACCTGGCAGCTTGGACCCCTGGCACTGGCCTCCCCCACTTCCCTGGGAGCATAAAATGCCAGCTACATTGTTATGGTGCCCAATTTTATATCTCCCACTGCCTGGCATCCTGCCTCCAGGGGGTAGCATCAAATTCTGGCCATTATGAGAGTCATATCGTGGGAGTTTGGCTAGAAGATAGCATTGAAACCAGGAGGAAAACCTTATCATTAATCAGCTGAATTGGAGCGATAAGATAACCTGTATTGTTGAAATAAAGTAAAAAAAGCAAATAATACCAACATTTAAATTGCAAATACCACAATACCAATAAATGGCCATTTGTATTTAATGTGCTGAAGGTGAGGTAGCCATTGGAGGTCTTCTAGGCATGAGTGATGGGTGAATAAAGCAGGAGTTTTGGGTGAATTTTTTTTGGCGCATGTTGAAGCTCAAGAAGGCAGTGTGCTGGACATTGGAACAATCAACTCTGGAAGCAAAGAAAGCTTGGTTAAAATATTCACCGGGAGAGGTTAAAGCAAGGTTGCAGAAGTGGAATTAGATCTTAACATAAGAACATAGGAGTAGACCATTTGTCCCTTCGAGCCTGTTCTGCCATTCAATAAGGTCATAGCTGATCTTCTACCTCAGCTACACATTCCTGCTCTCTTATATTCCAGTCCCCTGCGAAACAAAAGCTAACATACTATCTACCTTCCTAAATACTTGCTGTACCTCCATGTTAATTTTATGTGATTCTTGTACCAGGGCACCCAGGCCCCTCTGAATGCAAACATTTCCCAGTCTCTCACCAATCAAAAAATATTCTACTTTTTTATTTTTCCTACCACTGTAGATAACTTCACACATGTTCCTCTATCATGTTCTTGCCCACTCAACCAAGGCTGTCTGTATCCCTCTGAATACTTGTGTCTTTCTCATGACTTACTTTCCCACTTAACTTTGTACCTTCAGCAAACTTGGATATTTTACACTCAGTCTCCCCTCCGAGGGCCAGGTACTGATCCTTGTGGTACTCCACTAGTTACAGACTGCCAATCTGAAAATGTCCCATTTATTCTTACTCTATGCTTTCTGTCTTTAACCAATCCTCCACCTATGTGAAAATATTACCCCTAACCTCATGAATCCTAATTTTATCTAATAACTTCTTGTGTGGCTCCTTATCGAATGCTTTATGATGGGGGAAGGCATTGAGAGGGAAGCCTGAAATCTTTCCGTCGCCATTGCATATTGCCAGCGATGGGAACCTTAGTGGCTATGCAACATGTGACCAACTGAACCACTTAATGACTCAATTAATGACTCAGGCTACTCACTGCCTCCTTGGGCATTATTCCCGGATGGGAGGACCTGCCACTTTGTGGAGAGACCACAGGTGAACTCTGATTGCCTCCCAGCGGGTTTCTGGGGGGTGGGGCAGGGGGTGAGGGGGAAGAACCCTCCTTTATGGACCTGACTGCCTGTCTCTGCTTCCTCCCTAAAACCTACCTACGTTTCACTGGTGTCTCACCATTGAGATGCCCTCAACCAATAGATACAACCTCAGTAATGGCCCCCTCTAGCAGTGGTGCTGCCAAGGCTGCAGAGCCATTGGTTCTCTGGGCCAGTAGCTCTAAGAGGCAGGCCCCCAGCGACAGCCTGTTAATTGGCCGCCGCTGGTAATTTGCCACCCCACTGCCCACCAGAGCAGGGTCGGCTGCTGCTTCCAGCCCCAAAGGGAGGACTTCAACCTTTGGCTAAAAATTCAGCCCTCTGGCTCTCAGCTTAAAGTGCAGTCTGACATTTAAGGTACAACAAGTCTGTACACACGCACAGTCTCGCATTTCTCCAAATAATTTTTGATGAGCATCTCTGGCGAAACTTGTATGCATTGAATACTAATTGTATTATAATTGTGTTGAAGCACCTCAGAGTGCAACATGATGAATGTTGATAGTGCAATGGTATTGGAGTTGTCTGACTGTCTGTAATGACCATATTGAAATGACTGTAATATTCGTTGATTGTATTGAAGCACCTTGTGATCCATGTGTAAAAGTTGAATCTGATTGCACTTATTGTGATGGCCATTTAGAAATGTTTTGTAATGTTCTTCCAGATATTTTATGAATAAAGTATTTTTTCCAAAAAAAAAGTCTGGCGAAACTTAAGGTACCCTCTCAATAACACTGCCGCTCAAGTTCATGTTACTGTGCATTGTCAGATCAACCAACATCCAAACAACACACACCTGCCAAAAACCAAATAATACCCGCTCTTCTCAAACCCCTTCAATTTCAAATGGTTCAGGTGGCACCAGTAACATACTTCATTCTGTTTATAGCATCCTAAATTCCTAAATTGATTGGTATTAATTGGTTTATCCTGTTGGTATTGTCCCCACATGGCCTCCACTGATGTTGGTAGTTACCCATTTCAGAGCAAAGCACAAGGCGAGATTTCCCATTATTAGCAATCCTCTTTCTCACAGAAATGTTAGCTTCTTTTATCAGACAGCACACAGTAATCAAGAAATGGTAATAGCAGAGATATAGCACCAAGTGTACCTATGTACAGAGAATGTGTACTTATTATTGATAATCCATTTGGGGATAATATTGAGAAGTTTGCTGAAATATCAGAGTGAGCACCCTGGGAAGGAGGGGGTGGAAGGGAACATCATGCTTATCTTGCAGACCACATCTTTTGCAGAAATACTTCAACCAATTCTCAGACATTCTAAAGAAAAATCGCAATTTGATTACGCGTATCTTCAAAATTAAAACACTTTGAGGATGATGGGAAACTTAACAACTATCCCTTGTGGGACATGTAAATATCATCAAAATGAATATCATAACAAAATTAAATTATCTTTTCACAGCAATAGCAATTATTCTCATTTAAGTAATTTTGAAAGTCTAATACATAGATTGCAAATTACATAAGTGTGAAAAGAGATTGAAAGGAAGAAACTACTTTGTTAAATTCTAAAATATCATTTCAGTTTAACCAGGCAAAAATAACTGAATGAAATTCCCATGTAAACAAGAGAGCACCCATTACAAATCAATGTAATCCTAAATCACTGGGGCTACAAAACTGGGCAACGCCAAACACAGACATGGGGATTGTGATGTGGGAATTAAATGCTGCCCATTGCTTCCTACACAGGCAGCAACAAGCTTCATATTGCCTGTTCGTTGAAATAACTGTAGTATTCAGCCAGTGATAAGCATGATCTTGAGTCTGAGGTAAGTAGAGGGAGGGGTAAAATCCTGACAGGCTAACATGATTCAAGCTAGTTTGTACTACTTAAAGCTTAAAGCCAGGCTGCACGACTTAAGACCATAAGACATAGGAGCAGAAATTAGGCCATTCGGCCCATCGAGTCTGCTCCGCCATTCAATCATGGCTGTTAAGTTTCTCAACCCCATTCTCCCGCCTTCTCCCCGTAACCTTTGATCCCCTTACCAATCAAGAACCTATCTATCTCGGTCTTAAATACACTCAGTGACCTGGCCTCCACAGCCTTCTGTGGCAATGAATTCCATAGATTCACCACTCTCTGGCTAAAGAAGTTTCTCCTCATCTCTGTTCTAAAAGGTCTTCCCCTTACTGAGGCTGTGCCCTCAGGTCCTAGTCTCTCCTACTAATGGAAACATCTTCCCCAAGTCCACTCTATCCAGGCCTTTCAGTATTCTGTAAGTTTCAATCAGATCCCCCCCTCATCCTTCTAAACTCCATCGAGTATAGACCCAGAGTCCTCAAACGTTCCTCATGTGTTAAGTCTTTCATTCCTGGGATCGTTCTCGTGAACCTCCTCTGGACCCTCTCCAGGGCCAGCACATCCTTTCTGAGATACGGGGCCCAAAATTGCTCACAATATTCTAAACGTGGTCTGACCAGAGCCTTTTAAAGCCTCAGCAGCACATCCCTGTTTTTATATTATATTGTTTTTATATTTAGTCCTCTCAAAATAAATGCCAACATTGCATTTGCCTTCCTAACTACCGACTCAACCTGCAAGTTAACCTTAAGAAAATCCTGGACTAGGACTCCCAAGTCCCTTTGCACTCCAGATTTCTGAATTCTCTCCCCATTTAGAAAATGGTCTATGCCTCTATTCTTCCTACCAAAGTGCATGATGTCACACTTCCCCACGTTGTATTCCATCTGCCACTTCTTTGCCCATTCTCCTAACCTGTCCAAATCCTTCTGCAGCCTCCCATCCTCCTCAATACTACTTGTCCCTCCACCTATTTTTGTGTCATCTGCAAACTTAGCCAGGATGCCTTCAGTTCCTTCATCTAGATCATTAATGTATAAAGTGAAAAGTTGTGGTCCCAACACTGACCTCTGCGGAACTCCACTAGTCACCGGCCGCCATCCTGAGAAGGACCCCCTTATCCCCACTCTCTGCCTCCTGCCAGACAGCCAATCTTCTATCCATGCTAGTACCTTGCCTCTAACACCATGGGCTCTTATCTTACTGAGCAGCCTCCTGTGCGGCACCTTGTCAAAGGCCTTCTGGAAGTCCAAGTAGATAACATCCATTGGCTCTCCTTTGTCTAACCTACTCGTTACCTCCTCAAAGAATTCAAACAGATTTGTCAGGCATGACCTCCTCTTGTTGAAACCATGCTGACTTTGCCCTATTTTATCATGCACTTCCAAGTATTCTGAAATCTCATCCTTAATAATGGACTCTAAAATCTTACCAACGACCGAGGTCAGGCTAATCGGCCTGTAATTTCCCGTCTTTTGCCTCACTCCCTTCTTAAACAGGGGGGTTACATTAGTGATTTTCCAGTCCTCTGGGACCCTCCCTGACTCCAGTGATTCCTGAAAGATCACCACTAACGCCTCCACTATCTCTTCAGCTATCTCCTTCATAACTCTGGGGTGTAATCCATCTGGCCCAGGTGATTTATCCACCTTCAGACCTTTCAGTTTTCCTAGCACCTTCTCCTTGGTAATGGCCACCATCCTCACCTCTGCCCCCCCCGACTCTCTTGAACTTTGGGGATGTTACTCGTGTCTTCCACCATGAAGACTGAATCAAAGTACCTATTCAGTTCCGCCGCCATTTCTTTGTTCCCCACTACTACTTCTCCAGCGTCATTTTCCAGCGGCCCAATGTCCACTTTAGCCTCTCTCTTACCCTTTATATAGCTAAAAAAACTCTTGCAATCTTCTTTTATATTACTGGCTAGTTTACCCTCATATTTAATCTTTTCCCTCCTTATTTCTTTTTTAGTTGTCCTCTGTTGGTCTTTGTAGGCTTCCCAATCCCCTGGTTTCCCACTGCTCTTTGCCGCATTGTATGCTTTCTCTTTAGCTTTTATGCTGTCCCTGACTTCCCTTGTCAGCCATGGTTGCCTCGTCCTCCCTTTAGCATGTTTCTTCTTCCTAGGGATGAATTTTTGCTGTGTCTCCCAAAGCGTGCATTGAGGTGCATTTTGGCTGGAGCAGGTGCTGAAAGTCACTGGTAAAAGGGAATTTGACCCGGGTAAGAATGGCACAAGATGACAGAGCCTACGCTCCAAACCTTTCCAACACTGCACTGGAGACTTTGGTGCAGGAAGTGGAGAGCAGAAGAAATGTTATTTATCTACAGGAGATATACTTGAAAAGGAAAAATCTGCGGGACCATGGGGAAAGAGAAAGGGGGTGAAACGAATTGGAAAGCTCCTACCAGGAGCCTCCACAGGCACAATGGGCTGCTAATTCATAATTCTATGAACATCTCGACTCTTCTCAATGGTGAAAGAAGACCTGTATTTCTTCACCGTTTGGTGCTTAAAATCACCAAACAAGCTATTTTCTGGGTGGACTCTGGGGGAGTAACAGTATCCAACTGGCTTCAATCCCAATACTGAAAATTGCCGATGATTTTAGTGGTACAGGGCTTCCCATTGGAGTCAATGTCAAAACTAGTTTGGAACTGTAGGACCTTCATTATCAGAAAAAAAAACATTAAAACATTGTACCTTGTAAGTTGAAATACCTTACGTTGCTAAATTCCTACAATGGTAAATGAAACAACTTTTAAAATAAAATAAGTGTAAAAATATAAAAGAAAAATGTAACTTTCTACTTGCAGTATTTCCTGCTCGTGGCTGAAGCTGCTTCTCAAACCACCTTCTCCCTGACCCTCCTGGTCACTGCACATCCTTCCTGCTCCCTGATCCTCCAACCTGTGGCCTCTACCCCTCCCCAACCCACCCTCTCGCCAAACCTCCCGCTCCCTGACCCACCCCATCACCGCCTCCCTCTCCTGAACCTGCCCCCATTGAAGATCCCGATCTGATCCGGTGTGGAGTTCGGGGGTTGTGGAAGTGCAAAAGTCCCGATGGTGCAGGAGCGCTGAGCTGGGGCTGTTATAATCCGAGTGTTTTATTAAATGCTGCCGCTCGCCACTTCCCTCTCCTGAACCCCTCACTGTTATTGAGGCCTCTGGAGATGAGTGGCACTGGCGAGAGGCAGAAGCAGCTGCTTCGACAGTCATTTTAAAAGAACTTGGATTATAACAGCCCCGGCTCAGCGCTCCTGCACCATCGGGACTTTTGCACTTCCACAACCCCGGAACTCCACATCGGATCAGATCTGGATCTTCAGTGGGGACAGGTTCAGGTGAGGGAGGCGGTGAGGGGGTCAGTCAGGGGCCAGAATGATACATCCCACAGGCCTGGCCCGTCTGGCCACAAAGCAGCTCGAGATGACGTCGGGTGAGCGTCCCGATGTCATCGCGCACTCGCACGATATCTCGCTCGGCGGGTGGGCCCGGCAGTCAGAAGCGCGCCCGCTGACAATTAATCGGGTGATTAAGCCCATTAAGGAGGCGATTGAAAGCGATTTTTTGTGGCCCGTCCACTTTTACGGTTGGCGGACGGGCCAATCGGCCATGCGGCCTTTACGTTTTTGCTCGAACCTCAATCCCGGGCGGGATGGAATCTCCGTGAGGGAGTAAAATCAAAAGCGATATCTGGGGACTGGTTTTTTTTATGAGGAATGCTTTCAGGTGCTTAATGTGCTGCATGGACATGTTTTTGTTGTTTTGTTTATTCTGTGGAGGTCCTGCAGCTCCCGGAGGCATCTGTCTGCCTTCAGGGGGCTCAGTGGAAGTGTTCACCAGCACCCACTGTGACGTTGGCGCCCGCCCTCTTCCTACCCCCACTGGCAGTGCTGAGCCTTTCTCAGCGCGGGTTTCACGCTGGCTGGTTGTTAATTGGCCAGCGAGTGTGAAATCACCATCGGGGGCCGATCGTGGTGGGTGACCCGTTTCCCATCCACTCCCTGGCCCGCCCATCGTGCACACCAGATGGACAATAAATTCAGGCCAGAGAATATTTGGAGGGAGGGAGGGTCAGGGAGTGGGAGGTTGGGAGAGAGGGTGGGTCAGGGAGGGGGAGGTTGGGCGAGAGGGTGAGTCGGAGAGTGGGAGGCTCGGAGAGAGGGTGGGTCAGGGAGGGGGAGGTTGGGAGAGAGGGTGGGTCAGGGAGTGGGAGGTTGGGAGAGAGGGTGGGTCAGGGAGTGGGAGGTTCGGAGAGAGGGTGGGTCAGGGAGTGGGAGGTGTGGAGAGAGGGTGGGTCAGGGAGGGGGAGGTTGGGAGAGAGGGTGGGTCAGGGAGGGGGAGGTTGGGAGAGAGGGTGGGTCAGGGAGAGGGAGGTTTGGAGAGAGGGTGGGTCAGGGAGTGGGAGGTTGGGAGAGAGGGTGGGTCAGGGAGGGGGAGGTTGGGAGAGAGGGTGGGTCAGAGAGAGGGAGGTTTGGAGAGAGGGTGGGTCAGGGAGTGGGAGGTTGGGAGAGAGGGTGGGTCAGGGAGTGGGAGGTTGGGAGAGAGGGTGGGTCAGGGAGTGGGAGGTTGGGAGAGAGGATGGGTTGGGCAAGAGGAGAGGCTGCAAGTCGGAGAGTTAGAGAGCGGGACAAGTAACTCCAAAATGGTGCCAATCAGGACACTTGGGAAGCAAGCTAAAATGAATCTTGTGGTGCTCATCGAGATTACAGCCCCCAATAATTTACCGACATTAAAGCAAAACAACATTAAATAAGGACTTATTGTAATTTGTTGCTTGCATTGCCACCTGGAGTTTTCTACTTGTGTGTTCACCAATATACTGGGAGTATTATTGTATATTAAAATGAAGATAAGCAGTATTTGCATGCCATATCATGTGAATATTATTCAATAATGAGTTACCTGATGTCTGCATCAGCTGAGACCAATGGGAGTAAATTGCTTTGAATCTGATGCCCAGAGAGACAGCAACTTATATTTATATAGCACCTTTAACTCAATAATACATCCCAAGGTGCTTCGCAGGAGCATTATAAAGCAAAGTATGTCCTGGAGCCACATAAGGAAGTATTAGGTCAGATGATGGAAGGATTGGTTAAAGGAGTGGGTTTTAAGGAGTGTCTTAAAGGAGGAAGTGAGGTAGAGAGGTGAAGAGGGTTAGGTTGGGAATTCCAGAGTTTTGGGTCTGGAAGATTGAAGGTGGAGAAAGAATTAAAATTGAGGATGCTCAAGTGGCCTGAATTGATATCTTGGAGGGTTGTGGGGCTGGAGGGGATGACAAAGATAGGGAGGGGAGGAGGCTATGGATGGGTTTGAAAACAGGATGAGAGTTTTAAAATCAAGCCTTGGTTGAGAGGGAGCCAGTGTGTGTCAGTGAGTACCGGGCTGATGGAGTGGGGGGCAGGACTTGGTGTGAGTTAAGACACAGGCAGCTGCATTTTGGATGACCTCAGTTTGAGGAGGGTAGAATGTGGGAGACCAGCCAGAATTGCATTGGAATGGTCAAGCCTAGAGATAACAAAGGTTATAAAACCTCGAGTAAAGTTCACTGGAATTACAGAAGAGCTTTATTTTTTTTAAAAATGTTTGCCTAGCTGCTTGTATAGAGACATTCGTTCCTTTGCCAGAATAATGGGCTGTGAGAGCAGGTACACAGCAGAGGAAAGAGCAGCAGTACCTACAGAGAGTGTCCCTTCAAGATGTTACTCCTCCATCCCCAAAGAACTTCTAAAGCATGCAGTTTCTATGAAGACCCCAGTGAGGAGTTCTGCCAACGACCACATCAAGACCTGTGACCAAGATCATGGGCCAGGCATTCATTTGGCTCCTCACTTGGTGATTCGCTTCCAGAGCGCCAGGAAATTTCACAGGAGGCATTTATCACACAAACCTGACAGTTACCTAAGTCTGGCAACATGGTCACAACTCAGCTGCTGTTCTCCAACCTGCTGCTGCATCCTCAGCCAAGATCAGTCTTTTAAAGGTCTGGAACAGCCTGTGGCTGTGAGAGCCACAACCACCTTTAATTTTTATTCCACAGCCTCCTTTCAAGCAGCTACAGGGAATCTGTGTAATATCATCCAGGCCGCCATCTGGGCAAACATTCATCAGGCAGCTGAACAGTCTGCTTAAGAGAGCTGGGGAATTCATTCAGTTTGACATGACAGCAACGCTGCAGCATGATAGGACTACATGGGGTTTCATCTCATCCCCAAAGTGCAATATATGGCACCCACAATACCACGTGAGCTTTTACTATGAACCCACTCAACTTTCTCAATAGGAAGGGACACCCCTGGCCGAATGTCCAGTTTATGTGTGACAAAATGCAGAGAATCTTACCTGTAAATGCTACATTGCCATGGTGCATTCATTCTCAGGAATTCCACTCTCCCTGAGCTCTTCAAGGGAGAAAGTCAGGTGATGGATTGTATCCAAAAAGGCTGAGTCATAGAGAATCTTAGGCAGGTACCTCTTACTGCTTTGGAGGCAGAATAAGATGAAGTAACAGGAGGGTATTCACTCAAAAAGCTCCTTGTAATTGCTGAGAGGTAGCAGAACTCAAATTGTCAAGAAAAGTTTCTCACTGTCCTTTGTCACAACAATCATTTTTCCTTACCCCCCACCCCCTCACCCCCACCTTCATGTTACAAAACCTTCAATCCTGTGCTCATCTATATCATCTACAGAACATGCGACCTCCATGGCCATAACAATATTCCCCATCATTAGAAGGAGCAGTGCCCATTGGTGCTCAAGGAAGAAACTGCAGAATGATTCCCTGCCCTTGTCAGGTCACTAAGCTTTCGTTGGTTCTGTCCTGTTCTCGAGAAGAGTCATATTGGACTGGAAGCATTAACTGTGTTTCTCTCTCCACAGATGCCGCCAGACCTGCTGAGTTTTTCCAACACTTGGTTTTTTTTAAATTTAAGCTGTCTTTGGCACTGCTTAGTTCCATGGGGCCATATGAGACACTTTATTGCAGCTTCCTCCCGAATGGAAACACAATAGTAATTTTCTCCTTAGCTGCACCTGATCCAGGAGGCTTTGTAAGATCAGCCTCCTTAAAAATATGGTATTCGTCTTTACTGTCTGCTTCCACTACCTGCCCTGTGTCTGATTTTTTTAAGGGTCCTTCACTTAGTGATATGCTTTAAGAATGTCAGGAAATATTACATGAGGCATAAATCACACAAATTCCCGGCAGTTACTTCAGTCTGGCCTGGCTACATGTTGACTATTTACCAGTTTCCTCTTGGCCTAGAATAACTTTATCCCAGGCCTTTTCAAGGCCTTTACCTGTAATTTTCATTCCCACCACCCCCCCACCCCTACAGCTCAGTACTTACGCGTTACACATGAATTGCACTCAACCAATGAAAATAAGGTGCAAACGAGACGACCCCATGGTCTGTGACTGGGCTGCTGCTGGCAAGAATGAGCAGGCTGACTCTTGCCTCCCGAACACTGGTGTACATCGCCACGTAAACTTTCAGGGCCCTGCAATTTAAAATTCCCTGCGGCATTCAATTAGCGACAAGATTACCTGAAGAAATCTCAGGAAAATGTCCTCAGCCAATTATTACAAAGCCCACACCATGGGGAGATGAAGAAACGCAGACCTCTACAGACTGAGAGGAAATTGCACAGAACGCATCCAGTCCTTGTTTGAAAAATCTGAGCAGCAACCTAAGTGAGAGCAGGCACCTCCACAACTGGGGGAATATGACAAGGCTGAACTACTGATTGAATCTGCATTGTGTTTAGCAAACACCATCTAGAGGCCAGGGAGAGAGCCATTTCCTCTCTGTTCAGACATCTCCTCGTGCTCAGGCCACCGTTACCTGGGACTAGATCGATAACCTTCCTTCTCAGCCACAGGCACTGGTGGGATGCGAGAAGGGGGAGTTGGGAAGAAATTTGTACCCTTACAAAAGAACATGTATTTAACTAATTAGAGTAAGCAACTCTATTGTTGCAAAGTGTTTATCTGCAATCCGTATTTTTCCAGTTTCTGCTGGGTTAAATAGAATTTTAGCAAATATCCAATGAACAATAATGGAAAATGGACACTCTGTAACCAGCTTTTTGAAAAGATTGATCCAAATGGGACCAATGTTAACTAAAAAAAAGCTTCTGATTTCTGCAGCTTCTCATAAAATAAAACTTCAACAACCTCATTGCTGTGCAACACTGTGTTCCAACACATAGCACAGATAGTTTGACAAAGCTTTGCCACCTCTGTCCTATCCAGCCATACCACTCACGTGACTAGCGATGTGAGACCGTGAGGGATTAAATTTTACATCGTGGGTGGGAAACGGGAGTCAGGACCATTTCTGGATCCCGAATTCATCCCAGGGGGAAACGGTCACTTCTCGGGATTTTAACCCGGACTTTAATGGGCATGGAGACAGGTTCCTGGTCCAGTTGAAGGCAGTGGGTGGACTGTCAGTGCTGGAGGAGCAGCCTGAGAGGAGCAGCAGGCTGCGGTAGAGGGTAAGTAACTGAGGGGGTGCTTCAACATGGAGGCACCCTCTCACCAGCTTTTTAAATCTTTAAATACAAAACAGATTTAGCAGCCGAGCCACCACTATGATGGAGGGTTGGGGGAAATCCCTCGACAGGGTGGCCTTTGGGTGTACCTGTGCCCTGACTGTCGCTGGGTGACCACCTCCGGGCAGTTGCACTGGGAAACTGGGGGTCGACTGGAAAATCCCAAAAATGGCTAGGAAAGGGGTTGGGAAACTGGCACGTCAACTGCCCGTATTTCCGATATCATTGGGACCCAAAAATGCTGTCCTCAGTATTTCAAGAGGTACAGACTGAGAAACCAGCAGCTAATACTTTACATAGAACAGAAGGTAGGCTCATTGGCTTATCGTTGCCTTTGTCATTCTGCTCCTCTTAAAAGGCTGGCATTAGCTGAACTTTTGACATTCTAATGATACATTCCCACCATGATCCTGGTGCCCATGTCTGTTGCTGTTCTGCTTGATCACTGCCATAATAATCTGAAACATTTTATCGTGTAGTGTTTGCAGAAATGGGTTATTTGGACCAACAGATCCACGTTGGTGTTTATGGGACTACCATAACCTTCCAACCTTCCTTCCAACCATCTTCATCAAACCTCATCGACATACCCTTGTCTCCCTTCCTCCCTCATGAGTTTATCTAGCCTCCCTTTAAATGCGTTCACACTATTTGTCTTAGCTACACCTTGTAGTGGTGGGTTCCATATTCTATACATCCTCTGGCTACAGAGGTTTCTCCTGAATTCCTTATTGGATTTATTCATGACTATATTACTTTTGTGGTTCCTTATTCTGCTCTCACCCATAGGTGGGATCAAGCTAGATTGCCTCTCATGGAAATTTATTCATACAGCAGCTGGAATATTCGGGCAGTATGTTAATCTCAGGGCATATCATGACTGTCCTTTTGAAATAGCCACATCCTACAAGACATACGGATACTGGCCTTTAGGTTCATTCAAACATTTGTACTTCACACTTCAGTTGTGTACATTTGACGTTCACTACAATAATTTTTTTAATTCATTCATGGGATGTGAGCATCACTGGCTGGGCCAGCATTTATTGCCCATCTCTAATTGCCCTTGAGAAGGTGGTGGTGAGCTGCCTTCTTGAACCACTGCAGTCCATGTGATGTAGGTACACCCACGGTGCTGTTAGGAAGGGAGTTCCAGGATTTTGACCCAGTGACAGTGAAGGAACGGCGATATATTTCCAAATCAGGATGGTGAGTGGCTTGGAGGGGAACTTCCAGGTGGTGGTGTTCCCATCTATCTGCTGCCCATGTCCTTCTAGATGGTAGCAGTCGTGGGTTTGGTAGGTGCTGTCTAAGAAGCCTTAGTGAGTTTCTGCAGTGCATCTTATAGATGGTACATACTGCTGCTACTGTGCGTCGGTGATGGAGGGAGTGAATGTTTGTGGATGTGGTGCCAATCAAGCGGGCTGCTTTGTCCTGGATGGCGTCAACCTTCTTGAGTGCTGTTGGAGCTGCACTCATCCAGGCAAGTGCAGAGTATTCCACCACACTTCATGGTGGACAGGCATTGGGGACTCAGGTGATGAGTTACTTGCCACACACTAGCCTTTGACCTGCTCTTGAAGCCACAGTATTTATATGGCTAGTCCAGTTCAGTTTCTGGTCAATGGTAACCCCCAGGATTTTGATAGTGGGGGATTCAACACCAGTAATGCCATTGAACGTCAAGGGGCAATGGTTAGATTCTTTCTTGTCGGAGATGGGCGTTGCCTGGCACTTGTGTGGTGCGAATGTTAATTGCCATTTGCTGTGGTGAGATTCAAACCGAGGCCCCAGAGCATTACCATGGCTCCCTGGATTACCAGCCCAGTGACAGTGCCACTATGCCATCACCTCCCCAATTAGAGTTTCTATAATCTCGAACACTGGAAATGTTTCTCTCTGCACATGTGTTTGAAAGATATTGCAAGTTGAATTCCATTACTAACTGGTGTTTTGCAACTGCACCTTGCAATACCTCAAGGAGCTATTTTGACTTTTTTATTGCTTTCAATTTAAATATATTCATCAGTTCAACTAAAATATTTCTGGGCCACTCCCCTATCAGCTCATTGAGAGGAAGCAGCATCAGAAACCAGTTTCTCTGGCATCAAAAGGGACCACAAACATATTGGACAAGAGGTGAAAGCAAAATACTGCGGGTGTTGGAAATCTGAAATAAAAACTCTGAAGAAGAGTCATATGGATTTGAAACATTAACCCTGCTTCTCTCTCCACAGATGCTGCCAGCCCTGCTGAGTTTTTACAGCATTTTCTGTTTTTATACTGGACAAGAGATCCATTGTGGCTATTTACCTCATTTCTCTGAGGCTTCCTCCACTTTTCTGCCACAGTTATGGCTGAAGATTGAGGAGCCCCTCCAGGAATACCACCCCTAACTTTTGGCTATCTCTTCAGTGATACTTCACTTGCTTATGGAATACTATATAATACAATAATAATCATATAGCAAAATATTGTTTATGGCACCTCAATTCACATATCAATACAGACTCCTCCCCCCACCACCACCTCTATTTTTCTTGTATATGAGATAGCAAAGTAAGATGTGCTACGAAACACAGTGAGCCAGGCTGGGCTGTTGTTGACGCCATCTGAGTTTTGAATTGAAGAGGGCTCAGGAGAAGCCCTGAAGGTCCAAGAAGGCAGCCGAAGGTTGGTGACTCTGTGCTGTGGGCTATTGAGGCACAGGTACCCCTTTGGAGCAGTGGTGTTCTGCTCGACAGGGCCAAAGAGCCAAAATTGTGCTTGTGAGTTTGCACTTGAGTGTGTACTCAGAAATTCAGGGGAATGGAATCTCAGGAGACGAGATTGAAACCCACAAGGTGGACTGTCATTGAAGCTGTCCAAGTTGGAGCAACTTTTTGAGAGGATTCCAAGGTGGGATCTACAAATGTAAAGACTGGAATCCCTCATGAGAGAAACAGAGTTTCAGTGAGATTAAAAGCAAAAAACTGCGGATGCTGGAAATCCAAAACAAAAATAAAAATAAAAATACCTGGAAAAACTCAGCAGGTCTGGCAGCATCTGCGGAGAGGAACACAGTTAACGTTTCGAGTCCGTATGACTCTATCCAGCTCTACTTGTCCCACCCCCTCTTAAACCAGCTTATATTTCACCTCTCTTCTATTTTTACTTAGTTCTGTTGAAGAGTCATACGGACTCGAAACGTTAACTGTGTTCCTCTCCGCAGATGCTGCCAGACCTGCTGAGTTTTTCCAGGTATTTTTATTTTCAGTGAGATTAGTTGACTCACAGTGTTACTGACATCTGGGTGAGTTGTTGAGAAACCCATAGATCCTGCCTTGGTTGCATCTGCCATTTATTGTGCAGTGTGGTGTGTTTGACCACAGTTGGTTTGTTAATTCACACCAACCTCATACTTATCCTGAATAGTAGAGTATAAGATAGATATTGTGAGTTGTTTTATCTTTCTGACCTTCTATGGAAAAGCTCATTTTTTGTTTGTTCAAAACTTGTGAAATCTTGTGGCTTTCTTCACTGAGCAAGTGTCTTGAATCTCAAACTTTGTCTACGTTTTAAATAAAACATTATTGGACCCTAACTGGATCTTTACTAACAACTTGGTGACTATTTTCTCACGCAATTAACCTTAGGTGGAAGAACTAAAGAAGAGAGGAATTGTTTCAGAGTTGCACAGGTAACCAAAAGGTTTTCTTGTCACCTAGTGCATGTGATGATGCCAAATGGCTCAAAGTACAAGTTGCAAATAATTGACTGCACATAGGGCATACTACTTTGGATAGAATTCCACAGGCAAGGGAAGTGATACGGCATGATTCACAATGTATTTCATGGTAACCCTTTAAATCAACACCAAGGCATTTGTTGTGTTCATTGCACAAACACAAGAGGCCTGGTTTGTGTACAAGAGGCTTGTGGTAGTGCTGCTCCTGTCATGATCTGATGGCCCAGTCATCCCCCCTGAAATGTTGTAGGAGAGACTGTGGCATGATGTAGATGAACTGCCTCCAGTACCATGGCTGTGGTGGCCTTAGCTGTATTGAAGCCCTGGAGCAAAAGACGGGTTTTTCTTCTGTGCAGGAGGCAAACAGCAGTATCCCATCACTCAGGAGAGATAGGCTTTGTTGACTGTTGATCTTGTTGATTGTGACAAATGGAGCTGACTATATCAAAAAAGAATGCATTCTTCTGCCAGCTTTTCAATGTATCTTCTCCACCTATTTGCCCCTTAGCTTAAATGTCATTACCAAGCCAAGGAACTAAATATTTATAACTGAACACAGTCTGGTACCTTTCTAGAAAAGGGATAGGTGGGCAATTGCTGTCGAGCTTTCTTGACAGGGTTATTGACTTAGTCTTCTCTGCACTAAAGATAACACATCATTTGTCAGGCTACTCTCCAATTCCATCTGTATCTGCTGATTGTGATTCAGGCTGGTTTGTCTTCCACTTTGAGAGCTGATAACTGTCCAGAGGGGCTAGTAAATCAGCAACAACAGAAATAGTGAAAAGTCGGATTTTCGAGAACGCCCCTCAAGTTATTGAAGACAAGACTCAGGGTGGGTTCAGCCTCACCTGAGACTCAAATACAGATACTGAGATATTGATCTGGTATTTGCATGCAATAAAGAACCCAAAGTCACATATTTACATCAGAATGATTAAATTCTTGGCAAAAATTCGAGCCTACAGGCCAAATGGGAGAACAACGGAAGAATGACCGTTTAACTTCAAATTCAGGCTTCACTCTACATAGAGTAACAGAAAAAACACTTAATTCAAAGCAAATAATATGCTGTACGTTTAGCTAAACATCCAATTACGCTATGCAAAGATATTCTTTGTGACACAATGAGAGGGGCCCAAATAGCTACAATGGAGCAGTGATAAAACCATTATCATGGCATTTAAGGTCTGTGAGTGACAATGAGAAATAGGCCAAGCCATTAGGTGGGCTGTCCTGTTAGATTTGGACTGATTGTAGTTTGAGGTATAAATTAGACCTCTCTATGTATTTTATGCAGTGGAAAAACATATAAAATTAACAGATTGTAAGACCCCTCTCTCTGGTCTGAAAGCTCTTGTCCCTACTCTTGATATTAATGGCACAGAACAACTTGGGATACTGATTCACTAAATGTGAAACACCTTTATCAAATCCCTAAACAATAATACATACTCACAATGACACTTGTGGTTTAGGAATCCCACGAGCTAGGGTCCGTCTCATTTGGTCAGTCCTTCAACAGATCTCCCAGCCCGACTTCGGAATGGCTAACTAGGCCATCCTACTGATTGCAGTAACTATGTCCTTGGGGGCTGAGTCTTTGTACACCTTCCTGAGCCTGGCCTTTGAAATATAAAGGTCATACCTTGAACCAGATCATCTGATTGGTTTATTAATCCCACCCTGGCCATCCAGAACCACCCCTACGTGGTTCATATCCTGCCCTCAGCTGGGGGGTGGAGGTTTGGGATGGGGGCAGGGGTGGTTCGGGGCGGGTGTCTCCAGGTGCATGCCAACAATGGGTGTGATTACTGTATCTTGGGGCAGGAAGAAGGCCATTCACACATTCCCGAGTGGCCATTGTCTAGTTCCGTTTCTGCAACTCTTTTGAGTCAAACAAAATAAACTAAATTAACAATTCAGGGGACAAATTAAAGGGCAGCCCCTTAAAGGGAAACTGCAAAAACAAAAGACAAAATTGAAAGGAAACTTACAAACATTAGACTAAAAATTGATTAAGAGGGTCAATAAAACTCCCCAGTCCCCGCGGTGCCCACCGGGCACGGAAGGTCTCGATGGTGCCGGCAGACGCTCCGTGCTCCCTCTCCAGGGACACCCGGCTGTGAACGTAGCCATGGAAGAGGGGCAGACAGTCAGGCCGGATGATCCCCCTCTATTGCCTGCTGCCTGGACCTGTTAATAGCCAACCTGGCCAGGCCCAGGATCAGGTTCACGAGGTCCTTCCCCCCACTAGCCCCCATCCGCACCAGATGCCCGTAGATCAGGAGTTTCTGTAGGTGAAGTGTTCGTGACAAATCATCACCTCAGGGACCTGCCCGGTCATGTGTGCGTGTGTGTGTGTGTGTGTGTGTGCACGCGCATGTGTGTGTGCATGTTTTTGTGTGTGTGTGTGTGCACGTGCATGCGTGCGTGTGTGTGCGTGCATGTGTGCGCGCATGTGTGTGTGTGTGTGTGTGTGTGCGTGTGTGTGTTTAGCTGAAACTATCTTTATTTTTAAAAATTCAATATGAGCTTCAGTGATGTCTTCGGTCAAAACTCATCTCCGTAGCTCCATCTTCTTACCACTATCAGATAAACTCTGCCCACAGGACTCCACCACAACCAGCTTACATTCATTAATATGAAAAAAATAAAAGCATGGTTACATGATTAAAAGTGATTAATACGCTATGATTTAAATGATGCATTGGCTTACAGGATGTACTAACATTGTGCTGCATTATCTCAACATCTGTACCGGGGTCTGTCAGTTGTGTCTGACTCCATTCTGTACTTAGGAGCAATCTCGAGTAAAAGTACTGAAGTGAAGGAGGGCCAATTTCAGTGGATTGAGAAAGGGCCTGTCCCAGGTAAATTGGAATGAAACATTGGTAGGCAATTAAACTGTAATGGAACAATGGCTGCCTTTAAAGAGGAGGTGGTTCAGACATAGCTGAGGTACATTCTCACCAGAGGGAAAGGTAGGACACAAAAAGCCAGGGCTCCCTGGGTGACAAAAGAGATAGAGGGTAAATTGAAGCAGAAGAAGGGTGTTGTGTGACAGACACCAGGTGGGTAATACAAGTGAGGAATAGGCTAAAAATTGAAAGTTCAGAGGAGAAGTGGAAAAGAAAATTAGAGAGGCAAAGAAAGAATAAGAAGAAACTGGCAGCTAAAATAAAAATAAAATAAATTCAAAAGTCTTCTGTAGGTATACAACTAGTAAAAGGGTGGTAAGAGAAGGGGTGGGGTTAATTAGGGATGAAAATTTAGGAGCTTGTGTATGGAGGCAGGGAGAATGGCTGAGTGTGCACCAGGCTTTGCTGGGATAGCGAGATTTCCCATAGTTCAGGGCGCCATCGACTGCACACGTGTGATTTTGTGGGCACCATATCTAAATGCTGAAGTATCCAGCATCTGCATAGGTTGCCACTCGCTGAATATGCAATTGGTGTGCAGCTATGCTCAGCCCATCAGGCGGTTGAAGACTCGCTGCCCCAGCAGCAGTTAAGATGTTTTTATTCTGTGCCAGTCTGCCATGCCCTCTGTGTTTGAGCACCACGTCAAACCAGAGGAAAGCTGCTGGGTGACAGGGGCTACCCTCCTTACACCTGGCTCACGACTCTGCTCCACATCCCACACGTGACCAGCATATGTACAATGAGAGCCATGATGCCAAGCAAAATGTAATAGAGCACAGCACTGCGGCACTGAGGTAACAGTCCGGCTCCTGAGTCACCCTGGAGGAGCTGTCTGGTGCTTATGTGGGAAGGTGGATTAGGTACGAATATACCATCATTCTGTATGGTTTCAGCCCCAGTGCTGCCCACAGCCTCAGGTGTGAGTGCTGTAATGACTGTCCGCGTTATCTTCTCCCTGGGGGGTGAGGACACGCACCCGTGCTGGTTAGCTGCTGCTGTGTCTGGTTTTGGGCCAACTAGTCCTTCAAGGTGGGGGAAAGTGTGTCAGTGAGTGTGGTGCAATGTTAGTGGGTGGTTTGTCAGTCACAGTTGAATAGCTGGCAATCTGTGCAAACTGTGAGATGTGAATGTGAGGCTGACAGCAGTGCTAAGTGTAAAAGGATGAAGTGAGGTTCTGAATGATGGGCATGAGTTGTGCTTGATAGAGACGGTTAGTAACTGAGTGAAGGGGCTGTGATGCATTAAGCAGTGTGTGAGGGCTATTGGTGCAGTTGGTAGAATATAGTAATTGAAGATGCATTTGGAGCGCACTCTCCGGTGTGTTGCTCTGTCTCCACTCTCCCCAGCCACTTCTAGGGTGGATGGAATAATCCGGGGGTGCGGATGGCAACCCCTCACCCTTTCCCCGGAAGCCATGTTGGCTTGAAGCCGATTGGCTGCACGCCGACCAGCTCCGCAGCAATAAAGCACTGAGGGGCTCATTAATAGGGCCAAGTGGGAATCCCACCCCTCATTGGAGCCGCTGGCCAATCGGTCTGGATGGTAGCTCCATCAGCCCTGGCAGCACCAGGAAGGCATCAGTGGCAAATGCCAACACTGCAGCTGAAGAGAGGAGACCATGGCCAAGGATCCCTGGAACAGGTAAGTCTGAGGTCTTAACGGGAGTGTTTGGGAATGTCAGGGCGAGGGGCAGTGGGGGAGAGGGCTAGGTTTAAGAGAGGAAGTGGGTAAGATGGAAGGGGGGGGTCCAGCCTATGGAGGACCATCCTGCCATTGACAAAGGGCAGCCCCTGAAGAGCAACGCCTCACTTCGTACCCACCCTTTAACAACATGAGCTAATAAATCGGGTTTCCTGTTCTCGCCCTGCTGCTCATACCTAACATATTGTGGTGTGGGCAATGCATTATTAGGGTCAATGGGCTTGATAACAAACCTAATTGGCCCTTAGTTGATCATTTTAATATGATGAATGGGCTGCCGATTTTAGCACCTGCCCACCTCCCGGTATTAGAGGGGGTGAGCTTTGGGGGGGGGCTGGGTGCCAAGGTGGTGGGATGGGCACCCACCCCATTTTATGTGACCCACCCTCACAGCAAACATGGCTGCCAGGGGCACATAAAATTCAGCCCTTAGTGCCTCTGGCAGCCAGACTGCACCTCCCCTACATGAGGTGCAAACTGGTTTTATGCGGTGCTAGGTTCACAGGAATCTGATGTCTTGCTGAGGAATACAGCCCCTCAGCAGTGTGCTCACTGCTGGGCTGCATGCCACCACCATTTACATTAGCAGGTAGCATGCAGTTTGTGTTCTGCTTGAATTGCTACGAACAGATGCAGGATATTAAATTATCGTGATCCTTGTGCTTGATTACCGGCTTTATCCAATATTTCCTCCAACGTCTTTGACAAACTTATCATCAAAACCCAAAATCCCATCTGGTCGTCCCGCGGTTTTTTCAAACTACAAGCCTGTTTGTAAAGAGCTGGGTTACCACACTCTTCATTTTGTCCGCCACCTCACACCATCGGGTACTGTAACATTTTGAGTGTGGTCACTTTCTGTTCTTTTACTCCAAAATGCACAATTTCACATTTGCCTACATTGAACTGCACTTAACTTTATCTACCCACTCACCCAATCTATGAGAATGAGACTCCCGAGCACAGATCTTTACAATATGCCAGTAGCTACATCTTGGCAATCTGAGAAATATCCATCTACTCCTACTGTTTACCATTGACCTTAATCATTTCAAGTCTCTTAAGTGGCACTTTATCAAAACCCAAATGTACTGCATAACCTTTGTCTGTATCACTCACTGATTTCCACACAGAATTTGATTAAGCTGGTGAAGCATGACCTGCCCTTTATAAATCTATTTTGATTGCCCTTGAGTAGCCTTGAGTAGCTGATAGCTTTCTAAGTGTTCAGTAATGCTATCCCTTATTATGCTGCAACTGATATGAGGCTAACTTTTCTCATAGTTACCTGCTTTATCCCTTCCCTGAACAAGTATAAAACTCTCACCACACTCAAGTTCTTTGGTGCAATTCCAATTTGAGTCTCCTACTTCTCATTTAAAGTATTTAGATTTAAAGTTATATTTTTTTAATAATTTTTTAACTTTCCATAGTATGTGATCCATTGCACATTCAATATAAAATGAAGGGGATAGAATTCACACAATGACTTTGAAAGGAACCTGGAAGTGACTGTAGACACATCATTTTCAATGTTGTGATCATATGGAGAGTCATTGCAAATGAAAATAGAAAGCTAGGTACAAAACCAGAATGGGGGAATCTGAGTGATCAGAGACTGTGTTAATGCATGTGTTAATTAAAGACCACGTTTGGAGTACGGTATAGAGGTGGTTGTCATACTTCAAAAGCAACCTATACGCTTTGAAAATGTTAGAGAACAACAACTAGGATGATTCCCAAGTGTAAAGGAATGAGGTATGAGAAAAGATCTACAGCCAAGAGATAGAAATGGTAAGGGGAGGAACCACATTGAGTATTTTTTCTTCTTTCCTAGGATGTGAACATCACTGGCTAGGCCAGCATTTATTGACCATCCCTAATTGCTCTTGAGAAGGTGGTGGTGAGCTGCCTTCTTGAACCACTGCAGTCCATGTGGTGTAGGTACTCCCTAAGTGCTGTTAGGGAGGGAGTTCCAGGATTTTGACCCAGCGACAGGGAAAGAATGGTGATGTATTTCCAAGTCAGGATGTCCATGTGTCTGCTGCCCTTTTCCTTCTAGGTGGTAGAGGTGGCAAGTTTGGAAAGTGCTGTAAAGGACGTTTGGTAAGTTGCACCATCCTGTAGATGGTACACGCTGCTGCCACTGTGGGGTAGTGGAGGGAGTGAATGTTGAAGGTGGTGGACCGGGTGCCAATCAAGCGGGCTGCTTTGTCCTAGATGGTCTCAAGTTTCTTGTCTGCTGTTAGAGTTGCACTCATGCAGACAAGTAGAGAGTATTCCATCACACATGTGGCTTGTGTCTTGTAGATGATGGAAAGGGTTTGAAGAGCCAGGAGGTAAATTCCCAGCCACTGATCTGCTCTTGTAGCCACAGTGTTTATATAGCTAGCCCAGTTAATGGTTCTTGGTCAATGAGAACCCCCAGGATGTTGATGGTGGGGGTTTCAGTGATGGCAATGCCATTGAATGTCAAGGGGCAATGGTTAGATTCTCTCTTGTTGGAGATGGTTATTGCCTGTCACTTGTGTGGTGTGAATGTTACTTACCACTTATCAGCCCAAGCCTGAATGTTGTGCAGACCTTGCTACATATGGGCCTGGACTGTTTCAGTATCTGAGGAGTTGTGAAGGTGCTGAACATTGTGCACTCATCAACGAACATCCCCACTTCTGACCTTATGATGGAGGGAAGGTCATTGATGAAGTATAAAGTATAGATGAGGTGAGCCAGGAACATGAGTCAGGGCAGTTGAACAAATTGACAAAAAATTGAGCTAATAAGTAAATTTAAAAGGAATATTCTGAAATGTATCTTTACTCAAAGGATGATGAATGTTTGGCATATTCTACCAGCCAAGCTGGTGGTATTAAAAACATCAAGGGAGTGAAAGCAGTAATTGTATTTTGGACTGGGCCGTGTGGGAACTGAATGAAGGGAATAAGCTTGATGGACCAGACGATATTTTCTTATCCTTGATTTTCTTTAACTCTCAAACCTGGGCAGAGAAAAAAGGGTTAAAAAAAAAACAACAGACTACCTTTTCTTCTATTTTTTTCCTCTAATATCGCTGAATATTAAAACGCGGACATCTTTCCACACCGGATTTATCTGCATCACATATTTCCTTCTGCAGAATGTGGCTCAAATCCCCTGTTTACAGTCGAGACTTTATCCTGGAGCAAGTCTCCAGTGTAAACACGGCTTCTGAATGCATTACAAATTTCACCAAAGAAGTGCTGAGTTCAGTGCAGGTTTTACACTCCGTGAGAGGTAGTGTAAACTTTTTTGCCGCACTTTGTGGAAAAACTATCCTTTGAGTCCTGCTGTTGCCTGGAAACCGTGCAGATTTAGCTATCTGCGAAATCTCAGAAAGAGTAGCATTCTTGTTATCCTTGTGATCCAATGTGGCTGCAGTATAAACAGAGCAGTACAGATCCTGGCTTCTGCAATATCCAATGTAAACCTTACAACTGTTGCTTTGAATATCAGTACAAACTGAGCTTCTGCCTCATGACACATTTTTCTATTACAAACTTGAATTCAATATATTTTCAACAGAAGGGAATTTAATACCGAATGCCATTTGTATATAGCTTTACCCCTCAGTCACGTATGAATAAGACATTTTCCTTATTGCTCATGCTCACTAATAGTGGAATTTACCTTTACTGCAATGTAATAGCTGGGAGTTTGCTAAATAACGGATTCTGCCAGCATGGTTATATAAAAAGAGTGACAGAGAGACAGGGGCGATATGGAACATTTCCTTTCATTGAATCGCAGAATTGTTACGTTGGAGAAGGAGGCCATTCGGCCCATCGTGTCTGCACTGGCTCTCTGAGCATTTTAACTTAGTGCCAATCTCCTGCCTTTTTCCCATAACCCTGCACATTGTTTCTATTTAAATAATCATCCAATGCCCTCTCGAATGCCTCAACTGAACCTGCCCCCACCACACTCCAGACAGTGCATTCCAATCCCTAACCACTCGCTGTGTGAAAACGCTTTTCGTCACCTCACATTTGCTTCTTTTGAAAAACACTTTAAAACTGTGCCCTCTGGTTCTCGATATGTTTACGAACGGGAACAGTTTCTCCCTATCTACTCTGTCCAGATCCCTCATGATTTTGAAAACTTCTATCAAGTCTCCTCTTAGCCTTCACCTCTCCAAGGAAAACAGTCCTTGAAGTCTTCTCCAATCTTCCCTGATAACTGAAGTGTCTCATCCCTGGAACCATCCTCATAAACCTCTCCTGCACTCTCTCCAATGCGTTCACATCCTTCCTATAGTCTGGTGCCCAGAACTGTACACAACACTCCAGCTGAGGTCGACCCAGTGTCTTATATAAATTCATCAAAACCTCCTTGCTCTTATACTCTACGCCACTATTAATGAGACCTGGAATACTGTATACTTTAGAAACAGCTCTCTCTACCTGTCCTGCCACCTTTAATGACTTATGTACATATACACCCAGGTCCCTCTGCTCCTGCACACCCTTTAGAATAGTATATTTTATTTTACACTGTCTCTCCATGTTCTTTGTACCGAAGTGTATCACCTCACACTTCTCTGCATTGAACTTCATCTGTCACCTATCTGCCCACTCCACCGATGTGTCAATGTCCTTTTGAAGTTCTAAGTGCCTTCCTCACAGTTTACAATTCTCCCAACTTTTGTGTTGTCTGCAAACTTTGAAATTGTCCCCTGCAAACCAAGATTTATATATATCAGGAAAAGCAAGGGTCCCAATACTGACCCCTGGGGAACTCCACTACAAACTTTCCTCCAGCCCGAAAAATGCCCATTAACCATTACCCTCTGTTTCCTATCTCTCTGCCAATTTTGTATCCACGTCCCTTTAATTTCATGTACAGGGATTTCCCTTGAGTTGTAGTCTGTTTAACATTTAGCAGCACTTTGTTCAGAATTTTGCCTTTGTGCTCCCAGCTGGAGAGACGGGGAAGTGTGGAGAAGGGGCACCGTTTGCAGCTCGATCTTGTATGTGCTGCAAGTTATAAATTAATGGTGTAGCACTTCAAACAGAATAATTTTTTCCCAAAATACTGAACAGGTGCATCGACCACACGCATTAACATGAAACCAAAGAAAATTCCCCAGGCTTCCCTGAAAGACTGTTACATATTTTGAATTATTACTAGGGTTTCAGACTGTTAAAGAGAAACTCAAAATATTAGTGTATCACCAGTGAAATGATATTTTGGCTGTCAGTTGTTACTGGAATATTGCAAACCTCATTATAAATTTATTTTGAAATTGTAGCTATTCTTTATAAGCATCTACTCCATTTCTGTCAGAAATGTTAATTTTTTGAGTTTAGTGCAGGATATAATGAACAGCTCAGTGATCTGATACATGCAATATATAAACACTACACCATTATTGCTACTTGTATTCCTGTTTGAGATTCAGCTTCAACATAGTGTAGCAATACCCCTGGGATACACAACTAATTGTTCATTAATGCCACACTGGAGGTGGAGATGAATGGCTAACTGTGCTTTCATCTCTATATGCATGTTACTATCAAACAAATGTTACATTGCCTTAGAAGACATCTAAATAAGACATTGGTAAGTGCCATCAAGAAATTAATGTCTGGACAATGGTATTCATCTTTTCCTCCAGCCATAAAAATTATTTATTGAAAATTTACAGCTACATTTTCATGCAGCCAGCTTAAACCCATCAATGAAGAAATGGTAATAAAGAGACTGGGTGGACATATGAAAATGAATCTACTTACACTAAACATTTGAAAAGATATTTCATTCCTTGTTTTCTATTTGCATTTAGAACAGTATTTAGAGTGAATCACAGATGTTGTAAAATGACCTAATGTTTGGTATAAAATTAACTAGCTCGCTAATAAGGAAGCTGCAGATGAAGACAAGGTAATTTCCTGTCCATTGACTTAGAAGCATCTGTAACAAATCCAGATTCCTAGGACAGAATTTTACCAGGTCACTGAGAATGTGCTTGGAAGCAGTGTGTGGGGCTGGGGTGTAGGGGGAAGGTGGAGGGGGGGGCGCAGGTTGGCGGGGGTGGTAAAACCACACACGCTGGGTGAGATGTCCAATGTCTTTATATCACTTCCAGACTACACTGACGGTGGCAACAATGAAGGGCACAACTTGCACATCCACGAGGTGGGAGAGCAATTAAAATGCCAATGAACTGGAAATTCAAGGCACATTTCAAATTTCACTGATGCTGCACAGGAACCATGGGGCTTCAGAGTCTCGCCTGATTAAACGAGGTGCCAAAGAAGTGGGAACCCGGTGCTGGCTGTCTCAGGTAGCCATGGAGAGAGCCAGGGTATGTTGGCGGGAAGGGTGATGCACAGAGGGCATTGGCAGATGATGGCAGAAGGGGGTAGAAGTTGCCAACACTGAGAAGGCATGGCGCCAGGGTGACATAGGGGCAATGGCACAAGGAGAGAGGCCACCTGCCATGGGCCTCATCCACCCAGGCTTTGGTGCCTTCCCTTTGATAAGTGAGGCAGTCTCCAGTTAAAGAGATACATCTCGCAGCCATCTAAGGAATCCAGGGACAAGGCTTTGCTGCTGGTGGTAGTTTTAGAAACTTTTTAAATGCTGAGGAAAATGCTGGGGACAGACACTCGAAGTTACAACTCGCAAAGCAGGGGTACAGGAACCCATTGCAAACTGGGAGTAACTGTGGGCTGTTTGCTAAATGTACTGTAATTCCATGGATAAGTATAAATGGGGAATGTCACTTTCTATCGTTAAAGTAAGAGTTGCCTACAAAAGGAAAATAATATTTATATTAGGTCATTTTACAACATGTGATTCACTCTAAATACTGTTCTAAATGCAAATAGAAAACAAGGAATGAAATATCTTATTAATAATGGTTTTTTAGTTTAGTCATTACAGTCAATTTTTCAGCTAATAACTGGAAGGTTGTATCTCTTTTTAAATGTTATCAGTCTCTACAGAAATCATAACAGTAGCATTAAAGAAAAATTCTGGGCAGAATTCAATCGCGTCCGGAAGATGGGGTGGAGATCCCACTACACAATCAACCCGCGCCCATTCTTTCTGACGTGGGCAACATGAACCTCGAGCTTCCTGCTCGTTTAAATGACAGCAGCAAGGAGCACAGTAGCGCTTGTACTGTACCCTCAGCGGGGGTGGGGGCAGGTTTGTGCTAGGCTAGCATCACTTAAAGCCAGCCTGCACCTCTTAAAGGGGACCGAGCTGGAGCAGGGACTGGAGGCGGCTGGGGAAGATATTTTGAGCAGGAAGAACACTGCATTGCGATGCAGGCAAATGACACCAATACCTGAGTGCTGCAGTGGAAGTCATGCAATCTCAGCTTACTGGCGTCATAATTGCAGATGCCAATGTTGAAAGGGGCTTTCAAGGTCTTACAGCAGCCCAGCAATCAGTCTTGCGGCCGGTTATTAGCATTGGCAGTGGCACCATGGAGCACAAACCTGCTGCCCTCTCTCAGGGTGACATCATTCGTCCTCCCACCATTGTCACTCAGCCCGTGCCCTTGCTATTTTGCCTGTCAGCCAGCCAGCCCAGACTGCTGTCTCTCAAGCCAGGATGCTGCAGTCTGCGTTGAGGCTCTGAAGGCCCAGAGCTGCTCTAGGGTGTCCTGAAAAGCCATTCGCTGTCTCCCGCAATGAAAGTCAACAGCCAACCATCAGCCATGCTGCAACCACTAGGGTAACACTGCCTATGAGCCATTGACAAATGGAATTCAGGCACTAAGCAAATGCACAAGGGCGATTTGTTGACTTTTGTGTGGAGTATTGGATGGTTTGTTGAATTCCTTTGGAATGTTTGTTTTGTGGTGGCTTTGATTTCAGTATTGTAACCAAGAAGACACTGTAATAGTCGGTGACAGAGGGAAGGGGAGGTTTGCAGCTGTTGGTGAACGGGGAATTGGGTTTGAATCACAAGTCCTGCTGTCGGGTGAGTCAATCATGCACAGCCTGGCCAGAAAGGGGATCTGCTGGTTGCCTCCTCCCTTCCTCCTCCTCCGATTCACTTCAGCTGCTGACCATATATAGCTGCTGACCATGATTATGGTCTGATGATGGTGAGGTTGTGTAGCATGTGCCAGACCATGATCAGTCTTGGCTCTGGTGACTACAGCAGGCTCTGTAAGAATGGTTCAAGCAGTGGAAGTGTTGCTTAGGCATTGAAGTTCTGCTCAATCACATTCTGAGTGGCACCATGGCTTTAGTTTTGCGCATGCTGCCCATGTGTGCATGCATTGCCATCAGAGTCACGAGACACGTGGTCAGTGGATAGCCCTTGGTGCCATCCTCTGGAGTGTCAGGCTGGCTCAAATGCAACAACAGATGCAGAATGAAGGCATTGTGACTGCGGCCACGATACAGAGCACTGGCCTGCTTGGTGCATTGAGTATGGCCACACACCAACTGGGCTTTGAGGGAGTGGGACCCGTTCTGGTCATGGTACATCACTGAATTTACATACGCAGGTAAAACAACGTGTGCGTTCAGTGGCACCCAGCACCATAGGGAAACCTGCAACCCTCACAAAACCACGTGTTCATCTTAACTGCTTCTCTCTATCACGAGAGAGTGGAATGGATTCAGCCTTCTTGGAATACAAACCTTCGGTAACCTCTCCTACACAAGTGGGTGGCAAAATTGGGGATGTTGCAAATACCACCTGTACCAGCCTGAAAGGACCCTAACAGGTGTCTAGGGTCACATTCACATCCACTGGCTGATTTCAGGGAGCATCTCCTTGGTGCAGCAAAGGCATCTGACAACCTGTTCCGCGCTGAGGCTAGGAGGAGAATTACTCCTTAGATCTCCTGGGCTGAAATGCCCTCCTGGTGAGAACCCTTACCACCCCCCCCCTCTCCTCCTTCCTCTTCCAGAAGCTTATCCTGCTCTGTGTTGCTTCTACACAAATTCTTCCTGACATGCTGCAGTCCAAGGGAATAGCAAACTAGTGCCAAATCCTTGAAATCAGATCCATTCCTTAAATATGTGCCGACCCGCTATCAGTAAACCTCAGCAACTTTAACCAGCAGTGCACAACACCAAATACTTCTATAAACACAGCAATCGCCAACAGAAATCAGTCAGCAATTAACCCAAAAGTGATTAATACTCCCTTTATATAGTGCTGGTGGAATTCCTTCACGCTGCTCAATACATGTTCAGCTGAGTGAGGTCAAAAGATGGCAGTAGCTGGAGTGTTGAGATCAAAAATAGTACCGCTGGTTTCAAATCAGTGTTACACTCTGACTGATGCCATGATCTACCTGCCTGGCATACTTAGGGTGCACACCCCAGCATGGCCAGCATTAGGAGTTTGTATATTCACATTGAATTGAAATGGCTGTGCATTTGAATTTTGAGCATTTATTTCTAGCACGTCATTAGAAATCAGTTGCAGTTTGATTATTTATAACTATAAAATCTACATAAAGAGAAATGTAGCCTTTATTTTTTCCCTGGGACAAACTTTATTACAGAATAGTTGTCGATTACATTCTTTGTGGGTTCACTGGAAAAGCACCAACAGGTCAGAGCAAGGGGAGATGTATTTATATCTGAAGATAATGGCCAATAAAGTATCCACTTTAGCGTCCAGCTGTGTAACTGTTGTTTTAGGAGGTGAGAGGGCTGGCAGGTAATGTTTTAAGTATTAAATGTCTTGAAGCACAAAGAGTAAATGGGATTTCCAGGCAGCGACTATAAAACAAACTTAATGTTCGGCACTAAGTGCCTTGAAAATGACAGTACTGTTTGGAATACAGAAACTACGGCCGAATCGGCCCAGATTTGCACTATGTGCGGTAGCGGTGGGAAAAAGGACGTTTTACCCACTGGCCGCAATGGCGGCTTTTTGCGCCGTATTGTCCAATTCCTGCCTCATTAATTATGCAGCCACAGGAAACTCGCCGTTTCACTTGGTGGGCGGCCTCCAATTTGCCTGCCACACCGTTACCTCGCCGCTTCCTCAGGCCGGGCGCCATATTAAAGCTGCAGCCGTGCGCACACTTCTCAATGCTTACAGCCCAGGACTGTTCTGGTGAAGATTTCGCCCCAAAAGCCAAGAAGAGTGCAGCCCTCTATTCAGAGATGCATCCCTGGGGCATGTTTTGGGCACTCTGGAGGCCTGCTGCGATATCCTCTACCCCTGCTCTGGTCACAGGAGGCCCGTCATTCTCACCGCTCTGGTTTGGGAGGCAGTGACAGATGTGGTCAGTGCCAATGCTGCCCACAAGAGGTCAGCCTTCCAGTGCAGATAGAGGATGAATGGTCTGATCCATGCTGCCAGGGTAAGGCAACCATCTCACCAATCTCAACTCACCCACTCACAAGGTCATCATACATTCACTGGCATCTCACTCACTGCCAGCTCAAGGGACATCACCACTCACTCTCTCACACACACCCTCACATCTCCATCTGGCCTCATCTCCTCTGGAGACTGCCTCCTCAGCCCTCACCATCTTGAGGCCACTTGCACAGATTAACATGTGCCCCCATACACAAGCTCGGATACCCTCCTTCCCCAGTACAGCCCTCGCCCTGAGCCTCTTCCCTTGCCTGAGGCCACTTCTTCCCCTTCCCCAAGCCCTCGCCCTGCAGCTGTTGAAAAGCCACCCCCGCCTTACAACTGGTCTGGTAGGTAGAGACCTGCCCATGAGCCCCCCTAAAAGTGATGTGGTGCTGTCTGTGAGGCCTGGCGCTGATGACTGCGAGTGCTGCTCAAAGCAAGGGAGGCAAACAAACCTCGAAGTCCTGAGCGAAATGCAGCTAGCCAGGTGCATGTCGCTTATGTAGTTGTGAAACAGGTCGGTGACGTGCCCGGTCCAGTGTGGGGTGGATGATTCCAGTGAACAGGGCTTATAATTAGATGCAAATGTATTAAAATGACATTCCTGACGTCCGGCAGCAGGAAACATGGCCCAACATTGACAGGCGGAGCAGACGACTGCAAACGTGTTTCACGACGGTGTTAAACCAATTTGTGGCCTCCTGCCATATTGTCCGCTCACACCTGCCACGATGCCCGATGCCAATGGGGGGCGGAAAATTCCGGTCTACGTTTATGATTAAATTATTACCATTCAGATTTTCAAAGTGCTGTTTTCTCTTTCAAAAATTTTACAACAATTTCCATAGGTGAACCTCGGTTTGGGAATTATATGCTTTCTGTGAATGGATCCTGCAAAGGTCTGACATGCTGGCCTAACAAAGATTCCTAATACCAAAATATTCTTACTGGAAACTACGAAGAGGCATAACCATTTTAAATCAATTTGGTACTGCAAAATATCAAGACACAATTCAGGGTGTTGGTGTCTGGAGTAACCAAAGTACTCACTTGCAAATTAAACCAGAACAAACACCAACAGTTGATAACAGTAGGATGGCAATTACACGAGAGCTGCATGTTAATGCAAAATGTTTTAGTTTCATTTCAACAACAGCTTGTATTTATAAAGCACTTTTCACGTAATAAAATACCCCAAGCTGCCTTGAGTTCTTTTGAACTTACACTGCTTCACAGGATGTTATAAAGCAACATTTGATCTGGAGCCTCATAAGGTAATATTAGGGCAGGTAACTAGAAGTTTGGTCAAAGAGGCAGGTTTTAAGGAGCATTTTAGAAGAGGAAAGAGAGGTGGAGAGGTGGAGAGTTTAAGGGAGGGAATTTCAGAGCTTGGAGCTGAAGACCACATGTAGAGCAATTAAAATTGGAAATGCTCAAGAGGCCAGAATTAGATGGTTGGAGGATTGTGGGGCTGGAGGATATTACAAAGATATGACAAAGGGTCTTGAAAACAAGGAAGGTTGTTTCAAATAAAGGTGCTGCTTAACTGGGGACCAATGTATGTCAGCAAGCACATAGAGGTGAACGGAACTTGACGTGGGTAAAGACATGGCAACAGAGTTTTAGATGAGATTAGCTTGGCGTAAGGTAGAATGTGTGTTGGAATAGCCACCTGGAGATAACTAAGGCAACTGAGGGGCTCAGCAACAGGTGAGTTGAGATAAATGAGTTGAGGCAGAGGCGAAGTCAGGCAATGTTATGGAGGTGAAGCTAGGCAGTATTAGTGATGGCAGGATATGTGGTTGGAAATTCTCTTGGAGACAAATAGAGCATCAAGGTTGCGAACAGTCTGGTTCAGCCTCAGACAGTTGTTAGACTGAGGGGTGGAGTTGATAGCTAGGGACCAAAGTTTCTGGCAGGCATCAAAGACAATGATTTCAGTCTTCAAATTTTTAATTGGAAGAAATTTCTGCTCACCCAGTACTGGATTTTGGGTAAGCAGCCTAATAATTCACCAGCTGTGGGAGAGTCAAGAGAGGGGTGGCGTGATAGAGCTGGGTGTCGTCAGTTTGCATGTGAAAACTAACGCGGTGCCTTTGGATGATGCTGCTGATGGGCGGCATGTAGATGAGAAATAGGAAGGGACTGAGGATAGATCCTTGGAGGACACCAGAGGTAACGGGGTGAGAGCTGGAAAAGAAGACATTGTGGGTGATGCTCTGGCTTCAGACTCAATAAATAAGAATGAAATGGAACAACTCAGTAAGTAGAGCCTGAATTCAGAGTCAGAACTGAATTTGACACCTGATTGATGTGGACGAACACAGAATATCCAACAGTAATGGTTCAGAGTGCTTTCCAATTGCGTGATATTGATCCAAAAATGTAACTACAGTGTATAACAGCCGTTGGTGTATGTGATCCTATTAATACCAGCACATGGGTCAAAATTCTGGAACTCCCTTCCTAACAGCACTGTGGGTGTACCTACACCACAGGGACTGCAGCAGTTCAAGAAGGCAGCTCACCACCACCTTCCCAAGGGCAATTAGGGATGGGCAATAAATGCTGGCCCAGCCAGCGATGCCCACATTCCATAAATGAATTTTAAAAAACTTAATTTAATGTTCATAGGATATGACCTTTGATTACTAATGTCCAAAAAAAGGGAAATTTATCAACAAGGAGTTAGAAAAAATGCTTAATTTATAAATGGACTTTAATTTTGGTTAGGAATAAATGATACTTTCATACCAATTATCCAGAATATGGCAAGAGAACTGCAAACTTACTAATGGCAATTCAGACTGGAGCTTACAGTCAGATCGGCCATGATCTTATTGAATGGCGGAGAAGGTTTGAGGGGCTGAGTGGCCTTCTCCTGCTCCTAATTCACATGTCCATATAAGTGAAGAAGAATGTCAGACAGGATTTGAATGAGTTGAAGATGAAGGATGACAATAAAATTTTGTATGGTAAACTGAACACTGAACCAGCTTAACCTACTTTTAGAGAGAAAACTCATAGCTTCTCTACCTGTTTCAGGGCAAGCAGAAATTCTAGCTGAGTTTGAACTTGTGACTCTTTGTTCTACTCTTGCAATTGAGTTTACAGTCATTTTTTTGAATTTGTCTTTTACGATCTCATATACTTCAACAAAATCACTTCCCGGATTCCTCCTCTCCAATGGAAAATCTCAGGGTTCTCCAGCTTTTTGACATAGCTCACGTCTCCAACACCAAGATCAGCGTCTGACTCTTCTCTGTAGTGTCTCCCTGCTACTCGGTGACCAAAAGTAGACTCACTGGTCAACGTGTGCTCAAATGGTTCACACAGCTCACAGTAAGGGTGGAATCATCCATTCCAATTGGCGGCGGGCGTCATGGTGGGCAGGAGAGCACAGTATGAGGGGAAGGCTGAAAATCGGTTTCACACCATCGTGAAACACGTTTGCAACTATCTGCTCTGCCCATCACTGGTGGGCTGCATTGCTCACCACCAGACGTCGGGAACTTCATTGTAATATATCTGCGAATCATTATCAGCCCAGCTCATTGGGATCATCCCCGCCTGCTGGATCATCCCAGCACATTGGCATGACTGCACACTGACATATTTCGCTACAGCATTTATAAGGCGTGCACCTGGCAGGTTGAAACTTCTGGGGAACACAGAGGTGAGGGCAAAGTAAGTCGTGCAGCACTCACAAGGGTCATCTCAATGTTGAGGTACCCCACATTCAGGTGAAGACACAGGCAAGTCACTTTTTCCCAGCTGGCTGACACTGTGCTGCCGGGGCAATTGTGGTTGAGGCGAGTTGTGGGGAGGGGGCAAGTACAGAACTCTGGTTGATGGTCGTGCACAAGCACATGTGGAGGGTGAGAGTGGGGGTGGGGGTGGGGGGAGGCCATGCATTAGGGAAACCTTGTATAAAGTGACCATTCCTCTGCAGCTGAGACAGTTCAGGCACAGCCACATTGACATGCGTGGAGTCGGGTCTCTAGCTTCTCTGCCCACTCAAGCAATGTGGAGGCATGAAAGTGCCACCAAATGCTCCAAAGCTTTTCACCCCTTGGGCACAGGCTGCAAACTAATGAGCATTTTAGTGGATTGCAGAACAGTTGGACGACTGCACACGTTCTACAATCTCCTCGCTAAAGCTGGTCATGGCGCAGTCACTGGTGGAGATGCTCACAGCCCCTTGGCAATGTCATCATCCTAGTTTGGACCAGTCTCCCCCATGGTTCAAGCTAACAGTGCAGCCTTGCAGTGCGGGTTAGGAGGATGCCTGTGCCTGAGCTGAGAGCACAGCGTGCAGTCCAGTGGACAAAGCTGCTGCCAATCGGTCAGGTGGAGTGGGGCAGAGGTGGGTGGGGTTTCAGGCAGCCATGCAGCGCAATAAACTCTGGCCGCCTAAGTGGTGGCCAACACTCTCCAGGATGCGTTAAGGGGACTTCAGACTTAACCAAGTCAGGTTCTTAGAACACCCAAGCTAACCCACACGCCTCTCTCTTTCATCCTGCAGGAGGAATACATAAGGAGCATGGACCCTGGTGAACTAGCTGTATGCCTCATGATGAAGAAGAAGAGAGTGGCAGAGGCACCTGGCTGGGCAGAGGGAGGGGTGGGTGGGATTCCCGCACACACTGCTGAAAAGCCACAGCGAGTCATTAGTGGTCAGTGCCTAGTTAGACCCGGGGTCTATAGATGCCACTTTTCATTCCTGCAGATGACCGAGAACCAGTGTCACCAAAGGCTGCGCATGTTTAGGGAACTGGTCGCTCACATCCCCCACCTGCTGCAGGTGCCACAGGAACATGGAGGGCATCCACTGCCAATGGCTGTGAAAGTGACTGCGGTGCTCAATTTCTATGCCAGTGGCTCCTTTAAGGGCTCCACAGATGGCCTTTGTGGGATATCACAAGCCTCCACCCACAGATCCATCCATGAAGCCATGGACGCTATCTGCACAAAGGCACACAGCTCTGTGTATTTCACCCGGGACCAGGAAAGCCAGGATGCAAGAGCGCTGGGCCTTCACAGCATCCAAAACATTCCAGGGATGCATCCCTGAATCAGGGGGCTGCAGCCTTCTTGCCTTTTGGGGCCAGGTCTTCCATGCAGCAGCCCTGGGCTGGAAGCACTGAGAGGTGTGAGTGTGGCTGCACTTCAAATGTGGCATGAGGAAGCGGTGAGGTGACGGCGTGGTGGGCGAATGAGTGCCTGCCCGCTCCCGAAATGCCGCGTTTCCCGGGAATGCGTGATTAATGAGGTGGAATTGGGATGATACTGCGTGAAAAGCCACCACTGCAGCCAACGGGTAAAATGTTCTTTTTCTCGCCCGTTATCACACCGAGTGCAAATCTGGGACAATCCAGCTCTATGCTTTTACTGATAAATCTTCTAGTGTTGATTGGATCAAGCAAAAAGAAAAGTGCCTTGTCTCAGCTACAGAAGAATACAGATATTGGTTATAGTTTTGGATTATAGCGGTGTCTCATTGGGCTGTATGTTTAGAGCTGAGAAGATTGTGCTGTAATGCCTCAAACCAAAGACAGGGACCATATTGTGCACTCATCATCTCTATAACAGGCCAGGTAATGAACAGCAAATCTTGTCCAGTAATTGCTTTTAGCTACTGTACCTATTTTGCAATCTTACTCTGTACTTCAAATGTGATAGAGCATTCAGACCAGACCTTATTTTAAGTTTAAAATATCAAGCAGCGAAACAGGTATTAGGAAACAATCCCTTAACGTGACTGTATATACACAATAGATATATTTCTATTGAGCTCAAGCCAAAAAAAATGAAAATGTACAACTCTAAGGATTTAGCTAATCCCTTGGTAGTAAAATGTCTGTCTGTCTGTTTGTTGGCAAACTCCTCCAAGGCCCTTGAGCCAATCTCAGCCAAACTTGATGGGATGATAGCTTGGATCAAGGGGAAAGTCGTAGGGGATTTAACAAGTAACCATCCCAGCAGAGGGGCTTTGGCATCCGAGCAGAGCCTCCCGCGGCCCTGCCTACTCTGTGTCCCCACCGACTCTCTAACTGGGACATGCTTTGACCAGCCTTAACCATACATTCTAAGAAAGGATGAGACAAATTTATGTCATAAATCCCAGACTTCCTTTCATATTTCATTTGGTTTTTTTTCTCATATTTTACTTGTTTCCTATGAGTTGTGTTCGGAGGCGGCTCTACATGTTATTAATTGGTGGGAAAATGACAGGCGGCTCACAGAGCCACTGAAGATGAAGAGGGCAGAGCAAGAAGGCAAGGAATTGACAGACAGCAGCAGGCAGCAGTTTGAGAAAGGGAGGGTGAGGAGGCTACAGCAAGAAGACAAGAAGTTGACTGAGAGCAACCGAATGCAAGAAGAAGCAGTGCTGTAAGTAAGAGATCAATCCCCTTTCACTTACGATCCACATAATAATTATGAGTCATACCCAAATATGACACTGGCAGTTGATCAGAGGGATGTGAATATTGTGGTGCAACAAAGTGCAAAAAAGAGCCACCTTTAATGCATTAAATAGTAAAGTACGATGTCACCCTTAAGTGAGCCAGCTGATCCACTGAATACTCTTCTTATGGGAACAGCAAAATCAAAATACTTTGTGAAAAACAACAGGAAATATAACAGTTGAGTAGGATCATGAAAAAAGAACCTCGTTATTTTGTCTCAAGGAGGAAGAACTTCTAATGTCACTTGGTAGCACAGAACTTGAATCTTGCTGAAAAGAGAGACACGTTGCTGAAGCTTTTCATCTTGCACTCATCAGGACAAACACAAGAATGCCAAATTTCAAACAATCACAACAATTTTAGCAACTGTAGAGAAGGGTGCTGATTGGTTGGCAAGTCAACTCTGCTTGCCATGGAGAAGCAGCAGTGACTTATAGGCTGCCCAAGCTCCTGGAGGGTTGGCGAAGGGGTGGTGTAGATTGCAGGGACAGAGGGGTCAAAGCTTGTTTTTTTATGGAGGGGGTGTGGTGATGTCAAATTTGAAGGAGAGGGAGACAGCACCTGAGACAAGAGAACTGCTAATAACATCAGCTAAACATGGGAGCCAGGATGGAAAGTTGGATACTCAGCAGTTTAGTGCGAATTGGAACAAGAGTTTTGTTGTTGTTGTAATATGCATGCAAATAGCCTCAGCTCACTGAGATTACCAACTGGAAAAGACACTTACTGTTTAATGACATCAATTTACAGAAAATAGGCAGATCATATGTGCCCTCTCTACAGTTAACTATTATTACTACTTAAATAGAAGGATATAATGAATATAACCTCTATATATATTGTATTGTAGTTGTAAACTTTGGAGATACATTTATTTACTTCTAATATTATAAAATTGCTATACATAACATTCTTAATTTTAGATATCTGTTAGATGTCCTACAGTTTAGAATAGTTTTACTCTGTAAAGTATCAAGTAAACCAACAGCACATAGTCCCTGGCCCATACTGTAAGAATTGCCAGTGATAGCTAGAATTAAACTCATTTATCTCACCCAAAGAATGCAAACTTCTGGAACCCTGAACAATGACATCTCAGTGCAACCCAATACAACTGCTGTGGAAATGATTATGATTGATGCCATTACTTAAACCATGCAAATTGCAGCAAATGGAAGAAGACTGGTGAAAATATAACATATTCCCCACTGAAACCCTCAACAACCCATTGGAACCCCTAACGACCACTCCCTACCGACATGCTCAACTACCATAACCCACTTACTAACCCCACAGCCCCCCCACTGGAGCCCCCAACTAGCCACTGGAACCCCTAACTAGCCCCCCAACCTTCCCGACTACCTCTGACCCATTGACTACCCCCCAGCCACACCCTATCCCCCCAACTAATGCCCCCACACCCTGACTACCCCCTGACGCCCAACCTGCTCCTCATCTCCTGATCAACACCTGACCACCCCCCACACCACAACTATGTTCCCAACCCTCAAACAGCCCCCCATAACAACATAAAGTACTGTTGTTCAGCAATATATCCTGGCTAATTGCAACACTAACACATACAAAAAATGCTGTGGCTTTTATGAAGCAATTACTACGTAAATTGCAAGCCTCAGAATAGAACTGAGCAAAGAAATGTTCAAGCACTTGGCAACTAGACACCTCCAAGCACTGACCCCAGTTATTTTGTCTTCCATTATACGCTTTCATTTAAAAAAGGAATGAAAAAAGGTTTAGATGATAAAGCATCAAGGCAAACAGTGATTGCTTTTGCAATTTAAAAGTTTTGATTGTTACATAATTTTACCTCAAGGTCACAGTAGGTTGGAGAGTTTGGGTTTGCAATGCATCATCCCCAATCTCCCCAACTAACCCCCACCCCCAACTATCCCTTGACCGTCATCTGACCCCCAACCTGCTCCCCACCCCCAACTCCCCGACCCCCTGACTACCCCCACAACATAAATACCCCCTGACCCCCCCAAACAGCTCCCCAACCCCAATCATCCCCAATCTCCCCAACCACTCCCACCACCCAACTATAGCCCGGCCACCCACTGATCTCCCCCAACCAACCCCACCCCTAATTCCCCAAACAGCCCCCACCCCTCAATCACACCTCTAACCACCCTTCCCACTTCCCAACCAGCCCCACCCCAACCCCTCGATCACTGCCCGACCCCCGTCCATCCCCCACCCCTGCCCAACCGCCCAACCTCCCAATGACCCGCCATCCCCCCGACTACACCCCCGACCACCCAACTACCCTTCCGACATCCCTGACCCACCCTACCCCCTCACCCGCTCACACAGAATCACAGGGCAGAAGAGGCCCTTCGGCCCATCGAGTCTGCACCGACGCGTAATAAACACCTGACCTACCTACCCAATCCCATTTACCAGCACTTGGCCCATAGCCTTGAATGTTATGATGTGCCAAGTGCTCATCCAGGTACTTTTTAAAGGATGTGAGGCAACCTGCCTCCACCACCCTCCCAGGCAGCGCATTCCAGACCATCACTGCCCTCTGGGTAAAAAAGTTTTTCCACACATCCTCCATAAACCTCCTGCCCCTCGCCTTGAACTTATGTTCCCTCGTGACTGACCCTTCAACTAAGGGGAACAGCTGCTCCCTATCCACCCTGTCCATGCCCCTCATAATCTTGTACACCTCGATCAGGTCGCCCCTCAGTCTTCTCTGCTCCAACGAAAACAACCCAAGTCTATCCAACCTCTCTTCATAACTTAAATGTTTCATCCCAGGCAACACCCTGGTGAATCTCCTCTGCACCCCCTCCAGTGCAATCACATCCTTCCGATAATGTGGCGACCAGAACTGCACACAGCACTCCAGCTGTGGCCTCACCAAGGTTCTATACAACTCCAACAAGACCTCCCTACTTTTGTAATCTATGCCTCGATTGATAAAGGCAAGTGTCCCATATGCCTTTTTCACCACCCCACTAACATGCCCCTCTGCCTTCAGAGATCTATGGACACACACGCCAAGGTCCCTTTGTTCCTCAGAACTTCCTAGTGCCGTGCCATTCATTGAATACTTCCTTGTCAAATTACTCCTTCTAAAGTGTATCACCTCATACTTTTCAGGGTTAAATTCCATTTGCCACTTATCTGCCCATTTGACCATCCCGTCTATATCTTCCTATAGCCCAAGACACTCAACCTCACTGTTAACCACCCGGCCAATCTTTGTGTCATCCACAAACTTACTAATCCTAACCCCCACATAGTCATCTATGTCATTTATATAAATGACAAATAATAGGGGACCCACCACAGATCCCTGTGGTACGCCACTGGACACTGGCTTCCGTCACCAAAGCAGCCTTCTGTCATCACCCTCTGTCTCCTGCAACTAAGCCAATTTTGAATCCACCTTATCAAATTTCCCTGTATCCCATGTACATTTGCCTTCTTTATAAGTCTCCCATGTGGGACCTTGTCAAAGGCTTTGCTGAAATCCATATAAACTACATCAACTGCACTACCCTCATCTACACACCTGGTCACCTCCTCAAAATATTCAATCAAATTTGTTAGGCATGACCTCCCTCTGACAAAGCCATGCTGACTATCCCTGATCAAACCTTGCCTTTCCAAGTGGAGATAGATTCTCTCCTTCAGAATTTTCTCCAATAGTTTCCCTACCACTGGCGTGAGACTCACTGGCCTGTAGTTCTCTGGCTTACCTCTACAACCCTTCCTAAATAACGGAGCCACATTAGCTGTTCTCCAGTCCTCTGGCACCTTCCCCGTGGCCAGAGAGGAATTAAAAATTTGGGTCAGAGCCCCTGCGATCTCCTCCCTTGCCTCCCTCAGCAGTCTGGGACACAAATCATCCAGACCTGGAGATTTGTCCACTTTTAAGCCTGCCAACACCTCCAGTACCTTGTCACTCCCTATATCAATTTGCTCAAGAACCTCGCAGTCTCTGTCTCCGAGTTCAATACCTTCATCCTCATTCTCTTGGGTGAAGACGGATGTGAAGTGTTCATTCAACACTCTAGCGATGTCATCTGGCTCCACCCACACTACTCCCTCACCCACTTATCTTACACATTTACCTTCATGCCTCTCTTGTTGGAGTGGCCTTGGGATATTTAAACTTAATGGAAACGGCAGTTGGTGCTTGTAAAAAGGGGGTGAATTGTCTTCCGCTGTCAATCCTGCCCTACGAAGGAAGGGTTCCAGGAACAGGTACGCTCCACATTTCTCAGGAAGCCCGGTTCAGGAGTCCGGGCGAGAAAGTCAATAGGAGTAGAGGGGCAGCCCCTTGGGAGACACGGCCCATTGCTTCGTCCTTTTCCCAGCAGTCTTGAATATACTTTTTCTTTAAGGTGTTTAGCTAATATCCTTTTAAATATTGTGATTGCCCCACTTCAGTATCCACCTGAAATAATTCATTCCATATTCTTAGAAGTGTTTGCATAAGAAGCCAACTTTTAAATTCACCCTTTATGCTTTTAGTACTAAACTTTTCTATCTGTAGTGGCAGTGGTGTAGTGGCATTGTTCACTGGACTAGTAACCTAGAGATCCTAGGGTAGTGCTCTGGGGACCTGGGTTTGAACCTTGTCACAGCAGATGGTGGAATTTGAATTCAATGAAAATCTGGAATTAAAGGTCTAATGATGACCATAAAACCATTGTCAATTGTCATAAAAACCCACCTGGTTCACTAATGTCCTTTAGGGAAGGAAATCTGCTGTCCTTACCTGGTCTGGCCTAAATGTGACTCCAGACCCACAGCAATGTGGCTGACTCTTAAAAATGCCCACTGAACAAGGGCAATTAGGGATGGGCAATAAATGCTGGCCTAGCCAGCGACACCCACATCCCACAAACAAATAAAAAAAACTGCTTTGCTATTTACTTTCTCTGAGCTCTTTGAAACTTTTCAACAGTTCTGTTAGATTTCCCTCATCTTCACTGCTCCAGTGAATATGACCTTAGTTTTTCAAGTTTTTCATCACAATATAAACTCTCATCTGGGTGACTGTACATGGAACTCCTTTCCCTGAAATGCCATATGAATTGCACACACTGACTTGAAGTGTGCTCCTTGGGTACTTGCCTAGCAGTTAGACCAAAAAATGTGCCCAATGTTGCGCCAATTTCGCCGATGGCAAGTCATGCCCGAGTATCCTCCTAATGTTATTAGAATGCGCTGAACTTTAAATGAATGCAAATAAACAATCATAACCCAAGGAATGTGCCGAGCCCACACCATATATTTTTCCTTTAATTATGAAAATTTAAGTTACAACTCATCCAACCATCATTCTTGCAAACCTGGCACAGCAATCTACAATTGGAAACTTTTTAATGGATTTATACTGACCCATAAAAATCCATTTCAAGAGACAGAAAATAGCACAAGTCTCAGTGAGAATAAATTAAAAAGAAATGCTCAAAAAAATGCAATTAAGTAGCAGAAGAATGATTTTCTTTTCCACTGTGTCTATGTTGAGAGACACCCGTACAAGTGCAATTGAAGGATACTCATATCTGAGAGGCGGATGGCCAGTTTTGTGGGTGGAGGTTCATTCAGACAAACAGCCTGATGGACGAATGTAAAATATCGAGGGGATCTGGGCATTTTGTAGTCATGAGCATAACTCATTGCGTTCTTTCAAGACATGTAATTGGCTTACCCCCAAGTCACACTTGCCTCTGGGTGCGAACACAAAGGAAACTCCAGGTTAGCAAACCAACTGTGACTAAAGCGATAACCTGTATAGATTCTATCTCGTACTATTACATCCTTGCTCTTATTTATTCAGGTAGATAAACCTCAAATACAATTTGCTCTATTTATGAGAAACAAACTTTCCTTGCCAACTCGAGCAGATAATTCACTTTCTGCTGCTTTGAAAATTCTGTATGACCTCCCTGCTCTTGGGACTGGGCTTCTAGCCCACTTTTCCTGCTGCTTGTTTATTCCTTGCTTTATGAAGATTTGTGATTCCTGCGCTGACATGGGCATGCATTCCTGAAAAGCAATTAGCCTTATGTTCTGCTGAACAAATAATGCTACAAAGCCCCTGGGGTCAGGTTCCTCTTGCATTCTGCTCTTCTGGATGAAAAAGTGAAAGGAGCTGTCGGTGGGTTCACAAGAACCTCGCAACACGGGGAAGCTAGCAAAGCATCCACTTGTTCATGAAAAATGGATTCAGGGGATGAAGACAAGAATTATCATGCAACGTAGAGTTGTGAGAAGAAAATATGTCCTCTAGAGAATATAGAATATGATGGCCGGAAGCAAACTATTTGACTTGGAATTTGAACACAGAAGTGGAGGTCATGGCCCAGTTTTGCCACCACCGGATTGTGATGGTTTTTCCAGCAAAGTTTTCCTAAAATGAGCCAAACCGGCATAAAAGGTTGTGGAATTTCAAGCACGGTTTACGTTGACTGGAATTTTATGCCCAGCCCCATCCCACCCCCAGGATGCAGAAAATCAGGTGGATGCAAAGGGGGCACCATGCCAACTACCAACCTGGCTCCACTGGAATTTTACCAGTGGCAGGGTAGGTGACAGGCAATCTGCCCACCATTGGGCCAAATGAGGCCCTTAAGTGGCCAATTAATGGCTAATTACAGGCATCTTTCTGCTGCCACAGACATTTTACCGGTGGCTGGTGGTAGTGATGGTGGGGGGGAAACGGTGGCGTTGGGCAATGGGCCTATGCCATGAGGATGCCTGACTCCAGTTTTGAGAATGGTGGGGGTTGGTGGGGGGTGGGGTGGGTTTCCCTCCTCTTCGGGCACCTAAGCTCCATGAGACCCCTCCCAGCAGCAAGGGCCTGCACCTGATTGACGAACCCTCCTGATTTCTCGATCACAGCCCCCCTCCCTCGCTGGGCCCTGTCTGACTGGCTCTGGTGACCTTTACTTTTACTTCAGATGTCCAGTGCTGCTCCTGGTCCAAGGCTACGCGCAGTCCCAGCAGTGTCCACCAATCCCGGGGATGCTTCTGGGACTGAGGAGCTGCTGGCTCTCTGGTTGGCTGACAGCCCCTTGGAAGGGGTACATCATGCCTCAGGTGTGGGTAGTTGGTGGGGGTGGGTGCGACAGGTGAGGGGAACAGCCTGGTGGAAGCCACATAAAATGGAGTCCTGTCTTCCAGGGCTGGTGGTGGTGGACTTGTCCCCGACTTTCCTGCTGGTGGGCGGGGCCACTGCCCCTGTGTTTGATCCCGGACACTGAGAGTAATTCAAGATCCTGCAGTTTTTAACACTTATTTAAATATCATTGTGCTGGAAGCTGACCCCACCCACAAATTGAAGTAATAAAGATGGCAAGTTACCAGTGATTGCGCCCTTTTGAGGAGGAGGCTCTTCGGATTAAGCATGTTTTTAAAAGTACAGACACCAGGAGGAACATTGTAAAAGTTTACTGAGGACCTGGCTAGCATACCGATGAAATTAGTAAGCGGTTCATTATAGCCTTCTAAATTTATTTACAGTGATTTAAAATGAGGTTACTCACAGTCGATGGAATAGACACTTAATTAAAAATGCATATTATTTATGGTGTATCCACTTTCAGTTGTAGTAATAAAATTGGACTAGGTTACCGCTCTTAAATACATCAATGGAGGTTTTTTTTTAATGCTTTAATTACTCTGTCTGATTGCGCTGGCTTATGGAAGATTTCACATTTCTGATTATGGGAATGAGTTTGGGCAGAGACTTACTTTGGAAAACCAACACAATTTCCAGTGTAACAGCTCTACCCTACTCAAACCTCAGGGGAAATTGGAGGTTGACAGAATGTTTCTTTACCAATAGCATGGTGAAGCTGTTAATAGACTTCCAGCTAAAACGACTGATACCACATTGATTAACACCTTCAAAAAAGGGTCATAGTAAATATCTAGCTGGGAACAGGATTGGGTAATTGTACAACACAGTGTAGATTGATCAAGCACTGCACGCGATAAGATAGTTCCTGAGCTGCTGGGGCTGGGTTAGATTGTAATCTCTGGAGGCCTGTAATTTAGTAATAGGGATGTGAGGGTAAATGACTATTGTATAGTTTTGCTTCAATATTTTTGGGCACTATGAGATATTCATGTACTCGTTTCCCTCAGGAGAATTAAATAAGTGTAGAGAGTATGATAGGCTAGATTCTGTACAGTCTATTGAAAGAGAAGGGTTGATTGGCCAGATACTTTTTTCTTAATCCATACTTCATTATGTTTCTATGTTCTTCCATAGAGGAATTAATCATTGTAATTGTCTACATATAAATTGCCAAAATGTTATCCTTTGGATTATTAATATAAACATGTCAAATCTGTCTCAGTTTCTCACCATTAACTCTGATAGGCTTAAGTCTAAGTAAAGATCAATTATTATACAAAACCATTGCAATTGTTCACTTCCTTTGTTATAAATATTCACCTTAATAGAAAAGTAAACATAAAAACACTTCAAGCACAATGAAGTCACTAATGGTCAATTTATAAAATGGAACAGGATAACAGATGAAGGCAAGTGTGAAATTGAGTTCTCCTTAATGAATGACTTATATATGAGTAGGTTTTTCTTTTAAGTTTAAATCAATAACCTTTCTGCAGGTTTATTCATTAACTGGTAAAGAAGCATCCAGACGACAATATCACTCACCCACCTGTAACAACTCAGTGTTTGTTATGTGTTATATTAGGAAGATAGTAAATTTTCCTCTAATTCCCTGTTAAAATAGTTTGGTCATACAGCATGTTCCACACCACAATAACAATATACCCTCTGGCAAGTCCTACATCATCACACTGAGCTTCCTTCTGGCTACGCATCACGCAACATCTTGAAATGTGGCGTCACAGCTGAAAGAAAAGCTATTATTAAGAAAATGTCACTGTTTTGTCTATAGTACAATTATTAAGTGATACATTCCAGTGAATTGATAGCAGTGGTGCAATCCCTGGGTTCAGGTGATGAAAACAAACAACCTTGCGCATCACTTGTATTGTTTCTGATGCTTCTGAGTTCCTTGAGTAGAAATACTGCCTGGCAATGAGATAAGGTGCACTAATTATCCTTTGTTACCACATCCAAAAATACAGGTAGAATAGCGCTCAAGTTTGTGCACACTATATGGATTCTGGTTTTAATTAATATATAAAATAACTATGAATGATTATCTATTAGGAGTCCTGAGCACAATTATCAACATCGTTTATGTTGTATAAATTTAGATTAGTACTCGCAGATGTTGAATATCCACAGCCCATACATAAATATTTCAATGCAAATTAATTGAACGCTAGCAACAAATCATTGCATTGTGAGAGCCAATTAATAACAGCAGAGGCAAGTAATCACATCCTGTCGTAATCAACACACATCTGTTTCAGAGAGCTGCTATCTTGCTTTACTATGCAAATGCATTTGGAGTCAGTTTTCCCTCTTGTGCAGTTATTTATTGTCCACCTGTTTTTCATCAGTTACTCAGTATTCAGTCACTGTTTTCCTCAACAGCTCTTGGTTCTGACACTCTGGCTTAGTGAGAGACACATCAACCTCTTGGGAACAAGACACCATTTTGTGTACATGTTCTTTTGGCAGCTGCGGTCTACTCTCAGCAACAACATCTAGAATATCAGGGTAATGGAGGGCTTTCAGTAATCAGGTGTTAATGTCCCTTCACAATACAACTTAGAACCGTGTTTTGCCAACACTTCCTTTCATGTGTCTTCTTACACTGTATCAGCCAACAATCTCACCAAAACAGATTTTAAATTTGGAAACCAGTGTTATGATAAACTGCGAGCAGGATATTACAGAATTCACAATGATGTTGCAGTACATTTTAAGCAGGAATTGAACATGTGACTCATTAAATGTTTGAGAAGAAGCAATTTTAAGCTATTGCTGTATTCATTTCTAGCCATCAATCTCCATATTTCAGCTGGAACTAAATCAAACATTTTAACTCTAATCTTAGCTGTAGTGACTTTTGCAGAATGCACAAGCTGTCGATTAGGTTGGGAGAAAGATTTCGGAGGCAAAATTGGATCCAGGCCAGAAAGCACAATGGGCAAGTAACTTTGGTGATTTGTTCATATGCGGGTCTGATGATTGCAATGTCCATCCAGTGTTAAATGTGCTGTCGAGTGGCTGGATGCCTGAGTGGGGAACTACAAACTGAAGCTCCTTTTTTTTATTGATTGGATATGGGCATCGCTGGCTAAGCCAGCATTTATTGCCCATTCCCTAACTGCCCTTCAGAGGTCATTTAAGAGTGAACCAGTTGCTCTGGAGACACATGTAGGCCAGACCAGGTAAGGACAGCACATTTCCTTCCCTAAAGGACATTAGGGAACCAGATGGGTTTTTACAACAATCAGCAATGGCTTCATAGTCATTTTAATTCTAGATATTAATTGAATCCAAATTTCACCATGATGCCATGATGGGATTGAAACCCAGGTCTCCAGAGCATTACCCTGGGTCTCTGGAACACTCGTCAGTGACAATGCCACTATGCCACTGCCTCCAGTATCACTTCAAGGGGAAGTTCACTTGGAGCAGGTGCTGGAATGCATTGCACATTGACTCAGAGAAGACAGTTGGAACAGACAGTCTGTCAGGTCATTGCCAGGAGTGTGACTCTGAAAGAGGTTTAATGACCTCACGCACATTCAAGGTGAGGGGATGTACTTTGAAATGTCTAATTTCTTCAACTGCATGACAAACCTCATAAACTGCATCACCGCACCCCCAACACTCACACATTTACAATCTCTATCAATCACGATTCATACCTCACGTTCATAGCTTCACCTCATCGTCACACTCTGAGCACTGCTGCAAGCCTCACATCCAGCACTTTGCACACACTGCCAGCTATTCAATCTTGACAGCCATCCCACCCAAGCAGGCTGCACCACAAACATGAAGAGAATTGCCTCTATCTCTTGCAGGGCAACGTGGCACACAAACAGGGGCAGCAGGAGCTAACTGGTGGGTGACAGGCAACATGCCCTCACCCTCATGGAGAAGATGGTGCTTGCCATCATTGCAGTGGTCACGACAGAAGCCTTGGCCAGCACAGAGCTGGAAGTAACCAGCTCCACTCTGACCTGTAGCTTTGGCAATTTGTAACCCCATCCCACTTAGAGGGAATTAGGAGGTTTTAAATACACGAAATGTAATTGAATATGATTTACTTACTTCTGTTTATTCCAGTATTTAGTGCACCTTAACGATGTGTGAACTAATGAGTAAACACTGCCAGTTTTGTTCAAAATAAAACACATTTAAGATGCAGTAATTGACAGCTTTGAAATTGATGTTACTGCAAATAGATATTACTTTCTGATGATGTAAGTGACTGTCCATTTTAACTGGAGGGGACTGTAATAAGAAGCACTGTGATAAATATCTAAAAAAGGAAAATGGTGGAAATACTCAGCAGTTCAGGTAGCATATGTGAAGTGAGAAACAGGGAAACGCTGCAGGTTGATGACCCTTCATCGGAACTGGAACAATTAGAGATGTAACAGGTTTTAAGCAAATACAGAGGTAGAGTCATGGGGGAGGGCATGGGAGAGCTAAGGAGAGCTCTCATAAAATGGAAGGCAGGAGAGACAAAAGGGATAAAAACTTGTTTATGTTGTTCTTTCGCACAATGCTACCCTTGTTCTGCTATTATCACATTCTGCTTTCTGACCTTAATGCCACCATCAGCACCTCCTTTAGCCCTTACCACTACCATTAACACTCCCTTTGTCCTTTAGTTCATGACATCTTTGTCAATCTCTCCTTTGCCCCTGCCTATCACTTGCCTTCTATCCAGTCTCACCTGCTCCACCCGCCGCCCCCTCAAACAGTATGAATTTCAACACATTTCCAATTCTCTTCAGCTCTGAACAAGGGTCATGCGGACTCGAAACGTTAACTCGGTTTCTCTCTCCACAGATGCTGCCAGACCTGCTGAGTTTTTCCTGCATTTTCTGTTTTTGTTTCAGATTTCCAGCATCCGCAGTATTTTGGTTTTATCTGAGATGCTGCAAGGCAAAAAGAAACGGCAATGAGACAAGTTTACAAAAAGAATGAGAGGAGGTGTAAATGGAAAAAGCAGAATCACCAGCAACAGCTGAAAAAATGGCTGCAGAGCTTATAATCTGAAATTATTGAATTCAATAAGATAAAAGCAGAAGACTGCGGATACAGGAAATCTGAAATGCGGTCTCCCCTATATTGGAGAGACCAACCGCAGACTGGATGACCGCTTTGTGGAACACCTTCGGTCTGTCCGTAAGCATAACCCAGACCTCCCTGTCGCTTGCCACTTCAACACCATCCTGCTCTCATGCCCACATGTCCGTCCTTGGCCTGCTGCAATGTTCCAGTGAAGCTCAACGCAAACTGGAGGAACAGCACCTCATCTTCCGACTAGGCACTTTACAGCCTTCCAGACTGAATATTGAGTTCAACAACTTCAGACCATGAACTCTCTCCTCTGCCCTCACCCCTTTTTAATCCCCCCTTTTTTATATATTCACTTTTATTTTTAAATTTTTATTTATTTTTTTCCCCACTTATTTTCAATATTATTATTTTTAAAATTTATTTCCATTTTTATTCATTGTTTTATCCTCAGCATTTAGCCTTTTTAAAATCTTTTTTCCAACCACTGTCCCCTCCCCCTACCCCCACTAGGGCCATCTGTCACTGTCCAGAGTGCTTACCCTGGTCCTGCCATTATCACATTCTGCTTTCCACTCTTAATGTCACCATCAGCACCTCCTTTAGCCAGTACCACCACTATTAACAACCCTTTGACCTTTTGTTCATGACACCTTTCGCAACCTCTCCTTTGCCTCCACCTATCGCTGGCCTTCTATCCAGCTTCACCTGTCCCACCCCCCCCTTAAACAGAATATATTTCACCACATTTCTACTTCTGCTTAGCTCTGAAGAAGAGTCATATGGACTTGAAACGTTAACTCTGTCTTTCTCTCCACAGGCCTGCTGAGATTTTCCAGCATTTTTTGTTTTTGTTATTGAATTCAATGTTGAGTCTGGAAGGCTGTAAAGTGCTTAATCGAAAGACAATGTGCTGTTCCTTTCGCTTATGTTGAGCTTTTAATGGAAAAGTATAGGAAGCTGAGGTCAGAATGGGAGCAAGGTAGAGAATTAAAATAGCAGAGAATAGAAAGTTCAGGGTCACTCTTGTGAACTGAATGGAGGTGTTTTACAAATTGATAACCCAATCTGCGTTTGGTCTCCCTGGTGTAGAGGAGGGGACATCATGAATGGTGAATACAGTATACTAAATTGAAAGAAATACAAGTCATTTGTTATTTCACCTGGAAGGAAGTGTTGGGGGCCCTGCATGTTGGGAAAGGGGGAGTTAAAAGGGCAGGGGCTGCATCTCCTGCAAGTGCATGGATAGGTGGTGTGGGTAAGAGAGGTGTGTTGAGGATGACTGAGGAGTGGACCAGAGTGTCATGGAGGGAGCGGTTCCCTCAGAATGCTGAATGGGGAGGGGAAGATGTCTTTGGTGGTGGCATCATGTTAATGGTGGCAGAAACAGCAGAGGCTGATATGTTGAATGTGGAGGCTGGTCAAGTGAAAAGTGAGGGCAAGGGAACTTATTGTGATTCTGGGAGAGAAGGGAAGGGGTGATTACAAACTTGCAGGAAATGAGGTGCACATGATCGAGTGTCCAGTCAACCACAGTGCAGGGAATCCTTGCTTAGGGAAAAAGGAAGACATCAGGAGTGATGGTAAGGAAGATGCTGTCATCAGAACAGATAAAATGGAGATAGAGAGCTCGGGGGAAATTGCTGAAAAAAGAGACATGCTGTCAAAGCTTTTTTTGCACTCATCAGGACAGGTGCCAGAATACCAAATTTCAAAAGAAGCAACAATTTATACTGCATGAGAAAAGGATGTTGATTGGTTGGCAAGTTGACTCTGATTTGTTAAGGCATTGCCATGGAGAATGCATCAGGGAACTATTGTTCCCCCATGCTTTGGTTTAATTTAAAAAAAAAGATGCAATGCCTGGACATGTTCTTTCTGTTTGCAGAGGATAGGGTCCTGTATACAAATATATGTAACTTCTCGTAAGTGCGTTCAAACCTCAAAAAATAACATCTAATGCCTATTGTGTATCTGGACAGTACTTGCTGAACAATCCTGAGTGTGTTAAGAATTACACTCAACCAATTTCAGATTATAGTTGGGCTCACAATATGACTCACTTATGCTTGCTAGAAGCTGCATATATTCATATGCAGGGCCCTGTCCTCTGCAAGCAGAACAAACATGTCCAGGCATGGTGCCTTGTTTGAATTAAATAAAAACATGGTTCCCTGGTGAATTCTCCATGGCAATGCCTTGACCAATAAGAGCCAACTTCCCAAATAATCAGCGCCCTTTTTTTCATACAGTATAAATTGTTGCTTGCTTTGGAGTTTGGTATTCTTGTATGTGTCCTGATTAGTGCAATTAGTCATCTTGAATGACCGTTCCGGGGTGAGGAGGCTGAAGCCATTTTGAGGCCTGGGCCTCTTGTAAGTGGAGCTGGTGAGCTGCAATAGTTGGCCCACAATAGGGTTCTGGAAGGGCACTGGGTGACATCAAGGTAAATCTGAGGATGAGAACCAGACACTAGGGTTGCAGCAACTCCGATTATTTTTGTGGGGCCTGGAAGAGCAGCCCATTACTCCTGGGCTAATAAAAATAGTTTCAAACTTAGGTTTCCAGAGTTTCTTTAGCTCTATCACCAGGAGAATTTGTGTACCGCCCCAAAAGACTCATACCTGTTTTGGGAGAGGGCTTTCTCTTTTCCTGACTTCAACCACATTCTAATAAATGTCATTTTGAAACTTAGCTTTTTGGCTGTGGCCTGAAGCAGTCACTTTTTGTAGACCTGATTTTCTTGAAAAAGCCGGCCCAGTGCTGGCTGCATTCAGGACAGCCAAATGTTACAAAGGGAAGCTCAGATAGACGAGGGGGATAATGCTGCTTGACCTTGAACACCTCTTTTTCTGCCTTCATCAATACAGTGGGTGGCACACACACCTCTGGCACAACATGAACGAGTTTGCCACATTCGGTGCTTTGAGGCCTGAAAGAACAAGTGTGGGCGCCATTGAATCTCTAAACTAAGGTGCATTCCCACAAGTGGGAGACGATAAATGGAGAGAAAGGTGCCACAGGGCAATCATGTACACCTCCCAAACGAACAGGATTAGGTTAGTAATGCCCTTGAGCCTATTCTGCCATTAAATTGAATCGCAGATGATCTGTATCTCAAATCCATTTTTACCAATCTTTGATCCATATCACTGGATGCCATTAACCTGCAATAATCTGTTTATCTCAATCTTGAAAATTTCAGGTGAGGCAGCATGTGCAAATTCTTGGGTAACAAATTCTAGGTTTCCACTGCTGTGAAAAGTGCTTCTGGACTTCAGCCCTGAACGACATGGCTCTGATCTTTTTAACATTACACTCCTTTATTTTGGATCCTTCCACACAAGGAAATTGTTTCTCTGTATCAGTTGTATCAAATCATTTTAACTACTCAAATTTCTATACTGAAAGGACTACAAAGGACGACTCTCCCTCCAAACTTAGTGTCATTTGCCAGCTTGGATATACAGCTCCCTGTTCCTTCATCCAAGCCATTGATATGAAAAGCTAAGGCCCCAGTTCAGATCCCTGAGGAATATCACTTGTCGCATCCTGCCATTCAGAGTACCTTTCCTTTTATCCCTGCTCTCTGTCTGACTCCCAACCAATTATCAACCTGCCACAAGTATCTCCCAGCAGTGTGTTTTCGAGCAACATGTCAAAAACCTAAAACCAAACCTCAGGAAGAGTTTAAATATCCCAAGGCAAAAAAGCCAAGGCAGGAAAGCTATGGAGAGAAGCTAAGTGTGTAAGGGGGTAGGGTGGGTGAGGGAAAGGGATAAGGGGGTATGGTTGGTGAGGGAGTGGGTAAGGGGGTAGGGTGGGTGAGGTAAAGGGATAAGGGGGTAAGGTTGGTGAGGGAGTGGGTAAGGGGGTAGGGTGGGTGAGGTAAAGGGATAAGGGGGTAGGGTGGGTGAGGAAGTGGGTAAGGGGGTAAGGTGGGTAAGTGGATGAGCGAGTTAGGTGGGTGAAGAGTAGGATAACAGTTAGATAGAGTGTTGAGTTCTGGTTTTGTTGGGCTGGGAGGATGTTGGGTGGGTCAGAGTCAGGGGGTTATAGTCAGGGGTTCGAGGAGGAGTTGGGGGTCAAGGGAGGGTCGAGGAGGGTGTTAGTGGTGAGGTCAGGTCAGTTCGGATTGGGGGGAAGTTGGGGAATCAGAGTGTTATAGACGGGGCTTCAGTGGGGAGTCAGAAGGTCAGGGGGTAGTCAGGGGTTTGGAGGGAGTCTGGGGGTTCGGGGTGGGTGGTGGTGGGGTTGGGGTCAGAGGGGTCAGTTGTATAGTTACCCAGGAGTTAGACTAGGAATGTGCTATCTAACATTTCCTTGGTAACTATCCAGGTAAGTACGTTGGAGCTGTCCGAAGTCTCTGACTCTGACTCCGTTGTCAGAGCTTCCAAGGCAACCTCATGGATCCTTGTACTGGGCCTTCTGAAGGGTCCCAACATGTATCTTTGTGGGTACATCCGGTCTCCAGTTATCCCGAGACTGGAAGATCTGGGCCATACTGCATTACAACAGGAAAGAGAAGGAGAAATATACAAACACATTACAGAACAAGCCTTCAGCTAAAGTAAAAAGAAATAGAAAATTTCGCAAGAGTTTCTCACTTTGTTGCCTATCCTCTTAAAGGAGGGAAAAGGGCAGGGATTAATGTTACACATTGCAGTCACTGGCTGAGTCATTATAGCTCCTGTGAAGTGTTAGTTTTATCCTCAGTGGTGGGAAATGCTGATTAAAAAGAGAGAGAAAAGGAATAATGAAGAAATGCACCATATTTGACACGGTTTAACTTTTAGAGCAGCAGCTGTTTGCCGTTCTATAATCACCCATAAAGTGATAATGTGTGCAATCTTCAGATTCTCACTTGGTTCCACACTTATTTATAATAGTTAACCAAGGTAAGGGTAACTAGGGTAACTATGGCTTTGAAGCATAATTTCATAGGAGCCCTGGAGTGACATTACAGAAACACAATACAATATGCGTCACATTGAGACAGGTGACTGTGCGACAGCATTTGTTATAGATATTAATAAGCTGTTGGCTATGAAATTCCAAATATGGAAACACAATTTATTGCCAATCCCCTAAGAGTGCATGCTTTTATAATTGATGCATTGTTGTCTGAGCTGTCAGTGGAGTCCCCAAACCTGGTGGTGAAGAAGACACTGAGACTAGGATGCTTTGGTGGAATCTACTTATTGCTTGTCACAGAGCTTACTTCCCCAGTCTAACACCAGATGCCCAGTGCTGGCTGACTCTTCTTTATATACACATCTGAGTATCATTAAGTAATCAATACCCAGCACCTGTTCACCTTATTATCTTAAACTATTGGGGATTTAACATCCATCAGCAGAACCTCTTAGATACAAACACGAGGGTGGTGATTTGAGGGACAAACATCATTCCCCTTAGCTATACTTGGTTCACCAAATTGCTTTTGCTATTAAATCTGGTGCTACATCTATAAAAAAGGAAAGATTTCAATCTATTTTGGTTATGTATTTTGGAAGAATAACTCATCGCATTTAATCATAAAACTGACGGTAACTTTAATGTTTGTATCCCAATGGCATTTCTGATGACTAAGAAGTGGAGAACCACAATGGTCGTATCAAGACAGGACTGAAGCGAGCTGCTGGCCCAAGAAGAAATGTCTGTCATTGCCCAGGAATGAAGGTAAGCAACCAGGTAGGCAAATGGCAGATTATGGCTGAAAGGATGCCGGTGTCAACATGGGTAGAAAAATAAGAGGTGGTTGGTCAGCTATTGATATATTTTGGAATTTGCACGTTAGTTCCCTGGGTTTCTCTGTGAGGGCATCGGAATAGGAAACTGTGTGGCTGACAGGAAGGAAACTGCAATGTTTTTCATTTTATGTGATTGGTTCATTGTTTCTATTGTGAGGATTAGCCAAGTAAAACACAGACAGGCATTAAAGAACTAAACGCCGGGAATTTTTCGCATGATTTCCTTTGATTGCACAGGAAACTTTCAGCTGAAGATGAGGAGAAACTCCAGTGATTTCTAAAAGGTTCTCACCAAAGTCAGGGTGGACAATCAGGAGAACTTCCACAGAAGTGTTACCCCAAGTAGTTTTATTATACAGAGAGGTGACATTTATCCAAGGGTGAAGGCTCTTATCATGGATTAAAACGTTTGTAATTCCAGGTTCGATTCCCAGGCTGTGCTGAATAAGCTGATCTCTATTGAAGGGGCAGGACAGGTAGAATCAGACCCTTGGGCTAGAGAAGGAAAATAGTACTCACCATGTCCAACTCCTGATTTCTCACCAGTTGCCCTTACTGGCAGCAATACATGTTTGGTTGTTTGAGAAGGAAATGATTGTGTTTGGTGGGTCCCAGTAGCCTCACATTTCCTCAAATCCAGTCCCACATTGTAATTGGACCAGAAGTGTGACAGAAACCCCATTTAGACAAGTAAACAAATTCCCACCGCACTCTGACAATGCTACAACATTAGAGCAAGAGCAGTCCTGAGGAAATTCCTAGCAAACCTACTTTGCAAATATTAGCTAGAAGGATAAAATGAACCATTTTAGTTGTTAATAAATCTAAAGTGAATATCATATATGTGTCTTGTGTAGCTTTGATTTATTAGAATATAGAGCTCGATTTTAACTCTGCACAAGTGGGCGGATTTTGGATTGGTTAAAACCGGCCCATTATTCAAATGAGCTTCAAAGTTAGAGCACTTTTCAGAGAGACTGATGATATTAAGAAAAAAAAAATAAAGTTAGCTGTAAAGGCAATAAGTCCACAGAGATGCACAACTCGTTTCTCATTATGCGGCCACAGATGTAACTGCAGGAGCAATACAGACATCACAGTCCCATAGAGACACCCAACTTCCAAATTCAGCAATCTCAGCAAAATGTTGCTACGAATTTAATGTCCATGAGGTGCAATAGGTCACAGTGGAAACGCTGCAGATGTAGCACCATTGGGGCTGTTGCTGGGTGGCTGGCTGCCACTTTAAATAACAACATTGGGGGAAATAACAACTATTTTTGATTAATTTTGAGGCTCCTGGTCTGTGCAGCATCCTAAAGGGGTTTTATGGTTTACAGTGGAAACTCGAAACCTTATGACACCAATGTGACACGTCCATTTCGCACACTAGCAATTTTGACATGTTTCTGAATTGCATGGACTTAAACTTCGCTTCCTCTCTTGTGTTATCAACTAGTCCGCTTCTCTTCCATAATATATTTCCGAAACATTATTTATCTTAGGGGTTTACTTTGCCTTTATGTCTCTGCACAATACAGTATTCATTGTTTAGATTATTTATTTTCTTACTTTTTTAGTTATATTGTTCAGCTGATTTATTTTGTGTTTACAAGCCAGATTGAAGATTGTTTTTTCTTGGTTGTCATGTCACCAGTATGGATAGGCAGGGTGTGCATTGTGAAAGTAAAATTCTGTTTTTGTTTTAACTCTGGATTTAAACTTTATTATTAGTCAGCAGTGCTAAAATGCGAAATGATATCGTACCATTTGTGGTAAAGTGAGGTACTCTGTCCCTTTAAGAGAATGCAAGTGCACTGATCATGTGACAACACTGACGAATCACTGTACAGCGTGGGCAATGAGGACTGTAAGTCAAGTTCTGGAGGTTTCTGAGTGAGCACATATGATCTGGTGTTCTGTTCTATGTCTCAACAACCCATCACTGTTTATCCTTACATCAGTCTCTCCCCATTATTGATTGCAAGCAGCAATTGATGAGAACATAGGAAGGTGTGCAGTTAGAGATTGGTTGGCCAATGAACTCATTTACCCAAGACATAAAACCACTTGTCCAAGGAGTTGCCACAGTATTCATATTGAATAGTGGCCATTGTGAAATAAGTTGGTTCCAGGTTTCACACTTCTGTTGCAAGACTCAGTCATTTTAGTGTTTTCCATTCATATGAAGAAAGAATTGCATTTATAGAGCAGCTTTTGTGACCTCAGGAGTTCCTAAAGCACTTTTACAGCCATTTAATTATTTTTGAAGTGTAGTCAATGTATGAAATGCATCAGCCAATGTGTGCACAGCAAGATCCCACAGAGAACAAGGTGGTCATGGCCAGATATTCTGCTTTATGATGTTGGTTGAGGGATAAATATTGTCCAGGGTGACAGGACAATACCCATGATCTTCTTCAGAATAGTGTCATGGGATTCTTCTTTAAAAGGCCATTCAGGGTTTGGTTTAGCATCTGAATGGTGGCATCTCGAACTGTGCAGCACTCTCTCAGTTCCTCACTGGAGGTTTTGAACATAGACGCTTAAGGGTGAGTTTTCAACCACTATCACACTCAAAGTAAGTCAGTGAAACAGAAATGAAGGGAAAGAGTTTAGTAGAGTCCCTCTCATTCACGTGTGCAGGCCTCAGGCTCTGCGTAAGTTGACAGGGCTGCAGCTTCTGACATCTTGAGGGGCTTTCCTGCCAGTTTAAAAAGTCCCGCTCAGGTTTCAGCAGCATTATCCTGCTGCAGTGCTGCCAGAACATTCTTGGTGTCACTGATGGGCCTTCCTCACCAGGAACATGAGCAATGGACCCCCAATCCACAAAAATAGGCCAAGGTCGCAGCAATTCTGAAGTGCTGATTGGAACCCATTCTGCAAGAACACCTCTGCTTTGATAAAAATCCAACCCTTGGAATTTAAAGTGCTTTCTTTTAAAGGATTTAGCAGGACAGAAATAGGACATTTGACCTAATGGGTCTGCATAACATGATGTCCATAAAGCAGCAAGACATTATGATGAAAGTGATGAATTCTTCCAGCTCTTTCTTCCTCCATCCTTTTTGCTTTAAAGTTTTCCCAAGCACTTGTTTTAAAAAAAATGAAATTAATACCCCCTTAACTTCCCTCGCCAACAGCCCTCTGAACTTGGTGATTCTCAGTGAGACTGAGACCTCGTGCAATGCACTGCTGTGACTCACACTGAGATTAGGAAAAGACTCAAAGGGCTGATTTCCTCAGTCGGAAAGGGCCGTAGTTGGTGGAGAAAAATTTCCCACCAAAATCTGGCAAACTGGAATCAGGTAAGGTGGGCCCCTGGTCGAAACAGGTGGGAGCCTCCTTATAGAGTCATAGAGGTCTACAGCACAGAAAAAGGCCCTTCGGCCCATCGAGTCTGCGCCAGTCAAACAAGTACCTAAACTATTCTAATCCCATTTTCCAGCACTAGGCCCATAGCCTTCTATGCCATGGCATCGCAAGTGCACATCCAAATACTTCTTAAATGTTATGAGGGTTTCTGCCTCTTACCACCCTTTGAGGCAGTGAGTTCCAGATTCCCACCACCCTCTGGGTGAAAAATTTCTTCCTCACATCCCCTCCAATTCTCCTGCCCCTTGCCTTAACTCTATGCCCCCTGCTTATTGATCCCTCCACAAAGGGGAAAAGTTCCTTCCTGTCTACCTTATCTATGCCCCTCATAATTTTTTACACCTCAATCATGGCCCCCTCAATCTCCTCTGCTCCAGGGAAAATAACCCCAGCCAACCAATCTCTCCTCATAACTAAAACTCTCCAGCTCAGGCAACATCCTGGTAAATCTCCTCTGCACTCTCTCTAGTGCAATCACATCCTTCCTATAATGCGGATTCCAGAACTGCACGCAATACTCTAGCTGTGGCCTAACCAGTGTTTTATACAGTTCCAGCATAACCTCCCTGTTCTTATATTCTATGCCTCAGCTAATAAAGGCAAATATCCCTCATGCCTCCTTAACCACCTTATCTACCTGTCCCGCTACCTTAAGGGACCAGTGGACATGCACACCAAGGTCCCTCTGATCCTTGGTACTTCCCAGGGTCCTACCATTCATCGTGTATTCCCGAGCCTTGTTTGTCCTGCCCAAGTGCATCACCTCACACTTATCCAGATTAAATTCCATTTGCCAATGATCAGCCCATCTGACCAGCCTGTCTATATCCTCCTGTAATCTAAGGCTATCCTCCTCACTATTTACCACCCCACCAATTTTTGTGTCACTCGCGAACTTACTGATCAACCCTCCATTCAACCCAACATTCAAGTTCAAGTCATTTATATATACCACAAACAGCAAGGGACCCAACACCGATCCCTGTGGAACCCCACTGGACACAGGCATCCAGTTACAAAAACACCCCTGGACCATCACCCTCTACTTCCTGCCACTCAGTCAATTCTGGATCCAATTTGACAAATTGCCTTGGATCCCATGGGCTGTTACCTTCATTATCAGTCTCCCATGTGGGACATTATCAAAAGCCTTGCTGAAGTCCAAGTAGACTACGTCAAATGCATTGCCCTCATCTACACACCTGGTCACCTCTTCGTAAAATTGTATCAAATTTGTCAGACATGACCTCCCCTTAACAAAACCATGCCGACTGTCCTTGATTAATCCCTGCCTCTCCAAGTGTAGATTAATTCTGTTCCTCAGAATTGCTTCCAATAGTTTCCCCACCACTGAGGTTAGACTGACTGGCCTGTAGTTCCCTGGTCTATTCCTTCTTCCCTTCTTGAATAACGGGACCACATTGGCTGTTCTCCAGTCCTCTGGCACCTCTCCTGTGGCTAAAGAGGTATTGAAAATTATTGCCAGTGCCCCTGCTATCTCCTCCCTTGCCTCACTCAACAGCCTGGGATACATTTCATCCAGGCCTGGAGATTTATCTACTTTTAAGCCTGCCAGACCATTTAGAACCTCCTCACTTTCTATGCTAATTTCTTTAATTATATCACAGTCCTTCTGCCTGATTTCCATACCCACGTCATCCCTCTCACTTGTGAACACTGACACAGAGTATTCATTTAGAACCCTACCTACGTCTTCCAGCTCCACACACAAGTTACCACTATGGTCCTTAATGGGCCCTACTCTTTCCCTAGTTATCCTCTTACTCTTAATGTACTTGTAAAATAACTTTGGATTTTCCTGCCAATGTTTTTTCATGCCCCCTTTTTGTTGTCCTAATTTCCTTTTTAAGTTCCCCTTACACATTCTATACTCCTCTAGGGCTTCCGCTGTTTTGAGCCCTCGGTATCTGCCATAAGCCTCCCTTTTTCTCTTTATCCAATCCTGTATAACACTCGACATCCAAGGTTCCCTGGATTTGTTGGTCCCACCCTTTGTCTTTACTGGAATATGTTGGCCCTGTACTCTCCCTACTTCCTTCTTGAATGAGTCCCACTGCTCTAATGCAGGTTTACCTAAAAGTAGCTGGTCACAGTCCACTCTGGCCAAATCACATCTGATCTTATTAAAATTGGCCTTCCCCCAATTTAGAACTCTGATTTCTGGCCCATCCTTGTCCTTTTCCATAACAACCTTGAATCTAACGGAGTTATGATCACTATCTGCAAAATGCTCCCCCCACTGATACCTCTACCACTTGCCCAGCTTCATTCCCTAAAATTAAGTCCAGGACCACCCCCTATCTTGTGGGACCTTCTACGTACTGGCTTAAAAAGCTCTCCTGGATGCATTTTAAGACTTCCGCTCCCTCTAAACCTATCACACTATGACTAACCCAGTTAATGTTGGGGAAGTTGAAATCCCCCACTATTACTACACTATTATTTTTACACTTCTCTGAAATCTGCCTACATATCTGCTGTTCTATTTCTCTGACTGTTTGGAGGCCTATAGTACACTCCCAGCAATGTGATTGCTCCTTTTTTGTTTTTCAGTTCTACCCATATGGCTTCATTTGAGGAGCCTTCTAAGATGTCATCCCTCCTTACTGCTGTAATTGATTCCTTGATCAATATTGTGACACCCCCTCCTCTTTTACCTCCTTCCCTGTCTCACCTGAAGACCCTATATCCTGGAATATTGAACTGCCAATCCTGCCCCTTTCTCAACCATGTCTCTGTGACAGCAATAACATCACACTTCCATGTGTTAATTTGCACCCTCAACTCATCTGCCTTATTCGTCAGACTCCTTGCATTAAAATAAATACCATCCAACCTTGCCAAACTCCCTTGTGCCTTAATTGACCTATAATTTCTCTGCCTTCCAGACTCACTTGCTCTCTCTTCTAACAATTTTGGTATTCCACTGGGTGCCGTACACAGTGTTTATCAGTGAAACTTAGTGATGAGTGGCTGGACCAGCGGACAAGAGACAACTGTAGGCTCTGAAAGGGCAAAATACTGGCACTGACATCTGTGTGGTAAGAAGGATCATCATGGTCAATCAAACCCCACAAAACCTCCCACAACCACTGGCCCCCTACAACACCCCCGGGGTTAATTTCTCCTCTGCCTCCCCCATCCTTACCTTTTCCATCTCAGCCCCACAGTCTAGCTGCTCCCCTCCTGCCCCCATCGGATCAGCAATTTGCCTGTCAGCGTTCACCCAGTGATGGCAACTCTCCAAAATTATTCTAACATCGCCCACCATGAAGATGATTCTGTCCTTGCTCTGATTCTATTAGTGGCAGGGTAGCCACACCACACCACCTGCTACCCACCCAATGGAATCAGACAGATGGGCTGGAATTTAATGGCCGCAGCAATGGGCCAGTCCACCAGCTGGAGTGCTTGTGGCAACCCACTGTGACCATTCCTGGGAGCCCTGTCTCGATTAAATCCCGGCCAGGCAGTCTGCTGGCTGCCATCGGCATTCCCAGCTCATGCAGGGGCAATTCCCCCCCCCCCCCCCCCCCCCCCCCACCTCCAAGAGCCGCTGGCCAATCAGAATCCGGCAGCTCTCCAGCTTCGGCAGCATCACCGGGAGTGGTGGCCAATGTCAATACTGCAGTAGGCTCATCGCTGATGACCCGGGACAAAGGGAAGTGAGGTAGGATTGCCACAGCCAGTCAGGGATGCTACGGCGAGGTAGGTGGGGGGGGTTCCGTGTGAAGGGCAGGGTGGGTGTCTTCCTGTGGACCTCTCCCTTACTACTGGCAGCTCCCCTCATTGGGCACAGGATGCCTGAGAAGGAGGGACCCTCCCACACTTGGCCACCGCCACGCGTACCAGATTCACCTGGCAGCTTTCCCACTTGGCGTAGCTCTGTCCGCTGCTGGTTGAACACCAAGCAGCAATGGGTTGGTGCCTCTAAAAGGCTCCTCACCCTGAACCTTCACCACCCCATTTTCTGACCCCCACCTATCTGCCCACTCCCAAAGGGAGCATTAAACTCCACCCATGGAGCTTTATCTCTACGTCTTCAATAAGAGGGAGATGTGACATAAGCAGTTAAATAAGCAGTTAATGCTACAATGCTGCCTTTTACTCAGTTGCACTACCTATTACAGAACAATGATTTTACATCCTGGCTCTAAAGATTTTGCTGAGTATAATTTTAATATTAAATTTAACACTAGAATCAAGCATGATCAAAAATGTTTAATGCTGTGTGCCCGTGGGATTGGAGAGTCAGGAAGAAGATGAGCCAGTCATAGAATCAGAGTAAATTCCACTTAAATTTGTCACCTATTCCAATCCATCAACATTACTTAACTGTTTCCCAGAGAATCTTGACCAAAGGATGCACAAAAATAAGGCATAAACTGCGACATTTTTAACGTCAGAGAACAAAATTTGAATGGTGGGATTCCAGAGAGGGAACAACTAACCTCAGCTTGATATTAGTTGGAGCAATGATGCATCACATCTTGCATGTCTGCTTTGTTAAATATTGATATTTTGACTTTACTAGCTTCAGGCACTGGAAGACCTACAAGAACAGGTACGTGTAGAACATGACAATTAATGTTGGTTCCGCCTCACAAAGCCATTCCTAAAGGCAATGCTGATGAAAAAGTGCTGAGACTCGTGGGACTGCCATTTGTGAAAGGCTCATTGCTCTGTTCAAATAACTATTGTACGCCATCTGCACTTCACAGGGATTCGAACAGAAGTATATACTGTAGCCACAACCTTGTGAAAATAAAATTAATCATTTCTGAAGAAAAAGAAAAAGCCAAGAATCTTAAATTGCAATTTATGGAATAATATCTTTTAATTTCTGGAAGGAAAATATGAAAAAGAAAAAGCCAGAAAGCAATGATTTGCAGATTGTGCAAGACAGTGATATAGTATAAAGTAAATAAACTATGTAAATGTTAATCTTATGAAAGAAACTGCTAGCAATTATACTTCAAAACAGAATAGTTTTAGATGCTGAGAAACTCTGACACTTGTGTCGACATCTGTGGACTATGACAATCCACTCACTATCATTCATTGATTGTAGCCTGGATTGTAGCATTTCGTTTAAATTGAAAAACCAGTGTGAAGGGTCAAAATACAGCACAACACCATACTGAAAAGAGGACAGCTTTGAAAGCACATAAATCATAGGGAGGAGGGAAGGAAGGGGGGAAGAAAGGAGGGAAGTTAGTTCTGAGTTTCTGAAGAAGACTGATTTACAATCTGCTTTTATTTTGACTCTAGAGAAAACCATTGGCCATTGGCTCTCAATGTGTGGGTAGCAACCCCAGAATAAATATGTTGCCTTCACATATTTATTGGGTCTTCCTGGATGCTGATCTTTTGGTAAATCTGCCAAGGTTACTTGGGGCTGATGCTTACTGTGTGAGACCTGAACATTGTTGATGGTAGCCCAGGCACCCGAACAAACCCAAGCGCCCAATACCAAGGTGGCAAACTTGACAGTGAGCACCTTTAGACTATTCCTTTGTGTGAAGCCTAAATCAGCCCTTGGTTAACATTCCCTTCCAACAGCAGTTTACTGGTTAGTGACCTGGAGCAAGAACCTTGGCTTATTTTTCCCCTTTTTAACCCCAGAATACTGTAGCTGGTTGTAGTAGCTGCTGTCTCAGGTGAAATCATCCAACTCAATGCCTGTAAGAATTGTTACATTCGATAGAATAACATATATACAGGTTAACCTGATTCTGCTAGGAATTGTAAGAGTTAATCGGGACAAGGACAATGTCTGAATGCCTTAACAGATATGACTCAATAATGGTCTGTGGTGAGAGATGAGAAACAAATGCTGATTAATGGGCAGGGTGCCAGATTGTATAGGCACAGGAAAGGAGTGTAAAGCATAAATAGAGGTAGCTGTGAAATCAATCAAGAAGAGGTAAAGGAGAGAAGGCCATGCCTGACAGCCAGGGTTACTCAGGTAGAGAGAACAATGAACAGAGCTAGATGGTATTGTACACAAAAGTCATTTGATATAGTGACATTAAATAAATTATTCACATATTCATTAGATGTCAATAGGATGCATTGATGCAGTAGCTTCATATTAGAGAGACTTAATAAACTCTATAAAGATTCAGCACTCCTTAGAGATTTCGACCCCGTCTTACATAGGCTAGTGTGAGCAGCCAGGAGAGCATGCTTACAACACCCAATGAGTCTGTTACATGTGTGATGCTTTGGGTAACAGTCTTCTGTATACTTAATGCAATGGGTTGTAACAATGATTCGATGAATAGAAGATATTAATCAGATGTCTCAGTTTTTCCTGCTCTTTGAATTTCTATTAAGGGTTATGAATAGATGACAATCCCAAGAAACCCAACAACACTGACCAGGAATCACACCTGTGTCCTCATTGGCTTGCGTGGTTTACCTACTTATAAATTCATTGAACTATAGAAGAGACCCATGAAAAAATAGTCAATGAGGACAATAAGGTATATTTTCCTTCAGTAACGAATGTGAGCAAAAGAGTTGAAGATCCCTATTTAACGCTCATTCTGATACATTTTCATCTGCAGAGACCAGGCATAACAGTATTGCCGACTATGAGCGCCAACAGGGGACACAGGTGTGATCTGCCCACGATGTTCCATTCATTCGTTTTCAAACTGTTGTGCCCGAATTTCAGCTCTGAGTTCTCATCCAGTGAAGTCCTTACACCCTTACACTAGGACATTGAAGGCAATAACCTGCACCTGTAATTTTTAGTTCACACTCAGAATAGGAGGAATATATATCCCGATCAGCTTGCTCCTGATAGTTCTGATCAACAACTCATGTTGACCCAATACAAATTTTAAAATGAAAACGATGCAGCATTACTTTTATAACAGTTAGCACTATCCCTGCTTCTTGTCCTTGGCTAATGGTGATTATTTGTCATTCTTCGTACAACAATGTAACAAATTACCAACACAATTCATTGAGGGCTGCTCTCTTCTACATTAGATGTGATCTTAATGCTTAGAGTGTGCTTTGCATGCTGTCACGCCATGTTTAAGCAGCCCTTGTTGACTTGTGAAACTGATACAGTACATCATTGGAGGAATGAAAACAAGCACTGACATAAACTACAAGGTATTAAATTAAACGTGTCTATGGATTTTAGTAGATGATATCAGCAAACCTTGAGGAGTTTGAGCTAATCTCAATTTCAACAGAAGCAATAAAATTCTAAAGTGCAATCCCAGATGTTAGAAACATTTTTTATTTCTTCATGGGATGTTGCTCATCCCTAATTGCCCTTGAGAAGGTGGTGGGAATCTCCTGGAGTGCGATTAAAATACACTTTTTGTTAAATATTTGTGTTTTAAAATGTTTATTTCAGACATAAAAGCGAATTTAAACTTTCTCATGTTGAGAATTTAGTGAAAGCTTATTAAATTATCAACATAAAATGTTGCCAAATCACCATTTGCACGTCAGTGAATCGCATACTAGTGCAAGGAAATATATTAAGAACCTTTCACTTCACAGTTCTAAGTGGATATGATTGCATCATAGAACATTGAGGCCTGGGTTCCAGCTCAGTGTAACAGCTTTCTCTTTCTGTTACAGATCATGGGGTTTTGACAGTATTGATTCATCCCTAAAAGGCATGGTTAGTAGCAAAACACTTAAGTTAACTTTAAACTGACAATTAACACACAATTCCAGGGCCCTGCTCTGCCATGGGCTGAAGTTTTCGGTTGTCAGTCTGGTGTAGCTCGGACCTAGGGTTCAGGGTCATTGGAATATGGGAGACGGTGGCTGTGATAATCGTCTGCCTCTTTGGATAGGCAAGGATTTTGGAACGGGACCTTACCAGAACATTAAAGAGTTAGCTGCTGCAGCAGAAGATGACTAGAATTTTTTAAAAAAATCAATAATTTAACATTTCTGATCTCTCAATAGCAGCCAATCGCTCTGTGACTGGTATTTGAAATATTGTGGGCCCCCACTTCACCCTGACAGGTATGCTTGCCTGTAAGAGAGGGTCAATGGAGGCCCAAACAGCAAGGTTTCGAACAGAAAAAGTCATCCTGCCAATCCGGCCTTGTCCAGCGACATCACCAAGGAGGGAGGAAATGCCAGAAACACCTGCCCTGCTTTGAGCTAAATTCCGTAACTGACTAAGAGAGGACAGGAGACATGCTGGAACCAGGTCCCATCCCAATTCCTAGCCCATTGTCCCAACTACACTGTCTTTCTCCCCTCCTCCCCTGCTCAGCTGCTAAGTTTGTTTAACAGTCTTACTGGTGAGAGAAATACAAATTTTCACATGGGTACATTGGACAATCTCTTCTGATGACTGGAAAGAAAAAGTCTTGCATTTATGTCGCACAGTTACAATCATATGAGGCTCCATCATAATTTACAACCAATTCAGTGCTTTTTGAAGTGTAGTCACTGTTGCAATGTAGGAACCATGGCAACCAATTTGCACACAGTGGGGTTCCAGAAACCGAAATGTTATGGTGTCCAGACAACCTGGTTTATTGATGTTGGTTGAGAGATAAATATTTACCACAACATCAGTGAAAACTCTTTGCACTTCTTCAAAATAGCGTCACGGGGTCTTATCTGTCCACCTTCGAGGAGAGATGAAAGGTTACTAACTATGGTTTGACGTATTGTTGGAGGGTTCACCATTTGATGTTAGATCTTGGCATTCAATCATGTGACATTTGCCCCTGTTTGCAAATGTTATTGCATTACCTTAGTGAAGCGTCTCAGTGTTACCAAATACCGAATAAAGTATTTGATCTTTTGTTTTATAGTGCGTTGAATAACATCATCTAGAAATCAAAGAAAGAACACAAAAGAATAGAAATATTTAGGGATGAGTAATATTTAAATAAAAACAATTTCTAGGATGTTTCTGTGGCATCAACCACAATGAGAAACGTTAAAGTAAATATCACTGACCCAAAAGATACACTATCGATATAAGTAACTTCTAGCTAAAGTTTTTGTACAATTTATGACTTTCTACAATACACATCAATCGATAAAAATAATAAAACCAAAACCAAACCTAATCCAATTCACTGACTCCCACACCCCAGCACTGAAACCTAATGGTGAGTGAACATTTATCAAATAGCGATCTTAATATGATCAATTTCAATGTAGTGTTTGAAATGGAGAAACATGAAACAGCTGCTAAGATTCTTGATTTAGTTAAGGCTGACTTCAATGCGATGAGACAGAAACTGTCCTTAGTAAAGGGCTCATGGTGTTGGGGCTGATATATTAGCATGGATAGAGGATTGGCTAAGTAACAGGGAACAGAGAGTCAGGATATATTGAACATTTTCAGGTTGGAAAACTAACTAGTGGAGCGCCACAGGGATCAGTGCTGGGGCCTCAACAATTTATTGGATGAAGGGACTGACTGTATTGTAGCCAAATTTGCTGAGAATACAAAGAAAGTTGTGAGGAGGATACAAAGGGATACAGATAGGTTAGGTGAGTGGGCAAAAATTTGGCAGATGGATAATGTGGCAAAATGTGAGTTTGTGCATTTTGGCAGGTAGAATAGAAAAGCAGAATATAATTTAAATGAAGAGAGCCACAGAATGTTGCAATACAGAGGGACCTGGAAGTCCTTGTACACGAATCACAGAAAATTAGCATGCAGGTACAGCAAGTAATTAGGAAGGCAAATTGAATGTCGGGCTTTATTGCAAGAGGTTGGTGTATAAATGTAGGGAAATCTTGCTGGAACTGTACTGGACATTGATGAGACCACATCCAGAGTACGGTGCACAGTTTTGGTCGCTTTACTTAAGGAGGCATATACTTGTGTTAGAAGCAGTTCAGAGAAGGTTCACTCAGCTGGGGTGAATGGGTTGTCTCATGAGGAAAGATTGAACAGGTTGGGCCTATACGCATTGGAGATTAAAAAATGAGAGCTGTTCTTATTGAAACGTATGGAAAATTCTGACAGGGGAAATGATGAGTTGATATTTTCCCTCTGGTGGGGGCAGGAGAATCTAGAACTGGGGGGCACAGTTTAGAGATAAAAGGTCTCCCATTTAAGACAGAGGTGAGGGGGAATTTTGAGGAGGAATTTCTTCTCTCAGAGGATCATTAATCTTTGGAGTTCACTACCCAGTGGAGGCTGGGTCATTAAATATATATTTTAGGCTGAGTTAGACAGATTTTTTTTATCTACATGGAAGTTAAAGGTAATGGGGACAGGCAGGAAAATAGAGTTGTAGTCACAATAAGATCAGATATGGTGGAGAAGACCCAATGAGCCAAACAGCCTGTACTCCTGCTCCAATTTCTTATGTGGTTGAGTAGACTAGCTCCTGGGATGAGGACAGATTGATAAAACTAGGCCTGTAATCCGTGGAGTTTAGAAGAATGAGAGGTGATTCAATTCAAACATATAAAATTGTTTACAGGCTTGGTAGGGCTGAGAACATGTTTCCCCGGGCTGGGGAATCTACAACATGGAGCCATAGTCTCAGAATTAGGAGTTGGCAATTTAAGGCTGAGACGAGGAGAAATTTCTTAACTCAGAGGGTTGTGAATCTTTGGAATGCTCTACCCCAGAAGGCTGTGGATGCTGAGTTGTTGAGTATATTTAAGACAGAGGCCAATAGAATTTTGGGTACTAAGGGAATTAGTGGATATGAAAATGGTGTGGAAAGGTGGAGTTGAGGGCAACGATCAGCCATGATCTTGTTGAGTGGTGTCAATACACAGCCAATGGTAAGTGCTCAGTTCTTCAAATCGCAAAAGGAAACTTGAAACAACTGCCACAACTTATTTGCAATTTGTATACATTTCGAGATGCGTGCCTTGAATTTGGTAGTAATAAGACCCCCAAGTGTTATAGGTTTTACAAAACTAGATTCAACATTTATTAATAGGAGAAATGATTTTAAGTACATACATAGATCTACAAATTACAACCTTGGTAACTTCTAAATCCCCTAATCAATCTAACTCCCAGTTACACTTTCATTAAGGCAACAGTAAGACACAGATTTTAAAGGACCTGGGCAAAGAAACACAATACCCTGAACAAGTCAAATATAAAGTGAGTTTTCTTAACTTCAGTCCTTTGAAGACAGCAGCTTGAGGAATAGATGCTGGAGGTTTTTAACACTTGTTAGATCTTAAAAATGCCTACCCTTACACACACAGCCTTCACTCCTTTATACATATCTTCCCCTTTGAATGCAAATTCCCATTGTTTCATTATGTCTTTGGACTTTATCTTCCTGATAATAAAATCTCTCGTAAAACTAAGTTTTACCAGTAAACTTTAGGAAAAATAGACACACTGGCCAGAATTTTTGGCTCGGTGGGCGGGCACACACCTGACCCGACCGAACGTGAAATGATGCGCGACGATGTTGGCCGAGCATGCCAACGTCATTGCGCAGTCGTACGATAGTTCAGCGGGCAGGCACGCGCCGGAGCCAGCAGCGTGCCCGCTGACAATTAAAAGGCCTATTAAGGCCATTAAATTATCAATTGACATTAATTTTTCACTGCTCTTTTAACCTAACAGTTGGCGGGCAGGCGAAAAGGCCAAGTGGCCTTTGCATTTTTTTGAAAACTTCATCTACGGGCGGGATGAGATTTCCAAAAGCAAATACAAAATAAAATAAAAACTTCGTTTTAAAATTAAAAACATGTCCCTGCTCATGTGACAGAGTCACATAAGGGGACGTGTTTCAGTACATTTTTATGCTTTCTATTATTTTTAAAATATCTCTTCATCTCCCTGAGGCAGCTCCATGCCTCAGGGAGATTATTCAGTGCTCTTTTGTGCCCATGCGCAAAGTTCGTGCTAGGCCTGTTCTCCCTCCTCCCCCCCACCCCACCCGCATAGGCAGCGCTCAGCACTGCCGCTCACATATCATGCTGGACGGGCCTTAATTGGTCCACCCGAATAAAATTGCAGAGTGCTGGCAATTGTGGGTGGTGGTTGGCTTTTTACCCATCCCTGCCCACCCCCTACCGATCCCACATGCCAAGGGCAAAATTCTGCCCACTGTTTCTAAACTGGCTAGGTGATACATTTCACCCCTCCTTTGAAAACAATGTAGTCTGGTTTATTTCAACATGCAAATATCCTTTTATACCTTACATTCTAAACTTCCCCCCTGTTTACATCAAAGTCTTCAGGCCAGCTGCCCTTAATCCAACTAAGTATCACACACACACGCACACACCCACCCCACACACACACATCCCACTATTACTCTATTTTACAATAAATTCCAATAACATTATAAGAATTATTATATCTTCCTGACAAAGGTGGAGCAGGCTCAATGGATGAAATGACATTCTCCAATTCCTATTTCTTACGTCTATATGATTAATAAAGAGTAGTTTGTGCCTGATGAACCTGACTGATTTTTTTTTTGAAGAGGTGACTCAAGTAGTAGACAGAGGAATATTGATAATGTTACTTGTGTGAACTTCTCAAAAGCATGTGATAAAAGTCACTCATAAGAAACTATTGGCCAAAGTTGAAACTCATGGTGCTGAAGGCAAATTATTGATCTGGTTATGAAATTGTTTGATTGACAGGAGACAGAGTGTAGGGTTATAGAACATGTGCTTTATTTGGCAGAAAGTGACAAGTGGTGGCTCGGAAGATTCTGTGTTGTCGCCTCACCTATTCACTGAATTTGTTAATGATTTGGATGATGGGTTAGAAAGCCACATATCCAAATTTGCCAATGACACAAAGATAGGTGATGTTGCAGCATAGATTTACTAGGATGTTACCTGGACTTCAAGGGTTAAATTGCTCCTGATGTCCAGTGCATGTTTGGAAAAGGGGAAAACGATTGAAGCTATAAAAGACCTGGTGGAAGACTACAAAAAAAAGCTACTGGAATTTAATCAATATATATCCGACTGTCCTTTCCTTCCCTATTTTCATTCATAACGGTCTATAGCCATCTCAAACAACAATAAAAAAGGCAGCAGGAAGTGCAGGCACAACTCACAATAAGAAGGAAATAAAATTAATGGCCAAAGCTTAAAAATTGAAACTGTGGTTGTAATTTTCTGAGTTCCTTAACCTTCCCCATTCCTGATGCATTTCATTTGAAACACCTTAAATGAAGACAAAGTTGGTATCTTACCTGCATAATTAGGTGAATATTGTGACTGTTTGTGGTGAGCAATGAATATAGTGTTCATGGAAGGTCTAGAGGTAGCAACATAATTGTTTAAGCATTTGTTGGAGACACTCCTACAAAATGCCATTTAATAAATCAAGTTCAAAAGAACGCTAGAGGCCAGTTTTCCATACTGTAAAACGTACGGTCAGAGAAACATTTGCAACCCTCCTATCAGGTGATGTGATAGTTTGTCTCCTTTTAATGTTTTTCGATTGCAATAATTAGTATATCTGTCTTCATGGAAATGATATATCCAATCCCCAGAGCTCTGCAAATCTTTCCCCTTCAGATAATGATCCAAGTCTCTTTTGGAAACTCTCTTTCTCTTACTTGTGCTGGAACATGTGCCTGTATCTTTGTAAGTTAACCTGAGGATTATTTCAGAGAGCAATTCAATTGTTAATGAAACTGGCCAGCACCAATGACGTGACTGCCTCATTCAGTTTCAGTGTTATTTGTGTTTTTAAAGTTGTTTTTTTTCTTACCCACTCCCTCAATAAACTGTTTGAAATGCACCAGACATCAGAGAGTCATATTATTGTCACATATCAATTTGTATTGCTTCACCAAGCCAAGTTTAGGAAAATTCCATTCTGTGTGTTATATTTTCCTCACAGGTAAAGTCACAGTGGACACATTATTACAGCAAATATTTATTCCTGCCACAACCAAGAAGCAGAGGGAGCAACTTTGCTTTTTTTTAATAGTTCTGCTTTCCCTTGAGTGTAAATGATTACATGTATGCCCTTTCACTGGATGAAATTACTTACTATAACAGGAAAAGCTTTCAGCCGTGAAAACCATGACCACTTGTGTAGTTTCTGTGATAAGAATATTATCGCAAATCTGTTTGCTTCTTACCAAGGATCTTATCATGATTCATTTTGTCACAATCTTTATTTCGTAGCAACTGACAATTCTGCTGATAATGCCTGAATGAACAATGAAAAGATTCAGCTGTCAGTTAGATACTGGCTCCATGCTTGTGTTATTAAATGTTCATGATAGTAGTTACAGCTGGGATTTTAAATTCTATCAGACATTAATACATTACTATTATTTTTGTTGAGCACCTTGATTTATATTTGTTGGGGCTGTTCTGATAAATATTTTAAATACTAACAATATTTACTGCATTCAGTAAACTTTTTGTAAAATAGGAGACGAGAATGTAATGTCAACAATCGGCGCAATTCATGGCAGGAACAAGATGAACATTCAAGCAAATATTCAAGTACAAACTATTACTTATATCAGAGAAGTGAAAGCTTCATTCATGACCAAATTTCCTGAAGGAACATTGCACGAATCACTTATCACGAATCAGTATGTTGTGGAATGGCAAACCTAACCACGGCTCGTGGTTCCCTGAAAATAAATGGTCTAATGACAGGGATGCTGCAGTCATCATTGGGTCTTCAGGGCTGTGGTTGGAAAATCCAGTATCACTTAGCGCAATGTTTTCAGTGGACTATTGGGCAATATATTTAATCCTGTATCTCCACTAAGAGAAAACATCAAGCTACAAGCAAATTAAAGAGATAGCCCTAAATCTTCATAAGTACGTTCTTCATAAAGGCCTCTCTACACAATGTAATGACATAATAGTTATAACATTTTGGAACACAGAAATATGCACAAAAGTCATTTGCTTACCACTAACTGTAGGAATATATATTTCTTCCATTTGCAATGTAACTTTTTGCATCACTTTTCCCCCTCATCTCCTGAAGGCATTCCCACCTTGCTGGGTATGGTTCCATGAGCACTGGACATCATCCAATACCTCGCTGAAGTGGCCAATAGTCATAGGTCATCATTGACAATAGATGTTGTATGTTAATCAATCACGGGTGGGGGTACACTTCACAGGAAAGAAAATACTGTTCTTACTCAAGTCAACACATGCACTCCAAGTTGGGGTTGCCAGGCAATGATCAGGAGTCAGAACTTTGGCCTATTTTTCATGCCCTAGCCACCAAGCATAAATTTAGCATGCCTACTGCCATTTGAACTGAGAACAGGCAACTAAACACCAAGTATTGAGTGAAGCTGGACTTTCCTGGCCTGAATGCCTTACTAAACCACTTAATGAATCCATTAAGTGAACAGGGAAGTTTCTGCTTATTTCTAAAAGTGAAATATATTATAATTACTTAGAATTAACAACACAGAAACAGACCATTCAGCCCGACTGATCAATGCCAGTATCCTTCACCATCCCTTCATCTAACCCCTCAGCAAATTCTTTTTCCCACATGTACTTCTGTAGTTTCCCCTTAAATGTATGGGTGCTAATTGCTTCAACAGCTGCACATCGTGGCAAGTTCCACATTCTCACCACAATCTGGGCAGCGAAATCTCCTAAACTCCTCGTTGGATTGATTAGTGACCATCTCATATTCACAACACCTGGTTTAGATCTCCCCAAGCCTTTCTCTACATTTACCCTGTCAAATCCTATCACAGCTTCAAAGTCCTCTATTAGGTCACCTCTCAACCTTTACTTTTCTAGCGAAAGGAGCCCCAGTCTATCCAATCTCTTTTGGTAGATATAACTTGTCAGTTCTGGATCACATTTTAAAATCCAAGTGAGTGCCTGTCAGTTCAAATGGTAATGTGACTGAGTGATTTAAACCGCTGATTTAAGTTCTAGTCTCACTGGAGGTGAAAGCTTAAATCCCATCACTGGCAAACTGATGGCTAGTCTGATGACCAGCATCTGGAGTGCATTACCTGAAAGGGTGGTGAAAGCTGATTCAATCATAACTTACAAAAGAGAATTAAATAAATTCTTGAAAAGGAAATCATTTGCAGAACTATGGGGAGAGCGTATGGGAATGTGAGAAATTGGATCCCTCTTTCACAGGCACGATAGACTGAATGGCCTCTTGTTCTGTATGAGTCTATGAACTGTGTGAGGCTTGTCTGCATATCTGTTTTGATCTTATAATAACATTAAAAACAAAACTCATATTTATATAGAGCTTTTCGGGTTTCAGGACACCCCTCATATTTTACAGCCAATTAATACGTTTGAACTGTAGTCACAGTTTGAAGAAATGTAGGAAACATGTTAGGCAATTTGCACACAGCAAGGTCCCACAAACAGCAATGTGATAACGACCTGGTAATCTGTTTAGTGATTTTACAAAGTGAGACATTACTGTACTTCAAGCTATTTCCTGGTCATTAAGTTTGTTTGAAAAGAGTTGGCATGAATTTGACAGCATTTTAAATGTTTTACAGAAACTTGTGTCACAAGTAGAAATGATTAAAGAAGATTTATTAATTTTCACATTTCAAGTCCAAACACATCATCATAATGATTAAGGAAGATTCGTAAATTGAGTTTGAAGCTTAATGGTACCTGAATAAAATCTTAGCTAATGTGAATTGTATTCTTCAAATAATTGTTCTTTTAAAAATTCCATTGATGTTTTAATTCTTTCTCACTTTTGCATATTTCTGGTTGTGTCTCACAAAAATATATATTAATTATTTGCTTATGATTTTCAGAAGTGACGAATAAGTAGAAATGCAACAGAATTCAAAATTTTAGATATTATAGTGGTAAAATGAAGACAAATCTAAGATGTTACCTCAGCGTGTATTCATAGGCTGGGAAGATGGACAAACTTAACATACTGAGTATAAAGCCAGCTAAATTGTAACCTGATGTGCTAGTTCTACACAATCATCACTGTACTGAAAGCACTTATTGAGCTGAATTTAATTCCCGCAGTGTGGGTCTCAGGGACAGACCTAGGAGCCGGCACTGTCACTGATTGGAAAAGATGCAACCAAACAACCACAATCGCACAGCATCTGGTAAATTAATGTGATGGAGGCACAGGGGCCATCCAATCATGTGGCAGGGGCAGGCAGGAAGGCATCGATCTCGACATCACCACACAGAAAGACAGGTGCTGGCACCATCTTTAAAGAGTGACAGACTTGCATGCATTTCTCCCTGAATCTTCAGGCTTATCTGAGCTAACTTTACGAAGACCCCTTTGGTCAACAGGAAAATCCTCACCCCCATTTGGCTCAACTGAGCCCAAGGAGCTGACTTGGAGGCTGCTGCCGACATGCCTGAGGGAAGATACTGGGTGGCCCCACAGTTTAATGATGCCTCCCTGCAAGTTCTCCTCCAGGCTACACAGGAAAGCTGAGAAGTTGGTCTTCCCTGGGGATGGCAAGGAGAGACCCTCCCACCTGACCTAGGAAACCTGGATGAAAATTGCAGCAGAGGTCAGCTACCATGGTGCCCAGCAACACTTACGGGTGCAGTGCTGCAAACAGCTCAGTGAACTCCTCCGCTCTGCCAGGGTGAGTCCTACTTATTGCCCAAGGCCGTTGAGGTTTGCAATTGGCAAAGTAGGATGGATTGTCACATGGGGAGAGATTGACCAACCGGGCACTGTCAGTGGGAACACCAGCACCAGCCGTCTGCCGATGCATATGGGCGACAGGCTCTGCCTATTGTTCAGAGTATCCTTCACATCCAATGAGAGACCTATGGAGGAGATATCTGGGAGCCACCAGACGGATGTCACTAGCATATGTGGGCAGCTGATCCTTGTGTGGAGAGTGGAAGTGTTTCTCCTGCTGCTTGCAGGAGAAATGGGCCCACAACACCATGGAGAGGGCCAAGATCGGCGATGGAGTGGCCGACATTCACGTGCTAATGCCCGCATAGGAAGAGGCGCTAAACTGGCAGGAGCATAGGGAGACCATGCAGTTGTGCATGTCGAAACTGGAGTCGCAAACGAAGAGAATGAGAAGGCTTCAAGCTCATGTGCCCATCGCTGGACAGAAAGATATTCACAGCAGCCATGAATAGCATAAGGAAATGCGAAGTCCTTTCCCCTAACTGTTGGTTTCATGAAGGTTTCTGCACTCCAGAAGGTCAGGCAACTGCTGAGACCAGGTGCCTGCTGTCCACCTCTGTGGAGGAGGATTCTTCAGGGTGTGCACCTTCACATCATTCCCCTGCACCTTCCTCCAGTGCAGTGACACTCACGGTGAAAATGCACTTGGGAATAGATTCAGGGTAGCAAACTGGTGAACACATCACAGACAGGCCAGAGCAGCTGACAGAGACTATGACAACCAAGACCACTGACAGCCAGAGGACTGTGGCAGGACAGGCCCATGCTGAGCCCGACCCGAACAAGCGTAAAGTGACACACAATGACGTCAGGCGAGCGTCCCGACGTCAGCGCGCACTTGCGCAATATTTCATTCGACGGGCGCACGTAGGAGTTGGAGCTGCACCTGCCATTAATTAAGTGGCCTATTAAGGCCCTTAAAAACCCAATTGACTCAAATTTTTCGCTGCCCGTCCAACCGTTTGGTTGGTGGGAGGGCGAAAAGGCCAAGCGGCCTTTGCATTTTTGGCAAACCCTCAGCCACAGGCCGGATGGGGTTTCGATCAGTGACTTATTAAAAAATTTTATACTTTTAATACTTATACTTAACATGTCCCTGCTCATGTGGCAGAGTCACAAGAGGGGACACGTGTTCAATATTTTTAATATGTTTGTTTTTATTGTTAAAAATCTTCAGCCGCCTGAAGCAGCTCTGTGCCTCAGGGAGCTTTTACTGCGTGCACCCCCGCGCTAACACTCCTCCCGCCCCCACCTCGGCAGTTAATTGGCCAGCCAGTGTGAAATCCATGTCAGGGCCTGACCATGGGCGGTGGTCAGCTTTGCAACCACTCCCGGGTCTGCCCGCCCGACAAGGGCCAAATTCTGCCGGTTAAAAAGTCTATGGGAAAGTGTAAGTGCAATGACGCATTGGTACCATTTGTTTGCTGTGGACTGCAAAATCTGGGCCAACGTATTGCCTTTGTTTATATGCTTAGCCATGTATTTCAAAGGTTCAGTAGCTACAGATGTAATACATCTGTACCAAACATATTACAGGTTTTGTATCTAGCACAGCCCTCCCACTAATTTCATCGGATTAGGTCCAAGGATCTGTAGTTTTAATCTCTTATACTACAGAATTAGTTTTTCATTTTTTAAAAATTATGATTCATAGAAGTTCACAAACAGACGTGGCCATTCAGCCCATTGTATCTATGCCAGCTTTTTGATTACAATAGTGTCTGTTTCCCACTGATCCTCACTCATTGAAATGTTCTCTGCTTGCTTTAAATAGGAGGAGTTTAAATTCTGGACTCTTGATTATTATTAGCCCAACAAGCCATGACAATACCCTATCTGGTAAAATGTGTGACCCACAGCCACGATGAAACATTCTTGACCCACAAGGGAATCAAAGGTCATTGGGGATGGGCGGAATGTGGAGCTGAGGCCATAATCAGATCTGCCATGATCTTATTGAATGGTGGAGCAGGGTTGAGGGGCCGAGTGGCCTACTCCTGCTCCAAATTCGCATGTTCGTATGTATGTTTGTCTGTTCACATATGGGTAAAATATTTAGAATATGTTTAAGTTGCTACCACATTGAAGATTAAGTTATTTAGATCTCTTGTAGGTGAAAACATTTCTGCATTTGTTTAGAGTTGTGCAGATCACAGAAGTTCCTTTTCCAATATCGTCACTGGAGTGCGAGGAAGTAATTGACTTTCCAGTATTTGCTATCTAGTAGACAGAAAGCATAAAGCAATGACCTTAACTGAAAGCATTTCAGATAAGCAGTGATAAATTAACCTGGTGCATGGAAGTGTCTCTTATCTAGGACTAAAGTAAATAAAAGAAAGGGAAATCGTTTAGAGGAATGAAACTCAACTGCATTGCAGCATTTCTTCAGAATCGAATCAGTGAATCTTTCATTGGCTGGTCTACACACAAAGAAAAGGGAGAACATGCTCTTTGCTAGAAATGTGTGTTTCAGTGCTAGACACCTCCTCTACATAATACAAAGGCTGACTGATACAAAGGGGACAAATACAGACTGATCGTCAAACCATTTTTCCCTTTGCCATACAGGTAGCAGAAAAATCATGTCAGCTTTGTTGAACACCAGGACCTTTTGTGGTCTGATTCAAGGATCTTCCATGCTTAGAGAGAGAAAAAGATTCTCTGAAGATTAATAGTATAGATGAGAATTAAGAATTTATTTTCGGATTCAAAAGTCTTAAAATTTTGTCATTAAGTTAAAATCTGATCCTACTCTACAATTCTCTGAATCATCAAGGAACAAAAATGCATCCATTGGCCCAATGTATCATGGGTGCCTTCCTATTGCAGCGATTAGATTTCTAAATAGGCCAAGATTATGAGGGCAAGTTTCAGCAACACATTCAGGTGCTAAAGAACCTCTGAGGTAGTCAAGCTGGGCTACTGAGTTTGAACACCAGTTCAGGCCGTGTTTAACTCAAGACACTATTTTGGCAAAGGAGTTGGAGCCTATGCTGGGAACCTTTGCCAGTGACATAAAGGGTGGTTTGGAGAACAACTTTGGTGCCTGGGCTGGAAAAGGAGCAGACAGTCTCTCAATTGTGAGGGTGCAGCAGGGGTGCTGGTTTTCATGAGAGAGGCTAGAAAGTCATGGTGAAGGACGACTTGGCGAGGGGGTGTGCCAGCTCTGGGTTCAGTCATGCCATTTCCCATAAGATGCAAGGCAAGAGACAGCAGAACAAGTGAACTAAATTCTTAAATTATAGAAAGCCCCTCGGTAGCTTGCAAAGCTACATCATACTTATCTATTTGTACAGGAATTCATTACCACAGCTACAATGCACAGCCTTTGTACTTCAGCAACTTCACAAATCACTAGGAATGTTTTCTTTCCTTCATACAACTGTTGCTGGGAAGCCTTTCACTGTTGGTGACAAATAAATCCTCACTGTCCTTTTACTAGAGGAAGCCTGAAGCTTAAATGGGTCTACAGCAGCCAATCACTTTTGAAGTGAAGTTGGTTTGAATTCATCTTTGTCTTGTTGTTCAAGGATTCGGAACAAGTCCACATGTTGCGTCTGTTATTCATGAGTGCTCTATGGCCCTTGTGCTTCTACTACTGGTACTGGTCCATTTCCTCTTCATCCTGCATCGCCAGAAGATCCAATGGAATTCACATAACATAATAATATAAGAACAGGAGGAGGCCATTTAGCCCCTTGAGACTCCTTGGAGTAACATGTACTGTGGATAAAGGGGAGCCTGTAGACGTGCTGTACTTGGATTTCCAGAAGGCATTTGATAAGGTGCCACATCAAAGGTTATTTCAGAAAATAAAAGCTCATGGTATAGAGGGTAACCTATTAGCTTGAATAGAAGATTGGCTGACTGGCTGGTTGGCAGGAAGCAGAGAGTATGTACAAATGGAATGTGACAAGGATGTGACAAGTGGAGTCCCGCAGGGGTCTGTGCTGGGGCCTCAACCTTTTTCAATTTATATCAATGACTTAGATGAAGGGAGTGAAGACATGGGAGCTAAATTTGCAGATGACACAAAGATAGGTAGGAAAGTATGTTGTGAAGAGGACATGAGGAGGTTGCAGATGGATTATAGATAGGTTGAGCAAGTGGGCAAAAATCTGGCAGGTGGAATATAATGTGGGAAAATGTGAAGTTCACTTTGACAGGAAGAATAAAAAAGCAGAGTATTACATAAACAGGGAATGGCTGCGGAATTCTGAGCTGCAGAGGGACCTAGGTGTTCTTGTACATGAGTCACAAAAAGTTATTATCCAGGTACAGCAAGTAATTAAGAAGGCTAATGGAATGCTATCCTTTATTTTGAGAGGAATAGAACATAAAAATAAGGATGTTAATGCTTCAGTTATACATGACATTGGTGAGACTACATCTTGAGTATTGTGTGCAGTTTGGTCTCTTTATTTAAGGAAGGGTGTAAATGCATTGAAGGCGGTTCAGAGGAGGTTTACTAGATTGATACCTGGAATGAGCAGGTTGTATCATGAGGAAAGGTTGGACAGACTGGGCTTGTTTCCACTGGGGTTTAGAAGAGTGAGGGGTGATTTGATTGAAGAATATAAGATCCTGAATGGTATTGACAAGGTGGATGTGGAAAGAATGTTTCTTCCTGTGGGTGAGCCCACAGCTAGGGGGAACTGTCTTAAAACTAGGGGTCACCCTTTTAGGACAGAGATTTGAAGAATTTTTTCCTCTGAGGATTGTACAGCTTTGAAACTCTCTGTCTCAGAAGGTGGTGGAGGTGGGTCATTGAATATTTTTAAGGCTGAGGTAGAAAGATTCCCTTGCCTAACGAGAATCTAAGGTTATCAGGGGTGGATGGGAATGTGAAATTTGAAACACATTCAGATCAGCCATGATCTTTTTGAATGGTGGAGCAGACTCGAGGGGCCGAGTGGCCTCCTCCTGCTCCTATCTTGTATGTTTGTATGAGCTTGTTCCATCATTCAGTGAAATCATGGCTGATCTATGACCTAACTCGATAAATACCTTTACCCCATATCCTTCGTACCTTTTGTTAACAAAGATCTATCAATCTCAGAATTAAAATTAACAATTGATCTCACATCAATTGCCATTTGCAGAAGAAAATTTCAAATTTCTACTGCCTTTTGCATGGAGGAGCATTTCTCAATTTCACTCCTGAAAGGTCTGACTTTTAAATTATTTCTCCTTGTCCTGGATACTCCAATCTGCAAAAATAGTATCTCTCTATCTACCCTCAAACTTTCTCTCAATATCTTGAAAACTTTGATCAAATTACCCCTTAACTTTTCACTTGCCAGGGAACACAATCCTAGTTTGTGGTTTTCTCTCCTTGTAATTTGAATTTTGGAGTCCAGGTATCATTTTGGTAAATCTGTACTGCACTCCCTCCAAAGCCAATGTATCCTTCCTAATCTGTGACACCTAAAATTGCCCACTGTAACCCCAGGTGTGGTCAAATCAGGGCTTTGTGTACCTGAAGCATGACTTCTACCCCCTTGTATTCTAGTCCTCTAGAAATAAAGGGCAACATGCTTATTTTTCGTACTGGTTCATGACATTTTAATAATCTATGTAGATGGACATCTCAAGCCTCTTTTACTTCCATCGTTTCGAACTTTTCACCAGTTTCACCTGTTCTATCCTTTTTTAGGTCCAAAGGAGATGACCTCGCATTTACCTACATTGAAATTCATTTGTCACAGTTTCGCCCATTCACTTAATCTATTAATGTCTGTTTGTAATTTTATGCTTGCCTCTACAATGCTTACAATTCTGCCTGTCTTTGTGTATCAGCAAATTTGGATATGTGGCTATCATCGAGGTTGTTTATGAAAATGGTGAGACCCAAACACAGAGTTTTGTGAGACCCCACTCGCCAGAATTTGCTAATTAGAGTACCTGCTCATGATCTCCACTCTCTGCATCCTTCCGTTCAGACAACCTCCTAACCAGGTCAATAATTTGCCTTCAATTCCATTAGTTTCAACTTTAGTTAACAGTCTCTTATGAGGAACTTTAACAAATGCCTTCTGGAAGTCCATATAAATAACATCAGTTAGATACCAGACATTCCCCCATCCCCTGCTTTAGTCACCTCTTCAGAAAAGTCAATCAGGTTCACCAGGCTTGGCCTACCCTTGTCAAATCTATGCTGACTTTCTCTAATCATGTGAAAAGTTTCAATGTTTTCAGTCACCTTGTCCTTAAGTATTAGATTCTAGTAATTTGATAACAGCTGATGTTAGGTTAACTGTTCTATAGCTCCCTGCTTTCCTTCTCTCACCTTTCTTAAATAGCAGAGTGACATGTATAGTTTTCCCATACAAAAGAACTGTGCCCGAATTGAGAAAACTTTGGAAGATTGTACTTAGGACATCTGCAATGTTCTCACTGATTTCCTTTAAAACTCTGGGATGGAAAACATTTTATTCTGGAGATTTGTCACTCTTTAGTGCCAGTATTTTCTTCAATATGACTGTTTTGCTTATGTTAATTTTGTTAAGTCCCTGTCTCTCTGGCGATATCTGACATGTTGACTTCTTCTTCAAATGCCACTGCTAATGGAAAATAGCTATTGAATATCTCTGCCATTTCCTTATTTTCATTGACAGTATCATTATCACAGCTAGCAGTTTCAAGAGGTGTATATTGCTCCTGACTACCCTCTTTTTTCCAAATATAATTGCAAAAAACTGTTTGTGTTAATTTTGATATCCCTTGCAAGTTTCTTTTCAAACTCCCTTTTTGGAGCTCTTACTATCTATTTTATGACCAATTGCTGTAACTCTTCCAGTTGGCAGGATTTGTGCTAGATATTGCATTTTTAAAATGTTTTTTTTGGCTTCATGTTGCTTCTTATCTCTTTAGTTGTTTTTTGGTAAGCACAGCTTTTTCCCCTTACCGGTCTAAACTGGTTCTGTATCACATTACATTTTTTTTGAACATCCCCCATTGATCTTCTGTCACTTTACCCATCAATGTTTGCCTAGTTACCTGTGGATAGCCTCTGCCTCAGCTTTATCTAACATTGGATCTTAGCTGCTTCTTGTTTCTCCCTTTCAAACATTACGTTGAACTGAATCATATTATGACCGTTATTAGATAAATGCTCATGCCCCATTAGGTTGTTAACTAAATCTGACTGATCATTACAAAATCTAACATGGCCTGCCCCCTTCTTAGTTCTAGGACATATTTCGATAGAAAACTATCAACACTCAAGAAAATCACCATCTTTCTGACAGGTACGAGTCTGCTTGCCCCAGTCTACATGCTAATGTTAAAATTCTCCATTAAAACCAGACTGCCTTCAGTGCATTCTTGTCTAATCCCTGAATGTATACAATCTACCACTTCACAGCAGCTGCCAAAAGGCCTATGTACAACTCCCACTACAGTCACTGTTTAAAATCAAGGGGTCACCCATTTAGGACAGAGATGAGGAAAAAAATTTCTCTCAGAGGGTTGTGACACTTTGGAATTCTCTTCCTCAAAAAGGTGGTTGAAGCAGAGTCTTTGAATATCTTTAAGGTAGAGCTAGATAGATTCTTGATAAGCAAGGGGGGTGGTGAGGGTGGGGGTGGAAAGGCTATCGGGGATAGGCAGCAATATGGAGTTGAGGTTAAAGTTGGATCAGCCATGATCTTATTGAATGACAGAGCAGGTTCAAGGGGCTGAGTGGCCTACTCCTGCTCTTAATTCGTAGGTTCACATGTAATGGTGCACAAGGTGGGCATTGTGCTTATGGTGCAAAGTAATGAAACATTTAAAGAAGATTTGTCATTCTCCTGGAATATCCAATATATATTTTGATGAGGCTTTCACGGTAGGATAGCACAAATATCTTTTAATGCTTGCACAAGACAACCATAGAACTGATTGAAATTCCTGATTTTCTTTTTTTCTCTCTTCTAGCCGGTGCAGACATGATGGGCTGTTTGGCCTCTTTCTGTGCTGTAACTTTTCTGTGGTTTCATGGTTCTATTTTGTGCGCCCTCTTTGCCATGCCTGAAACTATGCCGATGGTGCAAGAGAGCATTTTGTCTCTAATATCCCTTTGAATAGAATCATACAGCTCAGAAGAAGGCCATTTGGCCCATCATGCCTGTGCTGGCTCTTTGAAAGAGTTATCCAATCAGTCCCACTACCCCTGCTCTTTCCCCATGGCTTGGCAAATGTTTTCCCTTCAAGTATTTATCCAATTCCCTTTTGAAAGTTATTATTGAATCTGCTTCCACCGCCCATTCCTGATCATTGGAACTTGGTGAAGAATAAAGATTCTCCTCATCTTTCCTTTGGTTCTTTTGAAAATTACCTTAAATCCGTGTCCACTGGTTACCGACCCTCCTGCTACTGATAGATTCTCCTCATTCACTCTATTAAAACTCTCCATGATCTTGAACACTTCTGTTAAATCTCCACTTAACCTTCTCTGCTCTAAGGAGAACAATCCCAGCTTCTCCAGACTCTCCACATTAACTGAAGTTCCTCATCCCTGGTTCCATTCTAATAAATCTCCTCCACACCCTCTCCAAGACCTGCACACCCTTCCTAGAGTGTGATGCCCGGAATTGGACCCAATATTCTAGCTGGGCATAAGCAGTGATTTGTAGGGTTTTAGAATAACTTCCTGGTTTTTGTGTGCCATGCCTGTTAATTAAAAACATGCAGGATCCATGGCTTTAAAAAGAGCCTTCTCAACTCATCCTCCCACCTCAAAGATTTGTGTATGTAAACTCCAGGTCTCTGTGTTCCTGCACCCCTTTAAAATCATACCATTTAGTTTATATCACGCCCTTCATGACCATACTGTCGGAGGTACTGACTTTCGGATGAGGCATTAAACTGAAGCCCTATCTGCCCTCTCAGGTGGATGTAACCGATCCCATGGGACTGTGTCCTGGGACAGTGTTTATCCTGAGCCAACATTACAATATCAGATTATCTGGGTCATCATCCCATTGCTGTTTTGGGAGCTTGCTGTACACTAATTGGCAGCTGCATTTACACTTCAAAAAATGCTTCATTGGCTATGGAACGCTTTGAGATGTCTGGTGGTCATGATAGGCGCTATATAAATGCAAGTTTTCTTTTTTACATTGCCTTTCCTTTCTCTTTACAAAATTCACACTTCACACTTCCCTGCATGAAATTTCATCTACCATGTGCCTGCCCATTTCACCAGTCTGTGCCCACCTGAAATCCGTTACTATCCTTCCTACTGATTGCTACATTTCTGAGTTACTTGTCATTTGCTAACTTTGAGGTTATACCCTGTATGCCCAAGTAAAGTTAATGTGCATCAGCAAAGAATAGTTTCAATACTGAAGCCCTGGGATTACCTCTATATATTCCCCTTCTCCCAAACAGCAACCATTCACCACCACTCTCTGTTTTCTGTTTCTTAGCCAATCGCCTATTATTATCCAGTGCTGATTATCTCCAACTATTTCTGTAAAAATGCGCCAGCTTAATATTCATTGGAGAAGGTAAAAGGCAGATACCCGGCTGCATTCCAAGGAAAAGCATGAAGGTTCTGGAAAGTTAAATCATCCAAATAGCAACATGTTCCAATAAGAATGAGAGTTTTTGCCAAGAACAAGTGAACTGGATTACTCCACAATAATGGTGGAAGAAAAAACATCCTTCTTTAGCTTGTATCAGCCTATTAAAAATGGTTAAAGTTAATCTGAGGGAAGGGTATTGAATGACTGTTTTGTGGTTGGCTGCATATTCCTTCAACCTTGGCAGTGGGAAGCATTACAGGCCTTTAAGCTTTCCTAAGCCACGTCCTCAACACATGAAATGGTTTAGGAATGTCTGTAAATCTAATAATGTGCTGGTGAAGACAGCCATCAGTGAATAATTTTCATAGTTTGGACACTTTTCTCTGGGAAAGAGAAGTCACTGACCGAGGACTTTAAAAGAGGGCATCAACAATTGACAGGAGCCCACAGGAAAATTACTTAATGGAATCAACACATATAAACTTTGGATGGAGCCTTTCCTCACTGTGGACTTTAGATTTTTATATCTGAATGGATATAGTGCCCCTATGATTCTGTTTACTTATCCAGCTGCCTAGATCTTTAGAAATTGAAAATATCCTTCACATTAATTAAAGATTTACTTGAAGACTTATTTACTCAGTATACACTGCATTAAATTAAAATTTGATGTGACTTGGCTGGGTCTCCTGTAAGTTCTGGCTTAATTAAAATGCAGGGTGCAGTTTTTGAAAATTCAATGTCAAATGTTATAGTGATAGGTTCTTTGACAGCTCTTTGCATATTTTAAAAAGTCAAAATATTTTAAAAAATATATATATTTTTGAGTGCAGACTGAAAGTTCAGGAAAATGGTACAGAGTGAAATCGCTGTGGCTAGGTGTTGCTCCCCTCCCCATCCCTCTCTCTCCCTCTTCACCCCCACTCTCTCCACCTCCCATCTGAACTTTAATATAAAATGATACAGACAGAATTTGTTATGGTCTTCTGTTACTCAAATATTTTTTGTATTTCTTCCAAAAGGTAATTTTCCCACTCTCATGGGCACATACAGAAAATATACCTGTATCTTCAAACCTGCAGAGTCATTCAGCTTTACTCTATCTGAATACAAATATAAAAATAAATAATTGGAAAATACTTAGCCTTCCATTCATCAGGACCTCTCTGTTTGTGACCAGCATTTTCCTTCTTTGACCTTCAAAGCTTGCTTTGTGGCAAAGTAATCTCCACTTCCCAGCTCTGTCATTCTCTTGTCACGGTCCACATCATTCTTTCCTCCAGCCAGTGGGTGGGAAAGTGGTCTCATCATCCATCCGACAAAAACAAATGCAGCGAGTGCTAGAAATACTCAATGGGTCCGGCAGCATCTATGGAGAGAGTAACAGAGTTAGCGTGTCAGGTCAACAGAAAGTCATTCATTGATCTTAAATGTTAGCTGTGTTTCTCTCCTCATGATGCTGCCAGACAAATGAGTGGCAAACGAGGAGCCTGGAAAAACTTGGTTGAAATATTAAAAGGTATTTTGACTGCAGCTTAACAGTTACAATGGCGGAATTTAACGTGACCTGCTTGAGGGGGCTTCAAGACAGGGAGGCGGTTGGGGGGCATAGAATTGGGATGGGGCACACTGGTAAGGAAACCTAATGGCTCCATATACTCCAGCAGCAGCTCCATTGTGGCATGAACACTCCAACTCGGCAGAACACCAATTGCACAAGTTGTGCCGGTTATTTATTATGGTTTAAATGCAACCAAATGCGATTTAATGTAACAGGGATCAGGGGCTGTCAGATCCACAACCTATCAGATCTCCACACCTAGCACAAAGGAAGATGGTTGTGGTTGTTGGAGGTCAGTCATCTCAGCTCCAGGATATCACTGCAGGAGTTCCTCAGGATAGTGTCCTCGACCAAACCATCTTCAGCTGCTTCATCAATGACCTTCCTTCCAATATAAGGTCAGGACTGGGGATGTTCACTGATGATTGCACAATGTTCAGCACCATTTGCAACTCCTGAGATACTGAAGCAGTCTGTGTCCAAATGTAGCAAGACCTAGACAATATTCAGGCTTGGGCTGACAAGTGGCAAATAACATTTGTGCCACACAAGTGCCAGGCAATGACCATCTCCAACAAGAGAGAATCCAACCATCGCTCCTTGATGTTCAATGGCATTACCATCACTGGATCTCCCACTATCAACATCCTGGAGGTTACCATTGACTAGAAATTGAACTGGACTAGCCATAAAAAAACTGTGGCTACAAGAGCAGATCAGAGGCTGGGAATTCTGCGGTGAGTAACTCACCTCCTGACTCCTCAAAGCCTGTCCACCAACTGCAAGGCACAAGTCAGGAGTGTGATGGAATACTCCCCACTTGCCTGGATGAGTGCAGCTCCCACAACACTCAAGAAGCTTGACACCATCCAGGACAAAGCAGCCTGCTTGATTGGCATCCCTTCCACAAACATTCACTCCCTCCACCGCTGACACACAGTAGCAGCTGTGTGTACCATCTACAAGATGGCAGGAATTCACCAAGGCTTCTTCAACAGCATCTTCCAAAACCACAACCACTACCTCTAGAAGGACAAGGGCAGCAGACAGATGGGAACAGCACCACCTGGAAGTTCCCCTCCAAGTCACTCATCATCCTGATTTATACATAGAAACAATCATAGAAAATAGGAGCAGGAGGAGGCCATTCGGCCCTTCGAGCCTGCTCCGCCATTCATTATGATCATGGCTGATCATCCAACTCAATAGCCTGCTCCCGCTTTCTCCCCATATCCTTTGATCCCTTCTGCCCCAAGAGCTATATCTAACTCCTTCTTGAAAACATGCAATGTTTTGGCCTCAACTACTTTCTGTGGTAGTGAATCCCACAGACTCACCACTCTCTGGGTGAAGAAATTTCTCCTCATCTCAGTCCTAAATGGTCTACCCCATATCCTCAGACTGTGACCCCTGGTTCTGGACTCCCCCACCATCGGGAACATTCTTCCTGCATCTACCCTGTTTAGTCCTGTTAGAATTTTATAGGTTACTTTGAGAACCCTCTCTCATTCTTCTGAACTCCAGCGAATATAATCCTAACTGACTCAATCCCTCCTCATATGTTAGTTCCGCCATCCCAGGAATCAGTCGGGTAAACCTTCGCTGCACTCCCTCTGAAGCAAGAACATCCTTCCTGAGATAAGGAGACCAAAACTGCACACAATATTCCAGGTGTGGTCTCACCAAGGCCCTGTATAATTGCAGCAAGACATCCCTGCTCCTGTACTCGAATCCTCTGGCTATGAAGGCCAACACACTATTTGCCTTCTTTATCACCTGCTGCACCTGCATGCTTATCTTCAGCGACTGGTGTACGAGGACACCCAGGTCTCGTTGCACATTCCCCTCTCTCAATTTAGAGCCATTCAGATAATAATCTGCCTTCCTGTTTTTGTTACCAAAGTGGATAACCTCACATTTATCCACATTATACTGCATCTGCCACGCATTTGCCCACTCACTCAGCTTGTCCAAATCACACTGAAGTATCTCTGCATCCTCCTCACAGCTCACCCTCCCATCCAGCTATGTGTCATCTCAAATTTGGAGATATTACATTTAGTTCCCTCATCTAAATCATTAATATTTATTGTAAATAGCTCGGGGCCCCAGCACTGATCCCTGCGGTACCCCACTAGTCACTGCCTGCCATTTGGAAAAAGACCCATTTATTCCTACTCTTTGTTTCCTGTCTGCCAACCAGTTTTCTAGCCATCTCAATACACTACCCCACAATCCCTTGCGCTTTAACTTTACACTCTAATCTCTTATGTGGGACTTTGTCGAAAGCCTTCTGAAAGTCCAAATAAACCACATCCACTGGCTCCCCCTCATCAACTCTACTAGTTACATCCTCGAAAAATTCCAGTAGATTTGTCAAGCATGATTTCCCTTTCATAAATCCATGCTGACTCTGTCCGATTCTGCCACTGTTTTCCACGTACTCAGCTATTAAATCTTTTATAATGGACTCTAGAATTTTCCCCACTATCAACGTCAGGCTGACTGGTCTATAATTCCTTGTTTTCTCTCTATCTCCCTTTTTAAATAGTGCGGTTACATTAGCTACCCTCCAATCTGTAGGAACTGTTCCAGAGTCTATAGAATCTCGGGAGATGACCACCAATACATTCATTATTTCTAGGGCCGCTTCCTTAAGTACTCTGGGATGTAGATTATCAGGCCCTGGGGATTTATCGGCCTTCAATCTCATCAATTTTCCCAACACCATTTCCCTACTAATAGTGATTTCTTTCAGTTCCTCCCTCTCACTAAACCCTGTGTTCCCCAACATTTCTGGTATGTTATTTGTGTCCTCCTTTGTGAAGACAGAACCAAAGTATGCATTTAGTTGGTCAGCCATTTCTTTGTTCTCCATTATAAATTCCCCATTTCTGACTGTAAGGGGCCTACATTTGTCTTCACCAATCTTTTTCTCTTCACATACCTATAGAAACTTTTACAGTCAGTTTTTATGTTCCCCACAAGCTTACTCTCGTATTCTATTTTCCCCTTCTTAATCAATCCCTTGGTCCTCCTTTGCTGAATTCTAAACTGCTCCCAATCCTCAGGTCTGTTGTTTATTCTGGCCAATTTGTATGCCTCTTCCTTGCATCTAGTGCTATCTCTAATTTCCCTTGTAAGCCATGGTTTGGCCACCTTTCCTGTTTTACCTTTGCGCCAGAAGGAATAAACAATTGTTGCAGTTCACCCATGCACTCTTTGAATGTTTGCCATTGCCTATCCACCGTCATCCCTTTAAGTAACGTTTCCCAATCCATCATAGCCAACTCACGCCTCGTACCATTGTAGTTTCCTTTATTAAGATTCAGGGCCCTAGTCTCAGAATCAACTACGTCACCCTCCATCTTGATAAAGAATTCCATCATATTATGGTCGCTCATCCCCAAAGGGCCTCGCACAAGTAGATTGCCAATTATTCCTTTCTCATTACACAATACCCAGTCTAGGATGGCCTGTTCTCAAGTTGGTTCCTCAATGTATTGGTCCAGAAAACCATCCCGTATACACTCCAAGAATTCCTCCTCTATGATATTGTTACTAATTTGATTTGCCCAATCTATATGCAGATTAAAGTCACCCATAATTACAGATGTTCCTTTATTGCATGCATCTCTAATTTCCTGTTTAATGCCATTCCCAACATCACCACTACAGTTTGGGGGTCTATATACAACCCCCACTAACGTTTTTTGCCCCTTAGTGTTTCTCAGCTCCATCCACATTGTTGGAGCTAATATCTTTCCTCACTATTGCGTTAATTTCCTCTTTAACCAGCAAAGCAACTCCACCACCTTTTCCTTTTCGTCTGTCTTTCCTAAATACTGAATACCCCTGGATGTTCAGTTCCCATCCCTGGTCACCCTGCAGCCATATCTCCGTAATCCTGGCTATATCATACTTGGAAATATAGCGCCTTTCCTTCACTGTCGCTGGGTCAAAATCCTGGAATTCCCTCCCTAACAGCACTGTGGGTGTACCAACACCACAGGGATTGCAGCGGTTCAAGAAGGCAGCTCACCACCACCTTCTGAAGGGCAACTAGGGATGGTCAATAAATGCTGGCCCAGCCAGCAAAGCCCACATCCTGTGAATGAATAAAAAAGAAAAGCAATAGCAGCATGCAATAGACAGGGTTAAGCAATCTCGCAATGAACAGATCAGATCAAAGCTCTGCAGTCCTGCCATATCTAGTCGTAAATGGTGGCCAATTAAACAACTAACTGGAGGATGAGGCTCCACAAACATCCCCATAATGAATGATTGGGATCCCAGTACGCCAGTGCAAAAGACAAGGCTGAAACATTTACAATCATTTCAGCCTGAAGCATTGAGTAGATGATCCATCTCAATCTCCTCCTGAGGTCCCCAGCATCACGGATCCAAGCTTTCAGCCAATTTCACTCACTTCATGTGATATCAAGGAAAGGCTGAAGGCCCTGGATACAGGAAAGGCTACGGGCCCTGACAGCATTCTGGCTGTAGTGCTGCAGTAATTGCGCTCCAGGGCTAGCTGCATCCCGAGCTAAGTTGTTTCAGTACAAAGATAGGAAAATTATCCAGGTTATGCCCTGCCTACAAAAAGCAGAGAAAATTCAATCTGACCAATTACCGCCCCAGTCTACTGTCAGTCTACTCTCGATCATCAGCAAAGTGATGGAAAGTGCAGTTGTCAGTGCCATCAAGCAGTACTAACTCACCAATACTCTACTCATAGATGCTCAGTTTGGATTCCGCCAGGGCCACTTAGCTCAAAGCCTCATTGTAGCCTTGGCTCAGGCATGGAAAAAATAGCTGAACTCCAGAGGTAAGTGAGAGTGACTGCCCTTGACATGAAAGCAGCATTTGACTGAGTTTGGCATCAAGGAGCCCTAGCAAAATTGAAGTTAGTTGGTATCATGGGCAAGACTCCACTGGACTCCACCTAGCACAAAGGAAGATGGTTGTGGTTGTTGGAGGTCAATCATCCCAATCTCAGGACATCACTGCAGGAGTTCCTCAGGGTAGTGTCCTAGGCTCAACCATCTTCAGCTGCTTCATCAATGACCTTCCTTCCATCATAAGGTCAGAACTGGGGATGTTCACTGACGATTGCACAATGTTCAGCACCATTTGCAACTCTTTAGAGGCTGAAGTAATCCAAATCCAAGGGCAGCAAGACCTGGACCATATCCAGGCTTTGGCTGATAAGTAACATTTGTGCCATACAAGTGCCAGGAAATGGCCATCTCCAACAAGAGAGAATCCAACCAACTCCCCTTGACATTCAAAGGCATTCCCATCAGTGTATCCCCTGCCATCAACATCCTAGGGGTTACCATTAACCAGAAACCTAACTGTCATATAAATACTGTGGCTATAACAACAGGTCAGAGACTGGAAGCTCTGCAGCAAGTAACTCACCTCCTGACTCCTCAAAGCCTGTGCACCATCTACAAGGTAGAAATGAGGAGTGCGATGGAATGCTCTCCACTTGCCTCCACTTGCAGCTCCAACAATACAGAAGGTGCTTGACACATCAAAGACGAAGCAGTTTGCTTGATTGGCACCCTATCCACCACCTTAATTATTCTCTCCCTCCACACTGATGCAGCAGTGTGTACCATCTACAAGGCACACTGCAGCAACCGGTCAAGGCTGCTTCGGCAGCACTTCCCAAACCCACAACCTCTGCCACCTAGAAAGACAATGGCAGCAGACACATGTGAACACCACCGCCTGCAAGTTCCCCTCCAAGCCACATGCCATCCTGTCTTGGAACTATATCACCGTTCCTTCACTGTCACTGGGTCAAAATCCTGGGACTCCATTCCCAACAGCACTGTGGGTGTACCTACACCACATGGACTGCAATAGTTCAAGAAGGCAGCTCACCACCACCTTCTCAAGGGCAATTGGGAATGGGCAACAAGTGTTGGCCTAGACAGTGACCCTCACCTCCCATGAATGGATATAAAAATAAATAAATAAATAAGTTTATAAAGGAGGTTACTTGAGTCTTGCTAACACATTGTGGGGTAACTTTCAAATTTTGATTTGTTGAGGGGGCAGGAAACTGGCTTTGTCAGGTGGATAGCCTGTTACACACACGCCAATTTTCCTTTTCAATAAACTCAGTTTTCTATTCTCCATGTTAAGAATTATTCCTACTGCTCTCACAGGAAATAAATTGGATAAGTTCCATTGAGAACCTACAACCCCATTACCGTTGTATCATTGTGATACCAGGATGGTAAAAGTTGAAACAAAAACAAAAAATGTTGGAAAATCTCAGCAGGTCTGACAGCATCTGTGGAGAGAAAGGCAGAGTTAACGTTTCGAGTTTGTATGACTCTTCATCAGTTGCAAAAGAGTCATACAGACTTGAAACATTAACTCTGCCTTTCTCTCCACAGATGCTGTCAGACCTGCTGAGCTTTTCCAGCATTTTTTGTTTTTGTTTCCGATTTCCAGCATCTGCAGTATTTTGCCTTTATCCTGGTAAAAGTTGAACTGGATGAACTGGTCTTTTTTGTTAGACAATTCTTATGTTCCTGTCGCACTAGTTCTTAGCTCTTGTCATGGTTCACCTCTATTATACTGTTCCTCAAATGTATTTCACATCACCATTCACACTGAAACACATGGAATAAATCAAATCTAGTCCCATTGACATAGCTAGTAGTGACACACAGAATAATTTATGGTGCCACAACAATAAATAATATCTGTATCTGGTATCAAAGTTGAGGATGATGTTTGCAAATGAATATTAATACTCCCACTTAAAACAATTTTTCACTATGATTCTGTGCTAACAACACTGCAATTACTCCAGATACTAGGGATAGATGATCATTCAAAGTCAAGCAAGCTTAAAAACCCATTTTTCTTCTTCCCCTCTCCCTTTTGTTTGGAAGTTAATTAAAAAACAATCAAAATTGCACAGCCTATTTGGAATAAATTCCCCATTAGGATGATGGGGTTACTAAATTATTTGTACTTTGTTTTTCTCATGCATGTAGTAAGATTGATGATATCACCACCAAACACCCCCTTCAAAGTAATGAAGTGTCTTTATCCAATGAGTAGCTGAGCCACATAGAGCAGGAAAAGGGTTTGATTCAGTCGCAGCTTTCTCACGTTCTCACACTGGAATTCCATGTTGATGCCATGGTCTATACTCATAGTATTGGCCCTGCTTTTTTTAAAACCAAGCTTCTAGGGCATTGGTGTCTGCTCTACTTGGTTGGATTTTCTTATTCCTTTTTCACCACTGCCCTGTCCCCCATCCCTTTAGCTATTCACACACTCTGGGTTGAATCTTGTTAGACTGGCGGTGGCCCCAATGATGGGCCATAAATATGGAAGCAACCCTGCCAGCCTGGCCAGACTTTAGGTCCGTCCTGCAGCTAATGTACTTCCTTCAGGGCTCCTATCCTCAGTCATAGGGCTGGCAGGGACCGGTGGGCACTGCTGGGACTGTGCCCAATGAGAGGATGAAACAATGGGTGCCATCCTTGCAGCAAGGTAAGTGGAGTCGGGGGTCACCAGTGCCAGTCAGGCAGGTCCTGGTGAAGAGGCGGGATGGTTGGTGAGGGCAGGGGCGCTGTTACTGCGGGAGCAGCACTGCCACTGGGGGCCCCTCAATGGGCCAATGAGCGCCCGATTAGGAGGGCCACCCCCGAGCTCACAGAGAAGTCACCAGGGTTCAGCAAGCAGTCTCCCCTTGGGCCAGAGGGCCCACCCGCCATGGTATACTGTTAGTGCCTGCGGGAAGAGGGCCTTATTTGCCACTTAAGTGGCACAATTGTCCTCTGGGCAGGAGGGCTACCCTCCACCTTGCCTGTCATTGGCAGAATGCCATGGTGGAGGGAAGTAAACGATATTCCAACCCCCCACTTCCAATTTTATGGTCTGGCTCTGCCTCCTATCCTACTCTGCCAGGCCCTAGATAATCCATCTCTCTCAGTCTTCTATATATATTGCACTTCTTCACTCTCTCTCATGCCTTCTACTGGCTCACTGATATATCAGTTTTGCCAGTTTAACACCTCCTGTTTTCCACTTAAGTACTTTACAGGACATTCACTTTTCTTCTTAGGTGTCAGTCTTGGCTTACTGGTAACACTCTCCCCACTGAATCAGAAACATGTGGGTTGAAACTCCATTCTAGGGACAGGAATACATAATGGCTGACACTTTGGAGATACCAGGTGCAAAGTTCAGATCGTTGCCCCTATATTTTTGACAGCAATGAGTGTCCTTAGCGGTCTAAAATGGCATCCTTAACATGCACGCTTACTTCTGGCCTGGGTGCCTTATCAGAGAGGGTGTTAATGTACATGCAGTGAGCACCTGCCAGAAATATGGTGCATCTAAAGATCATCTCATTTATCAGTGTGCAATGCTAACTCGACACCAGCACTGCCATTTTACAGCTCAGTGTTCCTGCTATAAGACCCTCTCTTATGTGCACAGAGCTGAACATGCGCACAGTCAGCAGCAGGATGAACCCCTCTACAGGCACTAACTTAAATGATCATTAACTCCTTTCAGGCTAATTCCTGAATGATTTCTATTGTATTTACCAAAGAGGGGAACAAGGCAGACAAGAAGGATGGGTTTGAAATATTGGATCAGATAAATGTGGTGATGGAGGAGCTTTAAAGTGTTCAGCATCATTGAAAGGGGATAAATCACCAGATGAGGATAAGATAATCCCAGGCTTCTAAGACAAGCAAGGGAAGAAATAGTGGAGGCTTTGACCATCATTTTTCAATCCTCTCTGGCTATAGGTGTACTTCTGGAGGAATACGAGTGATGTACAATTGTTTAAAGAGGGAGGAAGAGATAGACTAAGTAATTACAGGCCAATGAACCTAACCCAGTGGTAGGAAAATGGTTGGATAAAGTTCTGAGGCACTGTATAAGTCATCATGTGGAAAGATATGGATTAATAAAGGATCACCACGAACTTGTTACGGGAAGGTTATGTCTGACTGACGTGATTGAATTTTTTTGAGGAGGTAGCAAGGAAGGTCGATGAGGGTAGTCTGTTTCTTGCAGTCTGCATGGATGTTAGCATAGATTTTGTCAAGATCCCACATGGAAGATTGGTCAGAAAATTAAAAGCTTCTGGTGTCCAACAGGCAGTGGGAAACTGGATTCAAAATTGGTTGAGTGGCAGGAAACAAAGGGTAAGGGTGATTGGGAGAATTTAAGACAGGGGCCGGGATTTTCCAGCCCCTGAGGCAGGGCTGGGGAGCCATTGAAATCTCCGTTCACATGGACAGAACCAGAAGATCCCATCAGCTTGAGGGGCTGGAAAATTCTGGCCTGGAAAGCTGTTTCCAGTGGGATTCCACATGGCTCAGTACTGGGTTTCATGCTGCTCATGGTATAGATAAATTATTTAGAGTTAATTGCAGGGGGCATATTAGAAAGTTTGAAGAGAACATGAAAATTGGCCATATGTTTGCTCGTAAGGAAGAAAGATGGAAGATAATAATAGACTGACCAGATGGGCAGAAAAGTGGCAAATGGGATTCAATCCGGAGAAGTGTGAGGTGATGTACTTGGGAAGGAAAACAAGGCAAGGGGCTACCCAACAAAATGGAAGGACACTGAGAAGTGCAGAGGAACAGAGGGACATTGGAATGTGTGTCACTGAAGGTAGCAGGATGGGTAGATAAGGTGATTAAGAAGATATAAGGGATACTTTCCTTTGTTGATTGAAGCATATAGTTTAAGAGCACAGAAGATGCTACAATGATATAAATCAAAGCTAGGGTGTTGCATGCTGTTCTGGGGTCACTGCATTTCAGGAAGGATGTGATCATTATTCGTTCTTGGGATGTGTGTGTCACTGGCAAGGCCAGCAATTATTGCCCCTCCCTAATTGCCCTTGTGATTAGCCATCTTGAATCAGTCCACCAGAGAGGAGATCTACGAGGATGGAGAATTTTAGCTGTAAACAAAGATGGGATAGGCTACTGTTGCTTTCTTTGGAATAGAGGAGGCTGGAGGGAGATTTAGTTCAGGCATACAGAACTAGATAGATTGATGGAAAGGACCTATTTCCCTTAGTACAGAGGTCAATAACCAAGAGTATAGAGTTAAAATAGTTGGTAGAAGGTGTAGAGGGAAGTTGAAGAGTCATCTTTTCACTCAGGGTGTTGCAGGTCTGGAACTCATTGCCTAAAGGTGTGGTAGGGACAGAAACTCTCATCATAATTAAAAAACACTTGGATATGGACTTGAGGTGCCATAACACACATGGCTATGGATCCATGAGCTAGAAGGTGGGATTTGGATCGTTAGGTCTTTTTCGGCAGACAAAGGTAGGATGGCCAAATAGTCCCTTTTCTGTGCCGTAAATGTTTCAATGTTTCTATATTTCTAGTGGTTGTTGCTGTGATTGTACATGTGGCTGGTACAATCTGGAATGATTTAAAGTTGCTAAAGATTACAGGAAGGGTATGACAGGTGCTAAAGGAGTTCTTCCTGGCCTCAAAGCTTCTACACAAACCAATTGCTCCCATACATAGACAGATTACTAGGCATTCCCCTAAGAGTGCAACATGACAGAGGGAAAGAGCAGAGGTGACCCAGAGTAGGGCAAGCTGCCCGAAGAGGTAGGAGAAGTGCTCTCAGCAGGAGACTATATCTACCCAGGGTGTTTAAAGAGCAATGTTTCTACATGATACTCAGTAAAGAACAATGTGTCAGATGTCTGCACTTCACTAAGGACATCAGCACTGAAATTTACCAGCTGCTCCAGCCACATTTGCAACCTCAAAATAGGGTGAGGATGGCATTGCCAGCATCTGTGAAAGTGACCTTGGCCATGAGCTTTTATGCATTGAGCTCCTTCCAGGCTGAAGCTGGAGATTTTTGCAACATCTCTTAGTTTGCTGTCAGGGTTGCAGATTTCCCCATAGTGCAGGGTGCCACTGACTGCACGCACATCACTTAGCGGGCGCTGAGTATGTCAACTTTGTCTATACCTCAACCAGTCCCTCAACATTCAGTTGGTGTTCTACCATATGCAGTGAATCGCACACATTGTGCCTGGTCTCCTAGCAGCAGTCAAGATATTTTCATCCTCCAACAGTCCGCTGTGCCATCTGCTTTTGAGACAGTATAACAAGCCTTTAGAAGTTACTGGTGAAAAGCTATCCCACTGATAACATGGCTTATGAATCAACCTAAGCACATGTGGGCAGTTTTCATTCAATGAAAGCTGTGTTGACACACAAAATGTGATAGAGTTGATCCTTGTAATACTGAACTAATGCTTCAGCTGTCTCGACCGCTCTGGGAAGAGTGCTCAGCAAAGCGTGTGCCCAAGATTTGTGGTGCTCTGCTGCATGGTGTACAACTTTGCTATCAGGAAGGGGTACTCTTTGCCTCCAGCTAAATGGAGGGTGGCTGAGGAACAGGAACATGAGGGAGCTGAAAGAAGGAGGAAAGAGGAGGGGGGGAGGAATATGAAGGCAAAAAGCAACCTAGACAGCAACTTTGTGGCTGGGCTGTCTGTGAATAACTCATTCAACCAGGAGACCAGTAACTGTAACCCCAATTCCCCATTCACCAATGGTTCCACATCTTACTATCCCCTTAGAGACCAATAACTGTCAAAAGAAAGGAAACTCTACGAAATCAACAGAAAGAAAACCAATGGACATGATTTCACTGACTAAACTTTTACCGTAACAAACTACCCAAAATTTACATAATTCAAACATTACTTAATAAGTGAAGGATAGTTCAAACAAAGAGGTAAATTTCCCTTTAAATAGTCAATGCAACAAAGATATGCCTCACGTAGTTAGGAGCACTTGCAATACTTCCCAAACAAATGTGGGACCACATGCAATCTCACTGTCTTCCAACTTTGCGTCCATTATGTAAGATCTCTCACTTCCCATCCAATTGCTTTGGCCCTTGAGTTGCATTCACCAGCAGCCATATTCCATCCGAAGTCCCCAGGCATAGTTACCACCGACAAAGTGCATGTCCACGAACCCTCTCCAACTCAGGTCATGATAACATCACTTTGGTCTTAAAGGGATATTGCACAAAATGAAAATACATGCTTCTCAGAGCACATCGATCATCAAAGTTTCACCACAGACGTTGCTGCTCTAAGGTCCATCCTCTCTTAGTATTCACATCTCATCCCTCTGCAGCAGCAATCCTGTGCATTGGATAATCAGACATTAAGGTAAGGTTCTAATTAAGCCTCTGTACCATAGTTATCATTAAGTAACAGCAACATTTTGAAGTTGTAACTTGGATTTCCATTTCCACGTCAATAATTTGCAGTGTTCTAAAAGGCATCAAATAATTGTTTACATATTTATTTTGTTCATAAAGAAAATTAGAAATTATAGGAAGCTTTACTATGGATTCCATATTTAACCTTGACATGGAATATGTCACAATCTATTGGATCAATTCTCAGGAATGGTTTTGCTCACTGGTACACTAGAGTTCCTCGATCACCCTCTGCATGCAGGAGTACTGAAGGGGAAATAAACAAAATCTCTTTTGCATTGAATTGGCCCCAACACGAGATGTCTGATCACTGGAGATTCAAATCAAGTGATTAACTCAGTGATTAGTCAGGCAAGTCCACTGTTGATGACTGATCTATTAGCTTAGCTCATTGACAGGTCATGGAGATTGACCTGAGAGTCCAGATACCTGCACAGTTCAATGTGCTGATGGGTCGAAAGATCTTGAGTGAACAAGCAGCGGAAAATTCATCTGCGTTTTGTGCTGGTGAGCGGCATGGGTTTAGTTGGCTAGATTTGGTTTACAACATTTCTAAACCGGGGGTGGGGGGGGAATGCGGGTGGGGGGATGTGAGGGTGGGGGGGGTGCAGGGGGAGCGGGAGTGTGGGTTGCGGGGGAGGGGTGCAGGTTGGGGGGGGGTGCAGGTGGGGAGTGGGGGTGCGGGTTGCTGGGGGGGGTGCGGGGGCGCGGGAGTGGGGCTGGGGGTGCAGGGGTGGGGGGTGCGGGGGGGAGCGGGGGGTTTGCGGGGGGGTGCGTGGGGGAGCAGGAGCGGGGGGGGTTGCGGGTGTGTGCGGGGGGGGGAGCAGAAGCGGGGGTGGGGGTTGCGGGGGGGTGTGCGAGGTGGAGGGGTGCAGGTGGGGAGTGGGGGTGGGGGTGGAGTGCGGGGGTGGAGAGGTGCGGGTGGGGAGTGGGGGTGGGGGTTGCGGGGGGGGTGCGGGGGTGGAGAGGTGCGGGTGGGGAGTGGGAGTGGGGGTTGCGGGGGGGGGTGCGGGCGGGAGCGGGGGTGGGGGTTGCGAGGGGGTGCAGGTGGGGGGATGCGGGTATGGAGGGTGCGGCGGTGGGGGTGCAGGGGGGTTGGAGGGTGTGGGTGTGCAGGGTGCGGGGGTGGCGTGGTGCGGGTTGGGGGGTGGGGGTGGGTGTGGGTGTGAGGGTGGGGGTGTGCGGGGGTGGGGGGTGCGGGGGTTGGAGGGTGCGGGGGTGGGGGCTGCGGGGTGGTTGGGGGGTGCGGGGGTGGGGGTGGGTGGGTGGGGGTGGGGGTGCAGGGGGGGTTGGGGGGTGCGGGGGTTGGAGGGTGCGGGTGTAGAGGGTGCAGGGGGTGGGTGCTCTAAACTTTTCCTTTTGGTAAAATGCACCAACATCCCCCAGAGTTGGGAAGGTGAAAGTATTTGCAAATTCTACTCATAAATTGCTCAGCGGTGTGGTTTCTGTCTTATCGATGATTCCATGAACTGATTGAAATAATCTATAATCAGGTTGCCAAAGGGCTGTTCGGTTTTCTACCTTTGACACTGATAGAAATTCAAAGCAGAAAACAATGTGTGTGAAACAAAACTTACCTACAGGAGCCCAATAAATCAGCAGGATTTCTAGCCCTTGAACAATTTCTTTCCTTTAATCCAGTTTACAGTTTTCAAAATCTAATTGAAATCCACTATTAAATGTGGAAGGATTTTTTTATCGACTTCTGTTTAATGTTAAAATATTTTTCCTGTAAGGCTAATGTAAATGCATGTTTAATACTGCCCCAGATGGACATCATTATTTCAATTCACTGTACATTTTCTGAACAATATTGTTCTTCAGAGTGCAGGTAAAATGAATGCTGGTATTTTCAACGTCTTCCCTAATGGAACGGAATACAAAACACAAAACCTGACCCACATTCAGCAATATCAGCTCTGAAGGTTTGAAGGTTAATGCACATGGTGAAGGCCAGTGATTGGAAACTTGAGCTGAATTATAAATGATCTGCACCATCCTAATCCATCATGATAGTGAAATTCCTCCATACCCAGAGCTGTTAACATTAACCTTAACATCATGTGAAAAAAGGCACTACCATAATAATGAGCATCAGTTTCTTTGCATACATTACAGGAACTGTAAGAAAGAATGAACTTGCATTTGTGAAGTGCCTTTTACAACCTCAAGATGTCCATTTACAGCCATTGCAGTATGTTTCTGAAGTGCAGTCACTGTCGGGAAATGCAGCAACTAAACTGCATAAAGCATGTTTCCGCAAGGAGGGTGGAATCGTCCCAGGTTTGCACTAAGTGCAGTAGCGGGTGGGTAAAACGATGTCTTACCCGCCGGCCACGATGACAGCTTCTCACGCCCTATCGTCCCAAACCCCCCGCGTTAATTATGCATTCCCGGGAAACACATCATTTCCATGGCAGGTGGGCTCTCATTTACCCGCCATGCCATCACCTCGCCGCTTCATCACACCAGGCGCCACATTTAAAGTGCAGCTGTGCGTACACATCTCAGTGTTTCCCACCCACGACTGCCACACGGAAGACAGGATGGCCCTGAAAGACAAAAAGACTAAAGCCCCCCGCGTCCCTCGAGCACCATTTGGACGCCATGGAGGACGCCGCAATGTTCTCTACCCCCACTCTGGCTGCAGGATGGGCAGCGGCATCACTAATCCAGCATGGGAGGTGGTGGCAGCGGTGGTCAGCGCCAATGCCCCGCAAAAGAGGACAGCCACCCAGTGTCACTACAGGGTGAATGGTCTCATCTGTTCCGTCATGGTAACTCACTCTTCCCATCACTCTCAACTCCCACACTCACAAACCCATCACACATCCACAGGGATCTCACACCTCCAGGGACAACACCACTAACTCTCACACACACCCTCACATCTCCACCAGGCTCATACCCTCTCGAACTCACACCCTCATCCTGTCCGTGGTTCCGCTCACCACACAAACATTCCACACAGTCCTGCTCACACTCTCTCCATCTGTTTCATGCAGGGGAAGCCTGCTCACATCAGCAGGGAGAGGCCCCAGCCTGGGGCTGGAGTGGCCCACATTAGCCCCCTCACTCACTTTGAGGGGCCTGCCATCGCGCCGACTATTGAGCACATGGAGCGTGCCTGCGGTGACAGTAAGATCAGCGGCGAACACCCTCGTGAGGATCCTGCACCATATCATCCCTCTCTCAACGCAAAGGTGAGTGTTCACTCTCCTTTTGACTCTGCTGCCATATACTAGTCATCACAACGTTGGTTCACAGGGAGCTTGGCCAAGCGACCAACACCCTCAGCCAGTCAGTCCCTCAGCTCCATCCACATGCTCATCTCCAGCAAAGAGGACACCTCCTCCATTGAAGAGCTGGAAATAAGCAGCCTGGAAGACCCATCACAGCGCTTACCCACACCCTCCGCCAGCACAGAGACACACACCTCAGTGGGACTTAGATCTAGAGCAGGCTCGGGTTCACAATCTGGTGGTCACTGCATGGACACGTGTCTACAGCAGCAGGAAGAGGCAGGTTCAGCCGAGCTCCCCGGCACTCGGAGGGCTGCTGGGGAAGAGGCATCTGTGAGGCCCGAGCCAGAAGACGAGCCTCTGGATTCGGCCTTCCAGCTCATCCTGGAGAGGCAGCAGAAGGCCGGGGAACATCACACAGAGCTGTTGGAAGCCCTCAACAGAGTGGCACATGAGTTGGAGGAGTGTGTCCACGGGTTCTGTGATGAAGTGGTGACTATATGCGCCCATATGGAGGTCTCCATGGGGAGGATGGCAGATGCCATGGAGACCCTGGTCAAGAAGAACATGCAGACCTGTGCTCCATCGCGGGAGCCATGGGTGGGTTCCTGCAGTGGCAACCCGAGAGGGAAACAGGGCACTTCAGCATCAATCCAGGTGCTCCTTCCCCTCAAAGTGTCAGGCCCTGGCCCCCGGGCACCCAAAGGGAGGAGGACGCGAGGTAACAACATGGCAGGCAAATCAGAGACCACCCGCCCGTGAGACAATGGGAGGGGGGTAATGATGGCATCAGGATGGGCTGAGGTTGGGAGGGGGGCAATGAAGGTGTCGGGGGGGAGGTTGGCTGCATAGGTAATGAGGCAGAACTGGGACAATATAACGCAAAAACCCACCATTACGACCAGTGGGTAAAACAACTTTTTTCCCACTCGCTACCACACTTTGCGCAAATCTGGGACAATTCTGCCCTGTATATTAAATTTCATCTGCCCATTACACTGGCCTGTCATTGTCCTCTTGACATCTATCACTTTCCTCTTCACAGTTAACCAGACTGCCAAGCTTTGTGTTGCCTTCAAATTTGGTATCATCAATGACCATCCCTCCATCATAAACTCAGAACTGGGGATGTTCACTGATGATTGCACAATGTTCAGTTCTATTCACAATTCCACAGATAGTGAAGTAGTCTGTGCCCAGATCAGCAAGACCTGTGCAATATTCAGGTTTGGTTGATACATGACAAGTAACATTTGTGCTGATAAAGTGCCAGGCAATGATGATCTCCAAAAAGAGGGAGTCTTGACTACCTCCCCTTGACCATAAATGACATTACCACTGCTGAATTGTATGCCACTAACATCCTGGGTTCACCATTGACCAGAAACGTTATTGGGCCAGTCATATAAACATTATGGCTGCAAGAGCAGGGCAGAGGCTGAGAATACTGCGGCAAGTGACTCAACTACTGAGTCCCCAAAACTTGTTTACCATGTATAAGGCTTAAGTCAGGAGTGTGATTGGATAATCTCCACTTGGCTGAATGAATGCAGCTTTAACAACATTCAGGAAGCTTGATTAGCAGCCTGCTTGATTAGTACCCATCCACCACTTTACACAGTCACTCCCTCCACCACTGGCACACACTGGCAGCAGTGTGTGTACCATCTACATGATGCACTGCAGCATCTCGCCAAAGCTCATGAGACAGCACCTTCCAAACCCACAGCCTCTACCACCTAAAAGGACAAAGGCAGCTGACACAGGGGAGCACCACCGCCTCCAAGATCCCCTCCAGACCGTACACCACCTTGACTTGGAACTATATCGCCGTGCCTTCACTGTCGATGAGTCAAAGTGCTGGAATTTCCAACTAACAGCACTGTGGAGTTACAAGGTCTGCCGTGGTTCAAGATGGAGGCTCGGAGGACAATAAATGCCGGCCTTGCCAGCGACACCCAGACCACCACCCCCCCACCCCCCACCCCAACAATTAAAAAAACACAATGGGATCTTTTACATTTACCCAAGAGAGCAGATAAGGCCTCGGTTTAACATCTTATCTGCAAAACAACCCCCCTGACAGTGCAGTGCTATGAGTGAAAGCACAATTCACAGTTTGGCTAAGACAGAGTAAGTGGTGGCAGTAGAGAAGCAGAAGAAAACTGTTACAAAAACAAAAAATGCTGGAAAAGTTCAGCAGGTCTGACAGCATCTGTGAAGAGAAAGACAGAGTTAACGTTTCGAGTCCGATGAGAAAGACAGAATTAACGTGTCAAGCCTGATACAGACTCAAAACGTTAACTCTGTCTTTCTCTCCACAGATTCTGTCAGACCTGCTGAGTTTTTCCGGCGTTTTTGTTTTTGTTTCAAGTTTCCAGCATCCGCAGTATTTTGCCTTTATTACAAAAGAAAACTGTTTCCTGAATGGCCTCATGCTGTTGTCAATGATTACTGTACTTTGGAATGTGCAGCAGTGTAGTGACATCGGGCAGCTATGTCATTTTGCTGTTGTTGACAAGTGCAAAAAAAAAGTGTTGACCATATCGATCAATAGTTACATATGGTCACATTTTTTTGATAAATTTAGGGGCAGCACTTTGGCTATGGATCCCTATGCTAGAATGGAAAGAGTAGGAGGCACAAAACCGAGTTGGGAGTTAGGGGTGTTGTCACAGATTGGCTCGGGGATCCTTGTAGCGAATTGCATAACCATACATTAATCTCTGTGCTGATCTGGAGCCTGCTATGCTGTTTCCTTTTAATCATGGTCAGGGAGATATTTCAATAGATTGTGGCTAAAACCTGCAGAGTCCATCAACGATTATTATGGCAGTGAAGGTCACCACTGCTCCCAGCCTTTGTTTCACAGGGAAATTCCAGTCACCCACAAGGAATACCTTAAGAGGCTCTTTTCTGTGTAATGTTTTATGAAAGATATGAAAGAAGCCCCACATAACTGTTGAAAAGCCAACTGCATACGCTTCAGCAGTGACCAGTAATAGCAGCATGAGCAGCACAGACTTTCTAAGACCAGTGGCAACATTGACTGTGTCCTCACTATTAACCCTATGAGGAAGGAAAGAGGATGGAATATCAAAGCCAGCCCTGAAATGGTACAATCACAAAGCACACCCACGTACTTCCTGAGCATGCCTTGCTGAATTGGGAAGGTAGGCTTGTGCATTGGAAATGGAGGACAGTAAATTTGGCATTCCAAAAATTTCCACCAAATTTGATTTGACACGGAGAACACTCAGCTTTTCACTATATTTATAAATGACTCGGATGGAGGAATAGAGAGGCACCAAGTTAGCAGCACAGTAAATAGTGCATATGGGAGCCAAAAACTGTAAAAGAGCATCGATGGATTGAGTGAGTGGGCAAAACTGTGGCAGATGGAGTTCAGTGTGGGAAAGTGTGAGGTCATCCACTTTGGCCCTAAGATAGACCAGAGTAGTTTATAAACAGTGAAAAGCTAGGAACTGCGGATGAGCAGATGGTTAGGAGTTCAGGTAGTGAAATCGCTAAAGCTAGTGGACGGGTACAAAAAATAATTTAGGTCCTTTAGTTTGAGAGGGCTAAAGTACAACAGGGTAGAAGTTAGGTTACAGCTTGATTACTCCCCATTTAGATAACTACATCTCAAGAAGGACATGTTAGCCTCGGAGATACAGGGGTTGGGGCTTCAGAACAGGTTCCCTGAAGAGTACCAAAGATAAAAGGGTTACATTATAAGGGCAGGTTGCATTCCCTTCATTATAGCATATTTAGGAGTGACCTAATTGAAGTGTTTAAGATGATTAAAGGATTTGATAGGGTAAATAGAGAGGAACTATTTTCTCTGGTGGGAGATCCAGAACAAGAGGGCATAACATTAAAATTATTACTCAGCGCTCCAGGGGCAATGTCAGGGAGCACTTCACTCTCTGGCCAGGATTTTCATGTCCTACCATGGCAGGACCCGCTGAGAGGAATAAGGCGTGGCTGGACGATCCTGGCAGCGAGCAGGGCTGGGAAAGCCCGCCCTATATCTTTTGACATCTTTACCCAACAAAAAACTATCGATCTCAGCTTTGAAAGCTCTAGTTGTACCAGCACCCACAGCCTTCTGGAAGAAGGAATTCCAGATATTTACTGCACTGTGTGGGAAAAAAAATGCTTCTGATGTTCCTCTTAATCACCGAGATAATTTTAGGGCTTTATTCTCTTGTTCTTGATTCCTCACTGGAGGAAATATTTTCACAATTTCTTGCTTATTGAAGCCAACCTGCTACAATGTTCCAGTGAAACCCAATGCAAACTGGAGGAGCAGCACCTCATCTTCCAATTCGGCACTTTACAGCCTTCTGGACTTAACATTCAGTTCAACAGCTTGAGACCATGTACTCTGCCCTCCATTTTGATATATATATTTCCCCCAACCCCCTCACCCCACAGGGCCAGTTAGTAACTTGTTCTTATGTTTTGCTTCCAGAGCGTTCTGCCTCTTGTTCTGCTGTTAACACATTCTGCTACCTGACCTTAATGCCACTATTAGCACCTGCCTCAGTCTTTAACATTATCATTACTACCCCCTGTGTCTTGTGTCCATGACATCTTTGTCAAATCTCTCCTGAGCTCCCATCTATCCCTGACCATCTATTTTGCTCCACCTCCTCTTTTCAACAGTTTAAAATCTATCACATTTCTACCTCTCTTCAGCTCTGAAGAAGGGTCATTCGGGCTCGAAATATTAACTCTGCTTTTCTCTGCATAGATGCTGCCAGACCTGCTGAATTTTTCCAGCATTTTCTGCTTTTATTTCAGATTTCCAGCATCTGCAGTATTTTGCTTTTATTTTAGCCCATAATTTAACTTTTTGAACCCCTGTCTCATTCTGGTGATTCATGAAGTGGGGTGGCCAAAACTGAGCCTAATATTTGAGATAAGGTCGGACCAATTCTCTGTCTACGTGAAGTGTACCCTGTTCGGCTTTATAAAGGCTAACATTCCTTTTTAGATTGCTTATTCTACCAGTCCATTAGCTTTAAATGCTTTGTGTACATGGGCTCTCAAATCTTTTTGGTCCTCTACAATTTCTAATTTCTCAACATTCAGAAAATACCCCAATTTATCTTTCTTAGGTCCAAAGTGGTTGCCTAGAATAAACTCTACTACAGTTTTGCCCACTCACTTAATCTGCTACGTCAGTTTGCAATTTACTGCCTCATCTACAGGATTTACCAAGTCATTAATAAATATGATGAATAGCTGAGGCCACAGAGTAGATCCTAGGGAACACTGCTTGTCACACTTTGCCAATCTGAGTATCTTTATCCCCACTCTCTGCCTCCTGCCTGTCATGAAGCTATTAATATATATAATATTTTGGAAAATATTTTTCTTTTAAAATAGAGGTTTAGTCTGCTGGTATGCCTTAATTAGATTAAAGCCAACTGGTCTGGGTACTAGTTTTGATAGGTAAGAGAGATAGCGTGCATTTGCATTTTTTGAATGGAGCATTCAAGAAGTGGGGTGAAAACTTGACGCCTTTCTAGTAGCTACCAAGCAATATGTTTATATTACTAATAAAATTGGTACAATGAATGGGGTTTCATTGTTAAAAGGTAAAGTTCAAAGAGACTGGTGAGACAATGAGAATTTGAATTCAATCAGTGGTGGTAGGTATAACTTCAATAGTTTTCGGGTGTGCAGGGCAGAGGCAATGTGAGATCAAAAGGCAGCTGCAAGCCTCCAACTGGCTCCACAGTGAAAAGAACCTCATTTTAAATTAGTACGGTGAAAATGCTTTGCCTGGTGTTTGGTTAAGTCTATGGGTTGCTGTTGCCTTAATGGAGATTAGTTTGGGAATTTGTTAAAAGTTATGATAGTAGTAATTTGTAACCATGTGTATATATTTTAACCTGTGTAAATTAGTAAAATGTTTCACTGCCTCACGGCCAATTTTTAACCTACATCAAAACCCTACCTCCAATTCCATGCATCCTATCTTTTGCCAATAATACTATATGTGGAACTTTCTTCTAGAAGCCCATATTGGTAGCATCCACTGACATTCCTTATTGATGGTCTCATCAAGAAATTCAACTAGATTAGTCAGACGCGACTTCCCTCTAGTAAAGGCACGCTGGCTCGTTGCAGGATATCATATTTACTCAAGGTCTCATTCCCTGTGTTCCTAGTGGCCGATTGTCAAACCAGCAAGCTGATAGTTACGCGGTTTCTCTCTCCCTCCTTTCTTAAATAATGGAGCAATTTTACAGTCTTGTGGCACACTTCCTAATTCAAGAAAGGTTTGAAGGATTCTAAATAACACTTCTGTAATTTCTCCATATACTTCTTTTATTACCCAGGAGTGGAAACCATCAGGTACTGGAAATGTATCTATTCTAAGTCCCATTATTTCCTCCATTACCATTTTTTAAACTAATATTAAACGCAATGGCCTAGAATTTGCCAGACAGGGCACACCATCAGATGGTTTTCTGTTAGTTAGACTTCTTTCTGCTCCCTTCAGCTTGGAAGATTTTAGCCCACAAGGCTTTTGGACATATGAGCTGTTAAGTGCAGAACAACTGGGTACCATGAACCTTAATGAACAACAGGACAAACACTATATCTCCTTAACCACTTGGATTTAAGGATTGAGAATTAACAGAAGATGAAATGAGAAGAAGGTGAATTAGAGTGGGTGAATTCAATGTCAAATCAAGTACAGAAAGAAAAATAAAGAGAGATAGATTGGATTGAGAGAAAAAAAGAGACAGAGAGGGAAAATAAGATTTTATTCTAATTTTAAAATGTAGCATGATTAAAATATACAACACCAATTCACTACCTAAATGAATGAGACCCTGCACTTATATTTGGTCATTTTCCAGGTAAGAGAGAACGTTTAGAAGTAATTTACAGTTATCTCATTGTTAAATGGATAATTTATTAGACTTAAATATCTCTGGTGTGTTTAATGAATAATTAATGTGCAAACGAGGCAGTTTATGAAAATCATGTGGATGTTAAAAGTGAGGTTCTGTTTTCATAAAGCTAATGGTGGAGTGCCAACAATTATCCAGCAAAACGTGATGGTTCTTAATTCACAGGTTATGCATACCTTGTCACAAGTTGCCAGCCAATTTGCATATTGATAGAAGAAGCTAATAAGTTTCTCCTGATGATTTATTTTTAGTTGCACTGCTATCATGCTGAGTTTCTTAAGGCAGACATGCACCCACAGTTACTGACCACGCTACTGACCAATCCCTCACTTGAGTATTTGCTACAAGATGCTTGTGCTAGTAGTCCTCTAGTATACATCTCCAATAGTCGATGCTGTGCTGAGTCCAGACCAAGCTAGTTTATATTGGCTATCCAAAGCACCTTCATTGAAATTGATATTCTGGCAAACCAGTTTTCTTTTGTGATTTAGCAGCAACCTATGACACTTTTTGGCACACTGCTTTCCATCAAAAATATCATAAGTTCTGTCATTTTGAGACACCTGCTTATTTGAATTACTGCTATGGGTTGGATCTTTCAGAGTACACACAGTGGCTACACCAACTTGTGGACATATTAAATCATTGGCCTCCCACAAGGATTAGTTCTAGTATCACTCCTTTTTAATCTGTACTTGAACAGCCTAACTTCCAAGCAGTCATGAAACTTCATCTACGATCATGACAATTCCTTTGCTACTGAAGCTAGTGACTGTCCCCTGGAAACCATTCCCCCAAGTAACATGAAACTGCCTGAAATGTATGACAAAGACAATGTCCTCCATCATTCACCTGCTCAATTTTAGTGTATCTGGGTGAACTCATTCCCACTTTAAATGATCAACTTCTCAAGCATGCTGTTCACCCTCTTGGGCACCCCATTCAACTAGTCACTAACTTACAAACGTTATCTACTGAAAATTTCTAGGAAAGACACAACACAAAATCACCAAACATGCTAGTTCTTCCTGTGGAAAAAATGCTGCTGCTTTACACTCATCTGTTATCACAAATAACCATACTGTTGTGGAATATAGTACTCTTGTTTGGTCTCACTCAACACACACTTAAAAACAAAGAAAGGAAGACTTGCTTTAATGACTTCAGTACATCCCAAAGGCCTATACAGCCAATGAAATACTCTCTTGAATTATAGTCACTGTTGAAATGTAGGAAACATGGCAGCCAATTTGCTCACAGAAAGGTCCCACAATGTGATAATGACCAATTAATCATCATTGGTCAAAGGATAAATATTGGCCAAGATACAATGGAAGAACTCCCCTGCTCTTCTTCAAAATAGTGCCACGGGATATTTTACACCTACCCAAGAGGGTAACTCTTTCGAGTACATTCACAGTTCTTGACTTTTTTTTTCCGGGAGTGGGACATGAGCCCACAACCTTCTGACTCAAAGGTGAGGGTGCTATGAACTGAGCCACAGCTGACACCTCTTAAAGGTGTAACTCTTTCGAGTACATTCACAGTTCTTGACTTTTTTTTTCCGGGAGTGGGACATGAACCCACAACCTTCTGACTCAAAGGCGAGGGTGCTATGAACTGAGGGTAGGTGTAGGTGGTTTAATGCCTCATCGAAAAGATTCCCTCAATACTGCCCTGGAGTGTCAGCCTAGATATTGTGCACAAGTCTCTGGAGTGGGATTTGAATCAACAATCTTGTCACTCAGGATGAGAGTGCTCCCTGAGTCAACTATGATATTAAGCAGGTGCCTGCTCCTATGTGCCTTGTGTCAGGCACACTGTGCACTACTCCCCTTTATGGTTACTGTCTTCTGAAACCTAACTCCTCTACAATTTTGTTATTCAGATGCTGAGTAAAACTGATGAATAGAATTAATGAAGAAATAATGTAGCCAATTGATTCTGCATGTTTCCATCCACCAATACAGAATATGCTCAACCTTCCCTGGCCCTTTGACTTTCTGACATGAAGAGTGGACCGGAGATGCTGCCATACATCACTATATCTTCTTTGACATTACAGATTGTGTAACCAGGATTCAACTGTCATGTTTATGGTTGGTGCTGCCTCATATCTTTACCCATGAGGCCTTTGTGATTGCAAATACAAACCCTTTCCCAAAGTGCAGAATCCTGCCCACTAACTAAACTATCTGGTAATCTACATGCTTTACATAATGGTGAAGCAATGCTCCAAGGTGGCTGACATTATATGCCAAGCATGCATATGCTAAATAACACTTCTCTTTGCAGTCAAGCTGAGAACAACATTAGTCGAGGCCAATGAGATGATGCTGTCCTGGCCTCTTATTTGAAAACTGGTGGATAAAAAGAAAATACAATACCTTTAAAATAAAATCCTACAATAGTGTTCTTTTTGACTGGCTAAATTTTCAATCTTCTTTCTTTTTTTAATTCATTTGTGGGATGTGGGCACCACTGGCTAGGCCAGCATTTATTGCCCATCACTAATTGCCCTTGAGAAGATTTCATCAAAACACCTAGGGAAGTTCCCCAAATGAATCATATTAAAAATAAAACTATCCATAGATAGGTGCACATTTATTCTGCAAACAACCGAATTTTGCCTTTATAGTAAATGATTTGTTGGATCTGAAGTATGATCAACCATAGACTTTTGACATTTTACTTGATTAGAGCCTTAAATTGACTCCAGTTCATTAGGCTACCATAGCAGACATAAATCACATTTTAAATGGAAAAATTGCTACTAAAGGTAAAAAATCTTCAGCTAGCTTTCTATTAATTTTAAGTATGGTGCCAATGTCAGCCTGACTCAATTAGTAGCATTTTGATACTTAAGTTTAGGATAGATGGAGATTTACATTCTCAGATAGAGTCATAGAATGTGTCATCCTGTGACTGTAATGCTAAACTAAGGTACTGTTTCATGGTTCAGGTGGATGTTAAAGATTCCTTGTCACTATTCAGACCAGATAAGGTAGTCTTCCTGGTGTCTGGCTAACATTGCACTTCAACAAACACCAAAATAAAAAATATCAATCATCTTTTTCTAGTTTGTGGAACTTGCAAATAGCTGCAGCATTTACCACCTTAAGTGTTGCCAGGTCAAAATCCTGGAACTCCCTCCCTAACAGCACTGTGGGTGTACCTACACCCCATGGACTGCAGCGGTTCAAGAAGGCAGCTCACCACCACCTTCTCAAAGCAACTAGAGATGGGCAATAAATTCTGGCCCAGCCAGTGAAGCCCACATCCTGTGAATGAATTTAAAAAAACAAATACCGACATGGTGTAATTCATGAAGAGCTTTGGAAAATTTCTGAAGGACAGGATAAGCTGCTTTACACATGCAAGCGCATTCTTTCCTGTACTGCTTGTAGAGTTTGAGAATAAATGTACTAAATATAACTATGACAATCAATATTCTGAAACCTAGTTGGAGGATCTTCTCCTCTAACCAATAAAAAACCCAAGCTTGCATCATTGAATCAATGGCACCTTGCTTTCTAGAGATTCCAAAGATCCAAAGTATATCAATAGTGTCACAATGTCAAGAGTGTTGACAAAATGTAACTTATTCACAAATCATTAAAAGCAACACCTTAAGTGAATAAAGATTTACAAAAGCTTTAATTGATCTTAAATCCCAAAACAATGTGAGTGTGGTAAATAGAGATGGTACTAAGAACTAAATACCATCTCTAAATACCCTTCCCTTATTCATAGGCAATGGATGGAAAGTCAAAACCCTTGGGAAAGCAATGGTTAGCACTTTTTGTACTAGAAAAGAAAGATTATCTCTTTAGAATGTTGAAGTATTTTCTTTGCATATTTAATGCAAGCGTTCTTGAAAAGTTGAACGTAAGCCAATGTGAAATAACATGTTGTTGATTTTATAGTTACTGTCAGAGGCACCATTTGAACTCTCTGTGGGGTTATTACCTGTCTGAACATATACCTTTGGGACTTGAGGCTGAGATCTAGGAAAGGTTAATGGCCTCCAGTCATTTTGAGAACTGTAAGGTGGCAGAGATATCAACTGTAAGATTTTCTGAGTTAATGAATCATGTTTGGCTGACCTTGTGCCCCATTGGAATGTTACTTGCAAAGCCAGCGCTCCTTGCGACACAACTTTGAATCTAGAAATTAACCTTTATTAAACATGCAATCTTTGTTCAGTTATTGCTAACTTCTGACAATGTAGACTACTCCAACTGCAAATGATGTTCTGTCTGCTTTACTGGTACTTAGGCCTCAATAAAAGCATCTTATGTACTTGGAAAATCACTGAAGAGTTGGTACCAGGGAAACTAAAAACAATCTCCTCATTGGCTTGTGGCACTCTTTTGAGCTTGTTCACCTGGGTTGAGGTGAAGAGAAGCTGATTTGGGCCTTTTCAACCAGAATATATGGGTTCATTACAAAGGAGGTCAAAGAAAATTCATGGATTCATATAGATTTCTACATGCACCAATTGGTTCGTGGTAATCGTGCTTCAGGGATATAAAGTAAAGGCAAAAAAAGTCTCAATTTATATACTAAGCACACCAAGATTAGCAGGTATCATCCCAATTCAGGCACTCTTAGGCATTCCTAATGCTTTGTTTGATTGTGATCTCAGGTTTATTTAATCTTATTATAAAAATATTTGGAATCTTCTACGGTGACACGTAGGACCCTGAGCTACCTTACTGCACTAACAATGTCGTAAGATGCCATAAATCATTGAAGGCTCAAGCTTAATTTTCAATTGCTGAACTATAAAAATTAGCATTTTGAGCCCATGAGTTTAGGCAGTTATTAAGCTAAAGAACCTATTTTGACACATTAATATCATAAACCAGTACAGAAAGTACATAAATCATCCCCTTTCACTTTGTAATTTAAAAAATAACACCAAGAACCAATATCAATCTTTCTTTGAGTTGATTACCCATCAGTATTGTCAGAGGAAATGTATATATATATTATTTATGTATGTATACGCAATATGCCAAGCTGTTCCAGCACACCTACAACACTGGCATCTACCCATAAAATGGAAAATTGCACAGATATGTCACGCCTATGAAAAGCAGAGCAAATTCAATCCAGGCAATCACCCGCCCCTCCCCACTACCAAATCATTAGCAAAATGATGGAAGGGGTCATTGACAGTGCTATCAAGCACCAATTACTCTCCAATAACCTGCTCACTGACTCTCAGTTTGGGTTCCACAAGGAGCATTCAGTTTCAGACCTCATTACAGCCTTAGTCCAAACATAGACAAAAGGGCTGAATTCCAGAGGTGTGGTGGAAGTTACTGCCATTGACAACAAGGCAGCATTTGATTAAGTGCGACATCAAGAAGTCCTAGTAAAATTGAAGTTAATGGGAATCAGGGGGGAAGCACTGCACTGGCTGGACTCATTGCTAGCGCAAAGGAAGATGGTTGTCAGAAATGGGGATGTGCACTGATGCTTGCACAGGGTCCAGTTCCATTTGCAACTCCTTAGATTGTGAAACAGGGTGTGTCCACATTCAGCAAGACCTGGATTACATTCAGGCTTGGGCTGATAAGTGACAATAAACAATCACACCATACAAGTGCCAAACAATGACCATCTCAATGACCATTGATTGAATTTTTTGAGGAGGTGACCAGGTGTGTAGATGAGGATAGTGTAGTTGATGCAGTTTATATGGATTTCAGCAAAGCCTTTGACAAGGTCCCACATGAGAGACTTATAAAGAAGGCAAAGGCACTTGGGATACAGGGTATTTTGATAAGGTGGATTCAAAATTGGCTTAGTTGTAGGAGACAGAGGGTGATGACAGAAGGCTGCTTTAGTGACTGGAAGCCAATGTCCAGTGGAATACCACAGGGATCTGTGCTCGGTCCCCTATTTTTTGTCATTTATATAAACGACATAGATGACTATATTGGGGGGTAGGATTAGTAAGCTTGCGGATGACACAAAGATTGGCCGGGTGGTTAACAGTGGGGTTGAGTGTCTCGGGCTACAGGAAGATATGGACGGGATGGTCAAATGGGTAGATAAGTGACAGATGGAATTTAACCCTGAAAAGTGTGAGGTGATACACTTTGGAAGGAGTAATTTGACAAAGAAGTATTCAATGAACGGCATGGCACTAGGAAGTTCTGAGGAACAAAGGGACCTTGGCGTGTGTGTCCATAGATCTCTGGTGGCAGAGGGGCATGTTAGTAGGGTGGTGAAAAAGGTATATGGGACACTTGCCTTTATCAATCAAGGCATAGATTTCAAAAGTAGGGAGGTCATGTTGGAGTTGTATAGAACCTTGGTGAGGTCACAGCTGGAGTACTGTGTGCAGTTCTGGTCGCCACATTATAGGAAGGATGTGATTGCTCTGGAGGGGGTGCAGAGGAGATTCACCAGGATGTTGCCTGGAATGAAACATTTATGAAGAAAGGTTGGGTAGACTTGGGTTGTTTTTGTTGGAGCAGAGAAGACTGAGGGGCGACCTGATCGAGGTGTACAAGATTATGAGGGGCATGGACAGGGTGGATAGGGAGCAGCTGTTCCCCTTAGTTGAAGGGTCAGTCACAAGGGGGCATAATTTCAAGGTGAGGGGCAGGAGGTTTAGGGGGGATGTGAGGAAAAACTTTTTTACTCAGAGGGCAGTGACGGTCTGGAATGTGCTGCCTGGGAAGGTGGTGGAGGCGGGTTGCCTCACATCCTTTAAAAAGTACCTGGATGAGCACTTGGCACATCATAGCATTCAAGGCTATGGGCCAGGTGCTGGTAAATGGGATTAGGTAGGTAGGTCAGGTGTTTCTCACATGTCGGTGCAGATTCTATGGGCCAAAGGGCCTCTTCTGCACTTTGATTCTGTGATTCTTTGATTGATCTCCGACAAGAGATCAAGGTTCCCTCCAAGTTGCACACCATCCTGACCTGGAAATACATCACTGTTCTTTGCTGGGTCAAAGTCCTGGAACTCCCTCCCTAACAGCACTGTGGATATACCTACAGCACATGGACAGCAGCAGTTTAAGTAGGCAGTTCACCATCACCTTCTCAAGGGCAGTTAGAGGTAACAATAAATGCTGGCCTTGCCAACAATGCTCACATCCCATGAATGAATTAAAAATATATATATATTCACTGACTAGACAGTCCACCTAAATCAGCAGTAAAAGTGACTTCATTCTCACTAAAAGTTAACAAAAAAAGATGCAACATCAACTAATACTTCCACCAGGGAAAATAGGTCACTAGAAATTGGCTCTTCTACACCAAAACCCAAATAATGCCCAATAGGTAACAATGCAATTTGAAAAATAATTAAAAACACAGTTTCTTACAGTTTCTCCAGTCAAAGATTATAGCCTCTTATTAATCACTCCTCAGCACAGAAATGACAGGAATAATATTTACATTGGAGTGATGTTTCATCTCTCAGTCCCCAATCTAAAACACAATTACAAATGTGAGATAATTCTTATTTGATGTGGGAAATGAAGTTTTAAATCTTGGTCTGAAGATTGTCTGTGATTTCTGCTCAGATATCAATGTTTGTGCCTCTAGCAGAAAACCTAAGCCATTATGTTCACAATTTAGTTTGTCGAGCTTCTGTTATAAAAGATCGAGATTATCGAAGAACAAAGTGGTACATGCTCTTGTATCACTGTTCACATCTGTGTTTGATACCTTTGTAAGAAATAAATATTGATCTATTTCTAAAGTCTTGTGTGCAATAAATCTAAATACGTACATTTGTTGCCCACTAAGTTTTTGGTTGACTTTAGAACTCCTGCCGGAGGCAATAAAATTGACAACAGCAGCTGTTTTTGTTTAACTTCATCAACATGGAGCAGGAGAATACTGAATATAAAGACAGTAGCCTCTCCATGCAAATAAACAAGGTAACAAGTTAACAGTCCAAACATAGCAAATCAGATTTACATGTTATTATACAATAATTACAGAAAGAGACCAGTTTGCCTTGATTGTACTTTGACTGTAATGTTTAATGGGACACTAGGTTAAGCAGAGTCTTGGGACCAGCAGTGTTTCAGAATGAGTTTCAGATCCAATTATAATTCTCATTCTGTCCTCAAAGGGAACCATCATCTATTCAAGCAACTGTTACTAACGTTTAGTGTAAAGCTGTGTTTTTGCATAGTACCAATTTAGTGAGATTTCAGTATTAATTATTTTCAAATGAAAACTCCTAGACTACAAGAATATTTTTGTTTTCTTTACTCCTTCACAAGATGTGGGAGTCACTGGAAAGGCCAGCATTTGTTACCCATCCCTAATTGCCCTTGAACTGAGTGGCTTGTTAGGCCATTTCAGAGGGCAGTTAAGAGTCAAGCACATTGCTGTGGGTCTGGAGTCACATGTAGGCCAGACCAGGTAAGGATGGCAGATTTCCTTCCCTAAAGGACATTACTTGAACCAGATGAATTAAAAAAATATATATTCACTGACTAGACAGTCCATCTAAATCAGCAGTAAAAGTGACTTTATTCTCACTCAAAATTAACTAAAAAAGATGCAACACCAACTAATATATCCACCAGGAAAAATAGAAATTGGTTCTTCCACAACAAAACCCGAATAATGCCCAATAGGTAACTATACAATTTGAAAAATAATTTAAAACACAGTTTCTTACAGTCTCTCCAGTCAAAGATTGTAGCCTCTTACTAATCACTCCTCAGCACAGCACAGAATTGATGTTCACATTGGAGTGATGTTTTACCTCTCAGTACCCAATCTAAAACACAATTACAAATGTGAGAAAATCCTCATTTGATGTGGGAAATGACATTTTAAATCTTGGTCTGAAGATTCTATGCGAATTACAACATTTGATGATAGTTTCATGATCACCATTACTAAGACTAGTTTATACTCCAGATTTTATTAATCAAATTCAAAGTCACCAGCTGCTGTGGTCAGAGTTGAACTCATATGCATTAGCCTGGGCCTCTGGACTACTGCCCAGTGACATATCCAGTCCATATGGACGAAACAATTAGCATTTATGGAAAGAAAGAGCATTTAGATAAATCCAAGAACATTGTGGTAATATTTCGTTACTTGTTTACTTGGTTTCTTCCCTTGCCTTTTCAAAGCATTGTCTCCTTGTTGGGCTAGTCCTACAGGTGCCGGTCACTGTGGTAATATACGGTCACTGTGGTAATATAGTCCTACAGGTGCTGGTCACTGTGGTAATATAGTCCTACAGGTGCTGGTCACTATGGTAGCTTGTCTAAAATACACGAGTGCTGTCAAGCTATTTCACCATTGCAGTTATTACAGCTGACTGATCCTGTCCTCAGGATTTGTACCCAATCAGTAAGACCAGTGCATATCTCCCAGGGGTGAGAATCCTGCTTGATTTACACCTAATTGCCAAGCCCCTAGCACTGGCTGTGACTGAGATACTGGAAAGGATGTGGGCTTACTGTAGAATCAAACAGGCTGCAAATGGTGTGTTTATGCCTGAGACAGCGGCTGGGGAGGGAGAGAGCATCAATGGTGAGTGAGGGGCTTATGGTGGGGCAGAATTTTGCCGTTGGCGAGCAGAGGGCGGGGCCCACTCGCCGACACGTAAAATGATGCGGGATGACTTCGGGTGGAACCCCTGACATCATCCCGCCCCATTTAAATTTTCAGGAAGAAGGGGGCGCAGCAAAATCAGCTGTCCACCCACCAACCTGTCAATGGCCAATTGAGGTCATTGACAGGATTATTGAAACAATTAAAGGACCTGCCCGTCCAACCTTAAGGTTGGCGGGTTGGCCAGGAGCCCCGGCGGGGAATAGAAAAAACATGAAACCTCATCCACCGGCGGGATGAGGTTTCCTGCAGGGTTTCAAAAATTTTAACAAAGTTATTATGTAAATTATGAACATGTCCCATCTCATGTGACATTGTCACATGAGGGGGACATGTTAGGAAACTTTTTTCTATTTTTAATATTTTTCAAAGTGTCGGCGATCTCCCTGAGGTAGCACTTAGCCTCGGGGAGATGTGCACTCTATCATGAGCCAAAAGCGCACTCTTGCAGTTGGGGAATCCCCCCCGCACGCACAGGGTGTGCATAGCGCTTCCCGCCGGACGTCACGCTGGGCGGGCCTTAATTGGCCTGCCAACATAAAATGGCAGCGGGGCCTGCTTCTCCGGCGGGGATTGGCTCCCCACCCACCGGAGATTGGGTCAGGCCCGCCCACCCGACAGGCAGAAAGTTCTGCCTGTGGAGAGCAAGGGAAATGGCTTTGGTCTTCTTAGATTTGAACCAGAGAAGCTTTTGACTCATTCAAGACTTTCATGACTCACTCAAGAGCAATACGGAAAGCAACACGCATAGAGTCATAGAGGTCTACAGCACAGAAAAAGGCCCTTCGGCCCATCAAGTCTGTGCCGGTCAAACAAATACCTAACTATTCTAATCCCATTTTCCAGCATTAGGCCCATAGCCTTCTATGCCATGGCATTGCAAATGCACATCCAAATACTTCTTAAATGTTATGAGGGTTTCTGCCTCTACCACCCTTTCAGGCAAGAGTTCCAGATTCCCACCAACCTCTGGGTGAAAAAATTCTTCCTCACATCCCCTCTAAACCGCCTGCCCCTTACCTTAAATCTATGCCCCCTGGTTATTGATCCCTCCACCAAGGGGAAAAGTTCCTTCCTGTCTACCCTATCTATACCCCTCATAATTTTATACACTTCAATCATGTCCCCCCTCAATCTCCTCTGCTCCAAGGAAAATAACCCCAGTCTATCCAATCTCTCCTCATAACTAAAACTCTCCAGCCCAAGCAATTGAATTAGACTGGATTAGGTCACATTCATAGTCCTGGAACATGAAAACTGGACAGTACTGGCATCTGACAATGATAAATGATGCCAGGCCAGGCCAACCAAGAAGAACAGAGCAGGAGGTAAAGCCTGGGATACAGAATTTGGGGAGCATCAATCAGTAACTGAGGACAAGTCTGTCAATTTTTGATGCATGAGAAATTGAATTTTTCTGTATCGGTAGTTATTTTTAAAACATTGGATATTTTCATCAATTTTTTTTTAAAGTGTCAATGTCTGCATAACAACAGTGATGACATTTCAAAGTGCTTTAATAAACTGTCTCTCAGATTTGGGTGTCACTAGCAAGGCCATCATTTTATTACTTATCCTTCGTTATCATTGGACAGGTGGTGATAGATGAAGATGCTCCCTGAACTATGAACTGTGCACTGACAGAATTCCCAAATATTCTCAGCAGCCGAACAATCCTTATGCAGAAGCAAAGATTCCCCTTCAAGCAAACATACAAGTGGTCCATAAATGAATGGAAGTAATGCAACGATGATAACTCATCTCTCTGCATCTAAAACATTTGCCTCTAACACTTCAACATCCAGGTAAATAGGGACAAGTTGCATTTGCTTCAAGACTAGCAGAAGTGAAGGAAAGCTGGTTGTTTGCTATTGTTGGGGTCACTGTGGCGCGATGTTAATGAAATTGATGGATGGCTCTTTGAGGTGCAGCGCTGCAGTCCCCAACTGAACCACAGTAAGAACAAGAGAAGTGCAATGGGGATGCAAATCAGGCTTTGCTGATCTCTGCCCATTTTTCAGCTTGTCGTGCCCATGAAATAGTGCACTCTAGGTGCAAGGATCTGGAAAATCATCCCCACACATCCCAAAACGAAAAGGTCTGCCTTTCGGGGAGTAACATGGCAACTGTCATAAAACTTCAATCAAACAGGCAGACTGCTACATTTACAGGTTAGGAATAAAAGGGAAGAGCTCAGGAAATCCCCAAAGCTAAATGAAGTACTTTTGAAGTAAAAACAGAAAATGCTGGAAATGTCAGGCAGCATAAGAGTCAACAGTCACGAACCTGAAACGTCAACCTTGTTTCTCTCTCCACAGATGCTGCCAAAGTTGCTGAGTATTTTTAGCATTTTCTGTTTTTATTTCAGGTTTCCAGCATCTGCAGTATTATATTTAAGTACTTTGGAAGTGTTGTCACTGGTGTAATGTAGAAAACACAGGTGACCATTTGCGCACTGCTATGTCCCACACGCAGTGTTGACATAGCCTGTTTGTTAGTGATGTTGGTTGAGGAATAAACATTGGCCAGGACACCAGGGATAACTCCCTTTATCTGTTTCAAATATTGTCACAGGATTTTTTATATCCCCCTAAGATGGCAGACAGGGTATGGGTTTAACATCTCATTCAGATTTAGCTCGAATTCAATTGATTGCAGTTGGCCTGTCCCATGGTAGCACCCTAGAGGGAGAGAGGTTAATCTGTCTGCTAAGGATATAGAGCAGATTTACACCCAGACCTTCCACAGACCAGTTTAGGTATTGGTACACGATGAAGGTGTTTGGTATATTCCAAGCTGTTGTTCCATTGATGTTTCAAAATAGCAAATATTGGTTTGATACAAAGCCACAATTTAGTGGGAGACATGAGGCATTCAGTAGATAGAAACATTAAGAAAACTCAAAGCCAGAAAAGACCACAAGAGTAACTTTCATCTTCAATGCCGCGGGGAGGGGAGTGGGGGTGAGGGGGTAATTAGCAGATTATTTGCACACTACAGAATGCATCCAATTTTCTTCCCATCAAAGCCAAATCCGATAAAATTTGGGTAAACTCTACAACGGACAAGATACCTACTCCATTAAATTATCCCCCAGCACAGGTCAAATTACCCTCCTCCCCGCCCGTCACCTGTCTGGTTCAAATTCCAGCTGTCCTCTTGCCAGGTTATTGGTTGGGTTATTGGTCAAGGTGCTCCATTTTGACCTTGAAGAGATGCAAGTTACTGCCTTGATAAGATATTCAGGAAATCATCAGTTAAACAACCGGAAGCCACCAACCAAGTTATGCTCAAGTTCTTTTGTTTTGCTATCCTGCCCTAAATTCATGGAGAACATGAGTAGGACAGCCACTAGATGGCACCTATGGTTTACAAGGAAAGTCTACATGAAACACTAAACTGCAGTCTCACACATTCCATTCTATGTTTATCACAATAAAGGTTCACTGTCTCCATATTGCAAAGTATCAATCAGGCCTGAAACCAGAAATGTAAAACTGGCATTGTTTGAAAAAACTTAAATACCTTACGTAGCCTGCATTACTTTAAGAACTCATTGCAAAACACCAGAAACTTTTATGTAGACATTCCAGAAAATGTGTTACTTCATTTTTACCACAGTTAAAACTGTTAAGCAAGCACCACTTATGGCCTCATATTTTAAATGTTGTCACTTCCAACTTGTTTGAAAACATCCCAAAACTAATTGTAATTAAACAAAGTGTGCCTCTGGCACTTTGGCGATGAAGTGAGGCTTCAAGTGACTGCAGAGATTTCAGCATCTTAACTATTAGTGCCATACCAATAACTGTCACCACCCTGAGGCTGCTCAAACTGCGCTGCAGTTAATTAAAGGATATCAGCTCAAACATCAAAACAGCTTCATTAAAGGAAATATGCAAATCACACCAGTTAAATCAATCACCCATCAATTCTCCATGATCATAAGTTCTGTGCAAATGGTCAGTACTTCTTTACAGCACCTTTGCAATTCAAGGTGAAGTATCCACTTATAGAACACCAACTTTCTGAAAAGATATGATTTTAAAAAAAAAACTTACAATATCACATTTGATTATTTATTAGTGATCTCTTTATTGTATTTTATGTTCAATATTGTCCTTAGTTTGCATTGACGTATGGTCACTACTGTGTTATGACTAGGGAGCTGACTACACAGTTCATCAATAAAGTCAGAAGAGAATGAGCTTTATGAGTGATTATAAAAACAAAAATGGTCAAGGATGAGAAAAGACTTGTTAGTCTTTGGAGAACTAGGCTCCTTTTAGTACTGCAACTCACCCACTTTAGTATTTGACTGCATATTAGATGACCCTATTGACTTTACCGGCCTGGCAAATTACTCCAAATATTAGTTACCCACTCAGTAAGGAAATCCTTCCTAACACCTGTTTCACATTTACTTTCCATTCATTTTAATTTATGTTCTCTAGCCCAACTAATTTACTTTGAAGTAATATTGTGGGGTTACCTTATCTACATCCTTTCAAAATGTTGCATGAATCACTGAGATCTCTCTTATCCCTCCCTACAGATTGTAAAGCTCCTGTCTCTCTAACCTTTCCTTGTAATTCATCTCTTGCCCCCTGAGATCATAGTTTTGAAGTTTCACCATACTTTAACTGGTGCATTTCCATCTCTCCTGACTTGAGTGCATGCTGCAAATGTGGGTGTTGATGCACGCAATTTTCAAATAATGGACCAGAGAACCGTGGGCCTGAATTTCCAACATGCACTTGTGACAGGAGCGTCTGTCTGTCAGGAGTAGTCATCTTATATATGTGCTTCTATTTCATGTGTAATATTTGTTGGTAGGTAATATTTTATAATGAATATATATTTATGATATATGAATATATATTTTTATGATACATATTTTACAATGGTTATACAGTTTCATTAATGTATCTAGATTGTATGATGTGTAAACCAGGGTACTACTGTTTACACATGTGTAAATCGTGAAAATACATCTCTAGTCCATTTGAGCCTTTGGATGGAATTTTCTGTTCCCGCCAGCGTCAGGCGTATTCGGTGACGCAATCGGTTTTACAATGGCATGAAACTAGTTCGAGATTGTCTGCTAAGCCCACCAACGGTGGGCTGCATTTCCCGCCATCAGGAACCTCATTGTAATACATCAGCATATCATTATCAGGCCAGTCTACCGGAATCATCCCCGCCCCCACCCCACCCCCACCTCGATCGTCCCTCCATGTCAGATGGAAAGCACGCTGACGTGTTTCATAACAGCACATAAAAGGCGTGCACTTGGCGGCCTGCATTTTGACTGGGACTCGGAGGTGAGTGCACAGTAACATTGTGCAGCACTCACCAGGGTCGCCTGCTGGACCTCAAGCTTGAGAGGCGCTGGAGGGTCAGGGTTAAGGGCAGCTCTGCCATTGAGGTGACCTGTTGGGGGGGTGGAGGGTGGGGACCAAGAGCCTGCTGTTGAATATAGCGCAAAAGTATTCGGGGTGGGGGTACAGCGGGCGAGGGAAGTGACCTCACATTAGGGAAACCCATATAAAGTGACCATTCCTCTGCAACTGAGTCAACCACAATGATTTAATTGGAGTCAGGCCTCCAGCTTATCTGCCCACTGGTGGAAAGGAGGAGATCATTCATCCTTGTGCAGCACTGTGGGTAGCTGTCCTCTTTTGAAGGGCGTTGGCACTGACCACCACTGCCACACTTCCCAAGCTGGGTTAGTGCTGTTGCTGCCCATCCTGAAGCCAGAGCGGGGGTAGGGGACATCTCAGGGGGGCCTCCACAACATCCAAAAGGCGCTCGAGGGACGCGTCACTGAACCTGGGGCCTGCAGTCATCTTCAGTTTCAGGGCCGTGTCTTCTGTGCAGCAGTGCTGGTCTGGAAGCACTGAGATGTGTGCTTGCAGCTGGACTTTAACTATGGTGCCCTGGATGATGCTGCGGCGGGGTGATGGTGAATGAGAGCCCGCCCGCCATGGGGAATGCCGTGTTTCCCAGGAGTGCACAAATAACGTAGCACGCTTGAGATGATATGGCGCGAAAAGCCGCCATTGCGGCCGGTGGGTAAAACATCGTTTTACGCACCCGCTACAGCACTTAGTGCAAATGTGAGGTGATTCTGCCCTTTATCTATCAGGAAGTAGCTCAGTGCTGCTGTGTATATGGCATTTACCAGATTCTAAGTTCAATCCCCAGCAGTTCTCAAAAATGTTCTGAAACACATCTTTCTCTTTTGAATTATTCAGTGTTTAAAAACACAGGGCTAAACTTTTCTTTCAAACTTAATGGTTGGAATCTTTCCATCTGCAAGAAATGATGGGGATGCAGCCTCAGGACTCTGGTGAGGTCAGAGTAAGATCATCCGCTGCACTTCTTTTGATGGCTGAACAAGTCGATTCTGCAAAGGCAAAGTCTGCCACAAGTGCCGTACCTGAACCTCTCCCTTACCGGTGGTGCCGGATGGTTGTACATCTGTTTACAGGTCTGCTGTCTGGAGCTTCTGAGACCACATGTCATTGTGGCAGCGAGTTCCTGCCCACACCTGATGTTGTCATTTGCATCGATCATCAGCTAGAGTTTCCCACTTGCTGTGGATGATGTTGAACGTGTTCATGTCTCTTTTGACATCATCCTTAAATTGAAGCTTTGGTATCCTGCTGGTCTCTTGGAGTGAGTTCCCTCCCTGTACAGCATATGTTTGGGGATGCAGTCATCTCCCATTCTGTGTATACACCCAAGCTAGTGAAGCCTTCGTTGCTTGATTAGCACCAGCATGGCTGACATGTTTGCTCCAGAAAGGACTGATTCATCAGTGACTTTGTCTTTCCATATGATGCCAAGGAGGTTTCGTGGGCACAGGAGGTGGAGGTTATTGAGCCTCTGTTCTTGGTAGGTGTAGCTTGTCCAGGTTTCACTACCATACAGCAATGTGCTAAGGATACTGTCATATTTTTATAATGATATAAAGGCACCGAATACTCATAAGGGATTGGGTAAACAGGTTGTGGGTTCATTTATTAAGACTGGGCAATGTGAACAGTTATACATGGGTATAAAGCTTGAAGACATCATTAGCAGAGCTGTGTGTACTGTGTACTGCTCACAAGCCAAAGTGAAACTGGGACTGGATCACATGACACACTTCCCTTCTAGTGATGTCCTTCTGCTATCCCTTAAAGGTATATTTCAACATCCCCCTTTCTTTTCAAAGATACTTTCCCTCCTTCCTAAAACGTAGGACTGTTTATAGTACGCGCTTATTTTTAGTTACCATTACATAAGTGTAATAAGGCTAGCGAATATATGAGTCTCTAAAGCATAAAGGTAATCTGCTCTTGTTCTAGTTGCAGTCAGGCTGTACGATGGTTGAGGAGCTGGAATGGATCTGATTCGTCCTTGGTTATGTCTCATGAGTTCATTGGACATTGGTTCTGAACAAATCCTTGTCACCTCGACAGGTTGCCACAGGCATTCTGTGGGATCCTGGATGCAAACTTAATATCTAAACTGTAAACTTGGCGATTCTGTACCCACATTTTTATTGGGCACATTGGTCACCTTCTCTTATAGTTTTAAAAGTTGCTCTCCAGTTTCTGAGAGAGTAGAATGGGTAAGAGTAGGGAACTTGGTACGCACTGGTCTGCCAAACATGAGCTCTGCTGGTGGTGGGATTGTTGCACTAAAAGATGTCGCTCTCAGATGTAACATTGCAATGTGTAGATCTTGTTTGGTCTGGTTTCACAGTGCAAATCATTCATTCAGCTAAGCCATTAGATCTAGGGTAATGAGGAGAAGAAGTAGTGTGATTGATATTTCACTTCCCACACATATCCTGAAATGGCTTATCAATAAATTGTGGACCATTATCCATAATGCACACCAAATAAACTGAAAATAGCACTTGGAGTGTTCACAACATTTATGCTTGAGGTATTGTGCAGTTGTCTAATAATTGAGTACTTGGTAAAGCAGTCAACAATGACGATGAAGTTAGTGTCATGGACATGAAAGAGGTCAGATGTGATTTTGGTCAAAGGATGGGTAGGAACTTCATGTGGAATCAGTGGCTCTTTGTGCTGACTTGGCATATGCTCTTGACATGCCTCACAATTCTTGACAACGACTTCAATGCCATTGTTCATACTCAGGCAAAAGATTGTCTCTCTTGTGAGCCTTCTCGTCTGATCCATGCCCATGTGTGAGTGATGAAGGTGTTGAAGAAAATCAGGTCACAAAGATTCTGGTATGATGTCCTGCCTGCCTTTAAAAATGACTGCCCAGGAGATGCCTAGCTTGTTCAAATAAAGCCAAAATGGTCTCATGTGTTCATGAACATGCTGAATTGAATCAGGCCATCCTTTAATGATGGTTTTCCACAGTTTCATATGTTGTGGAATCTGTCACCTTTTTTTTTGTAGCTGCTGGCATTTGCGTTGTGCAAAATGTACCAGATGAATAGACGGACTTGCATTCTCCTACAAGTGTGATGTTGCAGCTCCCTTGAAACTGCCAATTTTGTCAAAACATTCTGGATATGTCAATGTTAGGTCATGAAGGGAAGTAATAGGAGTAGTTTCTGAATATGATCTGCTGTATGAGGTCTGACTGAGTCCATGGATTGTCACTAGTGTGAGGTCACAGCATCCACGTAAACCTACAATCGCCAGGCCTTAGTTTCCATGATCTAGAACACCTGTGACACCCAGGAGGATTGTTGTGCTTGATTCCAGGACTATGGACCTTGCACATGGAATTAGTGAATTGTTGTACACTGAAAATTGTGGAGTAATAGATTTCACCCTCGTCTTCCAGGGATACAAGTCTTTTAGAATTTGTAGGGGGAGTATGTTGGCACTTGCCTCTGTATCAATCTTGGCCAATAATGAATGGTTACCAACTTTCTTAGGACAAATAATTTGAATCTTGGCAAACACTTTGGATGGTATGATGCTATCTATGTTTTCCAAGAGATTGACCGTGTAAAACCTGTGATCATCACTCTTTATCTCGTCGCACACATCATCGTCATTTTCTGGTTTGTCAATCACCTCGTGTATATGTTTCTGACAGGGTACCGCTTGGTCGTTCTTAGTGCTTGAAGGTGCCCATTGTGTACGGTCTGTTTGGATCAGTGCACTGCTCTTTGTAGCTGCATCAGCCTTTGCTCTAGTGCACTGCCGCTGCCAATGGCCCTTTCTGCCACATGCCTTGCAGAATTGATGGAAAGCTGGCCATTTCCTTGCTGCATGCAGAAGGCCACACCTTCCACATGTCCTGCAAGGTTTGGGAGTTCCAGTGACTGCATCAACAATTGGGGTTGTGCTTAGGGCTTCATCGAGCTACAAAGGGTTGCTTTGTACTTATGTCCGTCCTTGAGTAGTCTTCAACGCTATAAATTTTGGGCTTATCTAGCAGATCCCATCTTCCATGGGAATGAATGTGATCACCAACTCAACAATTCTGTCTGCTAGCTCTGTGTGTGAAAAATCACAGTATGTACACTTTTCTCTGCATCTACTGGCAGGGTGGCCTATGGATTCTGTAGGTTGTTGTCGAAATGACATGAACTCTAATCGATGAATACGGAAGTTTAACCTGATTATGAACTGACCTTCCAATGTATTCCACATGTTTTGAGCATCCTTTAGCTGTTTTGCTGTAAATTCTGATGTGTTTAGCCTGTGTAGACCTTCATTCCCAATTGCTAGGTGAATTTTGATGGTTTGCTTGTCTGGTTCAGACATGCCTGAATCAAGAAACCGTAGCTCAGTACATTGTTTAAACATCCTGAATTCAGTTAGTAAGTCAGCTGCATCCTAATTCAAACTGGGGAATTTTGTGATAATATCCTTCTGACCTTCTTCCTTGTTTTATTCAATTTATTGTTCAGTAACTCCTGAAGCCGCCCGCTATAATCACAGCCTTCTCTGGTCCAATTTTCAGGACGGCTTTGCCTTATTTTTGTTTGATTCTTCCTCGCTCTCTATCGATCCAGCCCACACCCTGGTCACTCGTCTTTCCTGACTGAGCTAACCCGGTACTGGTCCTCTCAATGCGCTCTCCCCCTCACGGAACTGACAGGCTACGCGCTGCAACCTCACCACGAGGGATCTGTCTGCTTCCCAGCTCTTTACTTGAGCACTATCCCGGCCCTGTGTCTTAAAAGCTTTTCTGTGCAGTCACCATGTTGCAATTTCAATACTCTCCAACACTGTGAACTTGTTGTGGTCTGACCAAAATGTCAAGGGTTCCTCATGCCATGTAGCACCGTCTAAAGCTGTTCACCATTTTTTACCTGTGCTTAATCTTGCTGCCATGCTGTTTGACCACTGCTGAGTACTGTGTTGTGTTTTTATGATGATATAAAAGCACCAATCACTCATAAGGGATTGGTTAAACATGTTGTGGGTTTATTTATCAAAAATAGGCACAGGAGAACAGATATACATGGGTATAAAGCTTGAAGACATCAGAGCTGTGTGTGCTGTGTTCTGTTTACAGGTCAAAGTGAAACTGAGACTGGATCACATGACACACTTCCCTTCTGGTGATGGCATGCTGCTATCCCTTAACAACATATTACAACAGATGCCAGCCTTATAGATAAGTATCTTGGCCCTGTAGGTTGGTTTGTTGTTTTTCCATGCCTGTTTGCGTGGTTGCCAAAGTTGCTGGCTGTCTTTCCAATGCGAGTGTTGATCCCTTTGTCAAAAGACAGGTTGTCTGTCACCATGGATCCAAGATAACAGAGTGTACTGACTACTTCCCATGGCGTGTTGTTGAGTCTGATCACAGTCAGAGACAAAACACTCTGTCCCGTCACTACAGTTTTCTTGACACTAATGGTGAGGGAGAACATGACACAGGCTTGGGACAGATGATACATAAGCCTTTGGAGCTGGTTTTCCATCTAGGCTACCAGTGCAGCATCATCAGCATACAGAATTTCTCTGATCAGGACATGCCACAATTTTGTCTTGGCTTTCAGTCTTGATAGGTTGAGGAATTTATTGTCTGATCGTGTGTGGAGGTACACTCATGTTGGCAGGGAAAGTACAGGTCAGGAGGACTGAAATAAAGATACCAAACAGAGTAGGGGTGAAGACGCAGCCCCGTTTCACCCCATTCTTCATCTCAAAACTGTCAGAGGTGGAGCTGTCAAAGTGAATGGTGCTGTGCATGTTATCATGGAAGGACCGTGTGAGACCGTGAAGCTTGGGAGGACAGCCGATTTCTTCATTTATCCAGTAGATGCCCATCCTGCTGTATAATACAATCCAGTTAATATATGTTTGACTAAAAATACAATACTATTCACTAAACTATCGTTTATTTGTAGTATGTTAATGTTTCTCATGTTGAATTACACACCAGCCTATTATTTCCAATATCTGACAATTTTCTGACAAATATTTTGAATGGGTTTTTAAGACATTCAGTGTGGTAGCTGATTAACTAAATAATATCTTCTGCAGTCTGAAAACTTGATAATGTTTAACTGCTAAGGAGGATTGGTAATTATTCCGACCTGATCACTACTTGCTGTGGAGATGTACCCTCAAGTAGGTGCATTTTGAGGTCAATTAAAAGCAAATTGTTGTTGTTCAGAAATGTTGTTCTCGAGATTGGTAACTGCTTATAAATTCCTGGCTCCTGCAATTGGGGAGGATTATCAAGGTTCAGAAAAACCAGCAGGAAACAAGAGGCTTTCTTTGTCTTTCATAAAAAAAGTTTAATCATCATCAGTTGAACGTGATATTTGCAAAGATATCATGCACTTTCCTGCTTTGACGCTCTCAAGTGTACTAAGTTGCATGCTACATGCAAAAAAAGTATTGATACATCACTTTCTGAGCAGATGTAAATGCAGACTTCAGTCGTTCAAAATGTTTGAATATTCAAACAAAAAGGGTCCTTTTTAAGGAAAATAAATTATTTTGATAATGTTTCCACCACATCAGAGATATCAAAAGTGGAAAGTTTATGGATTCAATTAGGAAAAAAATTTCCTTTGAATTATTCCGGTTTTTTTCAAAACACCGGAAGGAACTTCCTCCCCTTAATCTTAACAAAGTTTATGTCCACTACAAACACTTTCAAAATGTATTAAGCATGTTGGAATTTAAGGAGCCATCTGTAATTGGAGGGAACATTCATCAACTGCAGTCCAGCCTGTCAGCACTGGGCAAAAGGGTTTCTGTAGCAGTAAAGCAGACTCATGTTCATGATCTTATTGATTTTGACAGACTGTAGAGGAGGGAGCAGAAGGCAAATAAAATTGACACAAGCCACATCATGTGGGGAAAAAAAATCAAAATGATTTTGAATGAAGCTTTTTGTTCATGTATCAGGCAATTGTGTTCAAAACATACTTTAGAAAGGCATATTTACATGGGCCCAGATCGTCCGACCAGGGTCGGAATTCCTATTTCCAAACCTGATCAGACAAAAAAATACACACTTACCTTTTTCCGATTTTTCTGTCCATTCTCCCAATGGAGGATCTTTCAGAACTGACTCAATGCAGCAAAGCTCGGAGAGAGCAGCAGAGAGAATCTGCACAGGCACCACCCCCGATTTTTACAGCACTAGCTGCCATATAACGGCTTAAATGTCCCAAAGCTGCTTTGAAAAGCTATGAAGAGAAGGTAGGTGGATAGGGTGACTAAGGGGGTAGGGTGGGTGGGGCTAATGGGTAAGGGGGTAGCATGGCAGGTGGGCAGAGTGGTAGGTGGGTAGGTTGGAGGTTGGTTAGGAGGGTGAGGCGGTTATAGGTGGGTTTCGAGCTAGTCAGGTCAGGTTGGGTCAGGGGGAGTAAGAAGGTAGAGAGGGGAGTTGGGTGGTGGGGTTGAGTCAGGTCAAGTCAGGGGTGGTCAGGAGGGCTCAGGGAGGGAGTTGGGTGGTGGGGTCAGGTCAAATCGGGTCGGGTGAGTTGGGTTTTGGTGGGAGTCAGGGGATCAGAGTGGAGTCGGGGGTGTCAGTGTTAGTGATTAGAGGGGTTGGCCGTATAGTTACCCAAGAGTTAGACAAGGGCTTTCCTGACTCCTGGGTAACTATCCAAGGAAGTAAGTTGAAACCATCCAACGTCGCTGAGGCTTTTTCAGAGGGTTCTGGGGAGCAGGGGAATTGCCCATCGGAAGCTCAAACCTCCAGACAATTCCCATGGAGCCCTTGCATTGGGACTTCCGAGGGGTCCTGTAGCGTAGTGGGATACGTCCAGTCTCAGACTATCCAGAGACTGGAAGGTCTGGGTCTGTATGAAATTTAATTTCAATTTTAAAAGATTTATTTAAGATTAAGGAAAGTTGCAAAAGTATATTTGTTTATGGAATATTCTATGCTGTTTGTTTTCTTGCTAACTTGCAAATTATCTGCTGATTATCACAAAGGCTAATCTATCTGTAAGGACTTTAACTATCAGCAGTTCAGCATATTCTGGCTCAGGCCCTTCACAACATCTGCTACTATCAAATAAAGCGGAGTGAAAGCAAAACAATACTGCCCACCAATAATGGACACATGGGAGTAATTTCTAGTCAGTAATCTCATTTTAGGGTCCAGATGATGGTTGTAAACTACCCAAGCTTTCCTCTGGTTGTTTATTACATCGACTGATTGCCTCAATGGAATTACAGCCTGGTAATCACTCCTCGGTATGCTTTAATCTATATTTATATCAGGCATTTAGTCACAGAGATATTGCTTTTTCGTGATAGATTTTTTTGGCACCATTCAGGATCCTTATATATATATATATATATGTCCCAGCTCCTTGCATCAAACAACTTTGATGTTCTTTTTGTTTATCTTCACTGGATTATCTTAATTTTTCAAAAACTTTTCAATCCCTTTTCTTTTCCTTATCTCCATTTGTCTATTTACTGTCTTCCTGTGATTCCCAGCTCTCTGTTTTCAGTCCATCGTCCTCTTTCTCTTTCTCGCTGCTTGATTAATTATGATCTTTTTCTCTTCATTCAGTTTTCATCTGAACTTTTCTCCACCTCACAGTTCTCCTGTCAATCTGAACATTGCTTGAATTGATCTGAGGCCTGGGGAACATAGTGCAGTACTCCTTCAGCCAGCATCTAGCCCATTAGTGATCTTTCTTCCTTCCCTCATGTGTCTCTATAATGTAAACTTTCACACAATCAAATGATAATTTGACTGAAAAACATTTTAACCAATTCATGTGTGCGAGAAACAAGTTAACAGACAGGACCCAGTAAGTATATGGAAAAATGCTGATCAGCTTTACCCCCACAAGTTACCCCGACTGATGGCACTTAGTGATAAAATGGTCTAGTCCCATATTCAGTATAAAGAACCAAGATAATTAAAACCTTCCGCTGTCAAGCTTTGATGATAATTTAAGAAAGCTTATACAAAGAGGTTTAGAATACATGAAGCGCTATAGTTTAAAAAAAAATGTTTCATTTACAATCCTGTGATTTTGGAGAGAACTTTACAGCACAGACCATGATGAGTATATCTGACAGCTTTCATTTAGAGTTCTGCATTAAAACTATTGATTTATTGAAGTATAAATTTTTGTAGTTTAGCAGTCATGAGGGAATAATGACAAATAATCTAGTTCCAACTGAATTTCAATATTTGCCTTATATCGGACATTTTATACGGTGTATGTTGTGGAACACATTTCCGTTTGCATTAATAATGCTGCATAATAAACAAAATCAACACTGCTGGACATTCTTGGCAGAGGGAATTTTTAAAAATCAGTGTTTCATGGATGATCTGAAAGATGAGGTAAAAAAATCCTCTGTGCTTATTAATTGGCCCAAGCATTACATCTCCACCCAATAACCAAGCATATGTGTATTCCCAATCAGCAGCAGATTATCGAATCTCGACTAATGTTAAAAACTCAATTGGCTCTTTTGTTTTTGCTGAAATAATAATACTGACATAAGTGGGCTATTGGGGCAGTTACAAAAAGTGCACAGTTCACTTAACTGCTCTAGTTTTTAAATAAAATATGAAATTCCAATCGCTAAATTCTGAAATTAAAGTTTGTGTAAAGCAACTCCCAAAGTGTTTAATTTCCTTAGAGAGTACGTACTGTCAATGCACTGATACTTCTGAAACAAACCAATCCAAATAATATAAATGACATGGGTAGCTCACAAGCCATCCCATTTCACAGTTCACACGGCTATAATTTTAACGCCTAACACAGTCGCCATATTACTCAAACATTTGTGGACAAGGATACTCAGGGTTCCAGTTTCTACTCAAACACCAGCTCGCAGGTACAAAAAGAGATGAGTGAACATTGAGGGGTCAATGCAAACATATAAAATGGACACAAAATAGAGAAAAAGAGGGAAGAGGAACAGAACAGAAAAAAAAATTACCAGGAATTGTTTTAAAAATTATTTATCCACAAAAATATACCTATTTTAAAAATTAAAAGAGGAAAACAAACCAAACATACTTACTTACATTTTAACCAGGGTAAGAAATGCCCTCAAATTCATTAAGCATAATGCACTTAACAATTCATCCGGTTATTTAAAGTGATCTAAAAATTGATCTTGAACAGATGTAGGGATTCTCTTAATAATTCACTGCAGTACATTTGAACATTATAGAATGATGCAATACTGTAGGAAGTCATTCAGCCGATTGTACTTGTGCTAACTCTTTGGTATGCTATACAATCAATCCCACGTCCGAGCTCTTTCCACATAACCCTGCAAATTTCACCCTTCAAGTATTTATCCAGCTTTCTTTTCAATTATATTATTGAATCTGCTTCCGCTATCTTTTCAGCCAGTGCATTCCAGGTCACAACAGTATACTGCAGAAAAAAAATGTTTCCTCGTGTCGACTCTGATTCCTTTGTTAATCACCTCAAATCTCTGTCCTACCAACCCTCTTGCCTATGGAAATAGCCTCTTCTTATTTACTCTATCAAAATACTTCATGACTTTGAACAAATTTCCCCTTAACCTTCTCTACTCAAAGGAGAACAAACCCAGTTTCTCTAGTCTCCCCGCAAAACTGAAGTCTGTCATCCTTGTACCATTCTGGAATGTCTCTGAACACCCTTGACATCTTTCCTAAAGTGTGGTCCTCAGAATTGGCCCTGTTATCCCAGGTTGGAGATAACCAGTGTTCCATAAAAAATTTGCATAACTTCCTTGCTTTTGCACTCTATTCCTCTATTATTAAAGCAAATAATCTCTTATGCCTTTTTAATAGCTTTATGTTATTGAGCAGTATTTGTAAATGACAACATGATATACTCAGAAGCCAGAGTAAAACTAAAGATAGCAGATATAATTTGTTTCTGAGGAGTTGAATGAGATGACAGAGAAAGACCCAATTAAATGGAAGAGGAGATTAATCCCATTGCAATGTCTAAAGAGTACATTTAATGCAATCAATAGAATTACCATAAATGAATATTTGCCCCAATATTTTGTTCAGATCTAAGCAATTGATGCCCTACCCATGTGATTTAATGACGGGTAGTCCAATACCCTGAATCTCACATCTCCCCAGCAGTGCTCCTCTTTCTGACTCCTGGCAGCTTCAATCTCAAAGAAGTCCCAAACTTGCTGCAACTCGCTATTTTAATTTTATATATAAAAGAGTGAAATGAAGATAAACGGGGTAAGAACATTCAGAATGAAAGTATATTGGCGTTTCACATATTTACTGCAGTCAAGAAGTAATTATCATTTCAAAACAGAAAGAGGGGCAATAAATTTGAAACCAACACCAATTGCAAAAAGGGACTTTGCTACAAAGGAGTAACCACTGTAATGAACCATTGTATTTCATAATGAAATTAACCATTTAGTTAGCAAATGGTTTATCCAGAATACTAGAAGAGGGACAAACCAAGGGCACCAATTTCCAACTGAATATTGTTGTGTTTTTACCCACCAATCATGATTGAAATCAAATCTTTTCAATGTAAAAGAATGTATTGATATCATTTTCTACACAGAATAAAGACTAATTGTTAATGTGTTACAGGATATTGGAATCATAAGACCATAAGACCATAAGGCATAGGAGTAGAAATTAAGCCATTCGGCCCATCGAGTCTGCTCCGCCATTCAATCATGGCTGATAAGTTTCTCAACCCCATTCTCCCGCCTTCTCCCTGCAACCTTTGATCCCCTTACCAATCAAGAACTTATCTATCTCGGTCTTAAATACACTCAATGACCTGGCCTCCACAGCCTTCTGTGGCAATGAATTCCATAGATTCACCACTCTTTGGCTAAAGAAGTTTCTCCTCATTTCTGTTCTAAAAGGTCTTCCCTTTACTCTGAAGCTGTGCCCTCAGGCCCTAGTCTCTCCTACTAATGGAAACATCTTCCCCACGGTCCACTTTATCCAGGCCTTTCAGTATTCTGTAAGTTTCAATCAGATCCCCCCTCATCCTTCTAAACTCCATCGAGTATAGTCCCAGTGTCCTCAAACGTTCCTCATATGTTAAACCTTTCATTCCTGGGATTGTTCTCGTGAACCTCCTCTGAACCCTCTCCAGGGCCAGCACATCCTTCCTGAGATATGGGGCCCAAAATTGCTCACAATATTCTAAATGTGGTCTGACCAGAGCCTTATAAAGCCTCAGCAGCACATCCCTGCTTTTATATTCTAGTCCTCTCAAAATAAATGCCAACATTGCATTTGCCTTCCTAACTACCGACTCAACCTGCAAGTTAACCTTAAGAGAATCCTGGACTAGGACTCCCAAGTCCCTTTGCACTCCAGATTTCTGAATTCTCTCCCCATTTAGAAAATAGTCTATGCCTCTATTCTTCCTACCAAAGTGCATGAACTCACACTTCCCCACGTTGTATTCCATCTGCCACTTCTTTGCCCATTCTCCTAACCTGTCCAAATCCTTCTGCAGCCTCCCTGCCTCCTCAATACTACCTGTCCCTCCACCTATCTTTGTATCATCTGTAAACTCAGCCAGAATGCCCTCAATTCCTTCATCTAGATCATTAATGTAAAAAGTGAAAGGTTTTGGTCCCAACACTGACCCCTGCGGAACTCCACTAGTCACCAGCCGCCATCTTGAGAAGGACCCCCTTATCCCCACTCTCTGCCTCCTGCCAGACAGCCAATCTTCTATCCATGCTAGTACCTTGCCTCTAACACCATGGGCTCTTATCTTACTGAGCAGCCTCCTGTGCGTCACCTTGTCAAAGGCCTGCTGGAAGTCCAAGTAGATAACATCCATTGGCTCTCCTTTGTCTAACCTACTCATTACCTCCTCAAATAATTCTAACAGATTTGTCAGGCATGACCTCCCCTTGATGAAACCATGCTGACTTTGCCCTATTTTACCATGCACTTCCAAGTATTCTGAAATCTCATCCTTAATAATGGTCTCTAAAATCTTACCAATGATCGAGGTCAGGCTAATCAGCCTGTAATTTCCTGTCTTTTGCCTCACTCCCTTCTTAAACAGGGGGGTTACATTAGCAATGGGTTTATGACAAGAATATAAAAATTGTATTGAGCTCACTGGTTACTTGTTACTCATTTCTATTAGTTTGGATAGAGGATTGGCTAACCAACAGAGAGCAGAGAGTCGGGGTAAATGGGTCTTTTTCTGGATGGCAAGCTGTAACTAGTGGGGTGCCACAGGGTTCGGTCCTTGGGCCCCAACTATTTACAATCTACATTAATGACTTGGGTTCAGGGATAGAAGGTACTGAGCTAAATTTGCAGATGACATCAAAATAGGTGGGAAAGTAAGTTGTAATGAAGAAATAAGAAATTTACAAATGGATATGGACAGGTTAGGTGAATGGGCCAAAATTTGGCAGATGGAGTTTAACGTGGATAAGTGTGAGGTTATCCACTTTGGTTGGAAGAATAAAAAGGTGACTTATTATTTAAATGGAGAGAAACTTCAGAACGCTTCAGTGCAGAGGGATCTGGGTGTCCTCGTGCATGAATCGCTGAAAGCTAGTATGCAGGTACAGCAGGTAATAAGGAAGGCAAATGGAATTTTGGCATTTATTGCTAAAGGAATAGAGTATAAAAATAGGGAAGTGTTGTTGCAACTGTACAAGGCATTGGTGAGACCTCACCTGGAGTACTGTGCACAGTTTTGGTCCATTTACTTGAGGAAGGATGTAGTTGCACTGCAGGTGGTTCAGAGGAAGTTCACTAGATTGATTCCAGAGATTCAGGGCTTGTCTTATGAGGAGAGATTGAGCAGTTTAGACCTATACTCACTAGAGTTTAGAAGGATGAGAGGAGGTCTAATTGAGGTATATAAGATGCTAAAGGGGATAGACAAAGTAAACATGGAGCAGATGTTTCCCCTTGTGGGGCATTCTAGAATGAGAGGCCATGGTTTTAGGCTAAATGGTGGTAGATTTAAATCAGAGATGCAGAGGAATTACTTTTCTCAAAGGGTCGTGAATCTGTGGAATTCACTACCTCAGAGCGCAGTGGATGCCGGGACACTGAATAAATTTAAGGAGGAGTTAGACAGATTTTTAATTAGTAACTGGTTGAAAGGTTATGGGGAAAAGGGTGGGAAATTGGAGTTGAGGCTGAAATGAGATCAGCCATGATCGTATTGAATGGCGGGGCAGGCTCGAGGGGCTGAATTGTCTACTCCTGCTTCTAGTTCTTATGTTCTTATGTGCTTCTAACATACCTTTTTCCTAAGATAAAAGCAAAATATTGCGGATGCTGGAAATCAGAAACAAAAACAGAAAATGCTGGAAAAACTCAGCAGGTCTAACAGCATCTGTGACAGAGGAATAACCAGGTAAAGGACTTAGAAAGAGGGTGCATTCAATGCTAAACTGTGTGTGGAAAGAAAAATAAAGAGAGGGAAATAACTTGAGATAGAGGGAGAAATGAGAGCCACAAAGGAAAAAGGTCAAAAAATTACAATTTAACATTTTTAAAATCTCCCATAACAGTTCATAACCTCAAGGAATGAAACTTCACATTTGTAATTGTTTATTTTCTGAGCGAGAGCTATTGATCGTCAACACTTATGGCATCATCAAAAGGGTAATTAAGCTATTAATTACTAGGCTTAGCTTTGTGTGGTGAGTTTAATGGCCAACTAAAGTGCAATTGCAGTGAGTTCATGATCACCATGGGGAGGTTAAGCATGAGGTGCCACCTTTGCAAAGCTGACACTGGAGCAGCACAAATCACCCAGCAACTGATGGTGATTTGGAGTTCATGGAGCCCCTCTACCTCACTGCACGTTTTACCTGATTTTTGCATTAATAACAAGGTGCATCACACAAACACACAGCTGGGAAGATTTGATCACATAATCCATGCCAATTCCCTGGGCACAGACAGTGCCATGAGCCACTACCTGCACGGGGTTCTTCAATGATAACAATGAAGTGGACCCAAGAGAATAATTTTTCCCCTCGTTATGTTTTCAGCAAAATCTGTTCCAATATCTTGCTTAATTTGGTGTAAATAAAGTACCATGCTGTGTACATACCATTCAGTAGAACAATATACTCATTAACAGATTTACTGTCAAGATAAGAATGTGCAAACAGCAAAACAAACAGCTCCTTATTATCTTCTGAGATTCAGTTCTACACAACAGCAAAATGATTTTGCATTAGTATCAAACAAAAATGAATCTTCACGTGGTCTCATTTATTTCATTTTACCCCATTAAAATATTGATGTCTTATTTGACTTTTAATTTATTCACTGATTATCTTGCTATTACAAATGGTACAAGGCTATTATCTCGAACTGCGCAATCTTCCCGTGAAAATATGTCCGATCATTCAGGGATGAGGAACTTCAGTTAGGTAGAAAGATTGAAGAAGCTGGGACTGTTTATCTTGGAAAAGAGAAGGTTGAGAGGAGATTTGATAGAGGTATTTAAAACCATGAAGGACAGAGTAAATAGGGAGAAACTCTTCCCATTGGTGGAAGGCTTGAGAACCAGAGGGCACGGATTTAAGGTCTTTGGCAAAAGAAGCAATGGTGACACGAGGAGAAACTTTTTTTACATAGTGAGTGCATCTGGAGTGCACTGCCTGAGAGGGTAGTGGAGGCAAGTACAACCAAGGCATCCTAAGGGGAATTGGGTCATTATCTGAAGGGAAACATTTGCTGGGCCACAGGGAAAAGGCAGGGGAGTGGCACTTGGTGAATTGTTCCTGCAAGAGAGCCAGCATAGGCATAACAGGCTGAATGGCCACATTCTGTGCTGTAGCCAGTCTATGATTCTATGATTCTACAATCTTGCAGCTTTTCCCTTTGTTCTTTCATGGAACTCAATTCCAACTAACTTAATGTGTGCTCCAGATTTTCAATTGTAAGTATTATTCAATATTTTGGGTTTCATATCAGAAATACAAATGTATTCATTTATGTGAGTTGGTTGGTTGGTGTCAAAATGATCTTTTATGTTTTATTCAGCAATTTGGTATTTTACCTTGAGATATTTTGCTTTTCCAAACAGAATCCCTCGTAAAGTATCTCACAGCTAAAAGAAAACTGTCATATGTAAATAAACATGAATAACATTTTAATTTTGTATCAGTTTTTATATTTAATTTTCCACATGTATCGACCTGGTTTATATAGCAGATTACCTTAATGGTGTAATTCCTTAATTCTTTGACCTGATACATATGGGATGCTTTTACCTCCGAGGCAACTTAACCCCAAGCTAAGCAGATAAGATGCTTAGGCCATCCTGAGTAATTAACTAGAATTAATCAAAAGGAAATTTGCAAGCCACCAAATTGTGGATTGTAATTAATATGGAGGAGGGTTGCAGCAAAATACAGACAACCATTAATAACTTTGTGAATAGGTGAGTAATTGGCAAATTATCATCAATATAGATAAATGTGAATGACACATTTCGGCAGGAAGACTAAAATAAGCAGGGCACATACTCCTTGAGGAAAAAATATCTAAATGGGGTCAGGGAGCAGAGGTCACATACTCATTACGGCACAAAAGGAGGTCATTCAGCCCATCGAGTCTATACTGGGAATCCATTCAGTCCTATCCCCCGTTCTATCCCTGTAGCCCTGCAACTTTATTTCCCTCAGGGAGTACAGATTTTTAAAAAATCACCAAAAGTAATGCACAGGTTAATGAAGCTATAACAAAACAACAAAGCATTCGGGTTCATTTCCAGAGGATAGAACTGAAAAGCAGAGAATTTATGTTTAACTTGCATCAAACCTTAGATCAACCAGACCAGACCATAGTTAGACTACAATGGAGTACAGAAGACTTCTGGTGCACAAGAAGGCTATAGAGGCACTGCAGAAGGTCCAACAAATTAATCGAATTACAGCAGAACGTAGAGGTAATACCTTTCAGGAGAGATTGAACAGGTTAGGCCTCTTTTCTCTAGAAAAAGGACTGAGGCTGGCCTGAGATTCTTTAAGATGAGAAAGAAGCTCAAAAGGGTAGAGTTAAAGGTATTTCCACTTGCAGGGTCAGCCAGAACTAGAACTAGGGACTATAAATATAAGATAGTTACCAAGAAATCCAATAAGGAATGCAGGAGGGCATTCCTCGTCCAGAGAGAGATTAGACTGTGCTACACTACCACAATAAGTAATTGAGATGACTAGCATAGATGCATTTAGGGGGAAGCATGCGGTCACTATCAAGGAACATGTCCAAGCCTGGAATCTAATTAGGGCTTTGCGCAGAGATTGGAGCCCATCTTTCCCAGTGTGGAAATGATGGCCAATTACATGAGAATACTTGTGGACCCAACCATGATGCAGCAACTTACGGCCGATGTCTCAGCATCCATATTGCAGCATAAGCAGAAGTTGTCTGGAGTCTAGGTACTGCAGTGAAAGCTCAGGCTGAACTAACACCAGTTTGCTGCCAAGAAGGCTCAGGTTGCTGTCATCATAACTAGCCACTAGGATCCAAATCATCTTTTTCCTCTTTATTCTTTTATGGGATGTGGGTGTCGCTGGCAAGGTCAGCATTTGTTGCCCATTCATAATTGCCCTTGAACTGAGTGGCTTGCTAGGCTGAGGAGGGATTTAAACCCATGTCCTCTGAGCATTCACCTGGGCCCCTGGACTACTGGTCCAGTGACATTACCACTACATCACCATCTGCCCCCTTCCATCACAGCCTAGGTCTAAAAGAGAAGACAAAAGAGAAGAATTCAATTGGTGAGGTAAGGGTATCTGCCCTTGACATCAAGGCAGCATTTGTGTGGCATTAAGGAGCCCTTGCAAAATTAATGTCATTGGGAATCAGGGGGAAAATTCTCCACTGGCTGGAGTAATACTGAGAATAAAGGAGGATGGTTATAGTTGTTGGAGGCCAATTACCTCAGCCCCAGGACATCATTGCAGGAGCTCCTCAGGGTAGTGCCCTAGGCCTAACCATCTTCAGTTGCTTCATCAATGACCTTCCCTCCATTATAAGGTCAGAGCCATTCATTCATTCATAGGGTTTAGTACCATTTGCAACTCCTGAGATACTGAAGAAGTTATTGCCTGCATGCAGCAAGATCTGGACACTAAACAGGTTTGAGCTGATATTTGACAAGTAACATTTGCACCACATCAGGCAATGACCATCTCCAACAAGAGAGAATCTAACCATCTCACCTTGACTTTCAATGGCATTACCATCACTGAATCCCCCACTATCAACATCCTGGGGATTACCATTGACCAGAAACTGAACTGGACAAGCCATATAAATACAGTGGCTGCAAGAGCAAGTCAGAGGCTGGGAATTCTGTGGCAAGTAATTCACTTCCAGATTCCCCAAAGCCTGTCCACCATTTACATGGTACAAATCAGGAGTGTGATGGAAGTACGTTCCACTTTCCCGGGTGAGTGCAGCTCCAACAACACACATTAGAAGCTCGACACCATCTAGGATGAAGCAGCCTGTTTGATCAACATCCCACCCACCACCTTAAACATTAACTCCCTCCACACAATCATCATCCAAAGTGGATGATATCATATTTATCTACACTGACATTTATTTGCCACAATTTTTCCCATTTGCTTACTCTATTAATATTGATTTGTAATTCTAAGCTTCTATTTACACTGCTCTCCATACCAACTAGCTTTGAGGAATTTTGGATATGTGGCTTTCAATTCTATCATCTAAGGAACTCAATAAATATGATGAATAGCTTGACATCCCAGCACAGATACTTCTGAGACACCACTAATTATATCCTGCCAATTAGAGTTTGTACCCATTATCCCTATTCTCCATATCCTGTCGTTCAGCCCATTTCCTAGCCAGGTCAATAATTTGTCTTCAATTCATGAGCTTCAGCTTTAGCAAAGTCTTAAAGGACATTTATCAAATTCCTCTGCAAGGCCATATAAATACCATCCTTGGACATCACCCTGTCCATGATTTAGACACCTTTTCAAAAAATTCAATTAGATTCGTCAAGCATGATCTATCCTTTGCAACCCCTCTCTCTGACTCTCTCTGATCAACTGAAAATTTTCACCCTTCATAGATTCTAGTAATTTTTCCGAAAATAGATGTTAGGCTAACTGGTCTATAATACCGTGGCTTCCCTATCTCACATTTCTTAAATAGTGGAGTGACGTGTGCAATTTTCCAATCTAAAGGAACAGCTCCTGAATTGAAAGATGCTTTAGGAGATTATACTTAGGGCATCTGCAATGATCTCATCTACTTCCTTTAATCTTGGTGAGTTCTGCTCCACATTCTGCATTAATTTCCTTAGGATGTCTGGGTGCTGACCTCTTCCTTGACTGTAAATACTCACACAAAGTCGTTATTCAACATGGCTACCGGTTCCTTATTTTCATCACCATTATCAGTTTGCAAAGGGCCCACATTGCTTCTGACCGTCCTCTTTTACTGAATATAATTGCAAATATTTGAATTCAAATTTGATATCCCTTGCATTTCTCTTTTCATACATCTTTTTAGTAGCTCTTCCTACTTGTCTTGTCACCTTTTGTTGTTTGCTGTATCTCTCCAGGATGTGTGTTGCCAGGATCTGTGCTAATTTTTGCAATTTGTCTCTTTTTAAGTTGTATGTTGTCCTTTGTCTCTTTATTCACCCGTGGCTTTATTTTGGCAAGAAGAGCTCTTGTCCCCTAGGGCAATAAACTGTACACATTTATTTATTTTTGAGCACCTCCCACTGACCTTTTATCATTTTATCCATTAACAGATTTACCCAATTTACTCTGGATAGTTTCTGTTGCATCTCATTAAAGTCAACCTTACCTAAATCTAATACCTTAGCAGGTTTCTTCCTTTCAAAAACTACAGTGAACTTGACCATATTATGATCGCTAGCAGGTAAATGTTCGTGCACCATTAGGTTGTTATATATCTAGGAACATAGGAACACCAGCAACATAGGACTTAGGAGCAGGCGTAGGTTAGTCAGCCCTTCGAGTCTGCTCTGCTCTCTGACAAGATTGTGGCTGATCTGGTTGCGGTCTCAACTTCACTTTCCTGTCTGCCCTCCATAACCTTTGACTCCCATGCCTATCAAAAATCTGTCTAACTCAGCTTTGAATAAATTAACTTAGCCTCCGCTGCTTTGTGGGGAAGAGAATTTCACAGGCTATCATCCCTCTGAGAGAAAACATTTCCCCTCATCTCAGTCTTATAAAGTCTTATTTTTAAACTGTGTCCCTTCATTCTAGTCTTCCCCACGAGAGGAAACATCCTCCTGGCATCTACCCTGTCAAGCCCCCTCAGAATCTTTCATGTTCCAATGCGCCCACCTCTCATTCTTCTAAACTCTAATGGGTATAGACCCAACCTGTTAAATCTTACTTCATAAGATAAGCTCTAAATCCCAGGAATGAGTTGAGTGAACCTTCACTGAACTGCATCTTACGCAGTTACATCCTCTTTCGAATAAGGAGCCAAAACTGTATACAATAGTCCAGATGTGGCCTCACCAATGCCCTGTACAGCTGCTGTAAAACTTCCCTCCTTATATATTCCATCACTCTTGTAATTAAGGCCATTCCATTCCATTCGCCTTCCTAATCACTTGCTGTACTGACTTACTAATTTTCTGTGATTCATGTACCAGGAAACCCAGGTCCCTCTGTACTGCTGAGTTTTTTCTCTCTCTATCTGGTTCATTATTCAGTAGTAAATGTAAGGTGGCCTGACTCCTAGTTGGTTCCAGGACATATTGTTGCTGAAAACTATCCTTGAATGATTTCAAGAAATTTGCTCCCTTTATGACATGAGCTATTCTGCTTAAGTTAACTCTGTAAGAAAGTTAAAATCCCCATTAAAACCACTTTGCCTTTGCCAAATTCTCATTTAATCCCTGTTATTTCTAGCACTACACAGCTGCTGCCAAGGATCCTATACACAACTCCCATACAGCCTTCAATCCTTTCTGTTCACAAAATCACAGAATCTTTGCAGCACAGAAGGAGGCCATTCGGCCCATTGTGTTTTTCTGAAAGGGCGGTGGAGCGAGATTCAATAGTTACTTTAAAAAGAGAATTTCCCAGATAAATTCTTAACCGGGAAAATTTGCAGATTTATAGGAAAAGGGCAAAGAGATAGAACTGACAGGATAGCTCTTTTCAAATAACTGGCACCAGAATGATGGGTTGAATCTTCTCCCTTTATGCTGTTTCATTCCATGATCCTATCATTGCTAATCCACCTTTAGCTGTCTATATTCTAAACTCTGGAATTACCTCCCTCAACTTTTCTGCCTCTTCACCTCTCCCTCCTTTAAGACGCTCCTTAACAGCCGCTTCTTTGGCCAAGCCTTAGGTCACCTGTTCAAACGTGCCTCTCTTTGACTTGGGTCAATTTTTGTCCGATGATAGTCCCATGAAGCACCTTGCAACATTTCACTGTGTTAAAGATGTTGTATAAATGTAAGTTGTTGCACTAATATCAAAGAGCGTGAGGTCGGTCCAGAAGCATGTCTCACACTGGGGTATGAATTCATAGCAACTGAGAGTGAAGCTGCCTTCAAATGCACAACTTGGAGATTTAGCGTGGTCATTTATCAACATTTCCAATATTAGGGCAAAACAAATAAGTTTTGGGCCCGACCCCAAATAAGGAACTATTAGATAGTTGAGGGACAGGGTCCTTGTGTATCCACATACCTGCACACAGTCATCCTGTTCAGTGATCTACAGAAAATGGCAGTTGGCAACATGAATCCATACGTCAATCTGCAGATGTCGGTTTGAGGCTGCTTGCTGGAGTATAGCCGCTCCCTTCGTCAAGATCTCCATTCCCCCCCCCCCCCCTCAAAAATGCACAAATAATTTGAAATTGGAATAGCTACAGAAGCAGTACAAAATCACTGCCAAAGCCTTCTATCATTATAAACACAAAAAACCTCTTTGATGAAGTTATCAGTTACCATACCGAAACACAATTAAAATACGATCATACAGCCCATTCATTCATATATCATTCTTTATTGTTGGATATATACAATCCTACTGCTGAAAACAATGGGGACAGTGTTTGGTTTGTTTAGTGTAAGGGATCCTCTTACATCATCAGTACTCGGCCAGTCACCAATTTAACTATTCTGTTATTTAATGTATCATAGAAGCAAAATATTTAATGTATCATGTTGGCTTAACTTGGACACTGGCTCAATGGACTTGCCAACTTGGACTTGTGAAGGCAGATTTGATCATATTTTATAAAGAAGATAACCACAATAAAAAGATAACTACGAACTTGTGTCACTGAATTGTTTAAAGCTACAGAGTCCATGACTTGAAAAATAATTCACTGTTGCCATTTATAACCCCACTTTATTATAAATGTGTTTGCCTCACTACAATAATACTCGCCCAGTAAATCCTTCTCTGTTATTGTGTGACAGCCTCTTGCAACCCCAGCAAAACGAGCTTACTGAGCGTTTGAAGGCGCCGGCAATCAGGGGGAGAAAAGCGGGAGATTGCAGATGGATGCGTTGGTGTCAATGACACGATTATTGGGATGTCATTCTTAATAAACCTGTGCATTGCTGACAGCGACACTGTCTGCTCGAGTGAGGATTGCGTCATTTACCGAACAAACTGCTGCAGATCCCACCAATGAAGCTCAATTTGGACAGAGTTTACCTCGGCAATGAACACTGAGCCCCTCTGCGTCTCTCTCTCTCATGGTTAGCTCCATTTCAGCAAGGCTAGCACAGGCTCGATACCATGGCCAGGAGTTTATATATATCATTATATATGTTTACATATAGACAAACACTCTGATGTGCGAGCTACCCTGTGGGCGTTTGACAAAAGCAAAGGTCATTTTCTCTTCAGTCTAATACCCAGAACATCTGTCACTCACAAACTGAAACAAAAACACTAACTCACGGAGCAGTTTCAATACCTAACAGTCTGTGATTCTTTAATTCTGAAATGACAGGAATTTTAATTTTCAAGCCGATCGGAGTATTCTGTACGGTCCCTCGCCTCCTGCTTTCAAGTCGCATTGCAGAGAATGCACTTGGGACAGCCGCAAGGGCGAGGAGCTCACACGGGAATCGGCAAATAAATCGTCTTTAATACGGAGAGGGCAGAATTTATAGAGCAGCACTAAACAGGACAGTTACTGACTGTTTAATGAATTATAAAACTGCATTACTGTCTCAGTCAATGGGTAAAGGAATTGCCCATGCTCGCTCTGCTGCTCCGAACCATGTGAAACAGTTAAAGATTATTTAGCTGCAGCGAAAATATACGTCTAGAGAAATATTTACACTCAGAAGACCATTTAGGGCAATTGTAACTATTGTGAAGAGTTAACATTTGCAGCCAGCAGCCAATGAGATAAGATCTCGAGGTGCCCGTTTAGATTTTCAAAGTGCAACAGTGTTGAATTTGCAAAGGGCATGTATTGCTCAGGATGTGTATTTCACATGGACCGAGAGAGTGAGATCAGTGAGGAATAACCCATAGAAGGCCCTGGTCCAGCTAAACCGTTGCCTGAAATGAAACTCGCACAATCTGTATTCACAATTTAGAAAAGATGAGAAATAATCCAGGGTGTGCGGTGTTCTCTCCCTCCCTAATGCTCTGAGCGTGATCTAGGTACTCGAATCTAGAAGGTCACTTCGAGTTGGAGAGTGGACATATGGACATGATGTGCTTCACTCTCAGTGTGTGCAGCATCCCCCAAGCCTTTCACTTTGAACCTTTGGTGTATGAACAGGAATGAACACCGACACTGGAGTGCCATTCTCCTCCCAGCTTTCTGTCTGTTTGCATAGCCAGCAGGGCGCCAGTGACAGTATAACTCTGGATTCATGTCCATAAACCCCCCAGCGCTCCCCGCTGTTTCCAGTGGGATTGGCCTTGACAATTGTGTGGGATTTACAACTGTGGGGTGAAGGGGGGAGCGGGGGGAGGGCGGGGTTTAGAAACTGGCCAGAAATTCGGTTGAATTTCTTGGTAACTCCACCCTTCGGTGTTTTGAGAAGCCCGAGTCTCAGGCCCCCATTCTCAAACTGCTAGTTGGTCAGAGAGCATCTAGCTCGGTGCCTGGAGGTTGACAAGGGAGGAGGTTCGCTCCCTCACTGCTGGAGCTGAAAGTGAGTCCCAGGGGGGGTTTTACAGACAGTGAGTGGCTTCCCCCGCCCCTCCCAGGGCCAGTGAGAAACCCGCAACAACCTCCACATGAACTAACGCAGCAGAGTTGAAACACTGGCCAGTGTGTGTGTGTGGGGGCCACTGAACACTGACACTGTCACCAGGAGACAGGGAGGGAAATGCTCATTGTGCCACAGGACACACAGCTCACTCCTGCCGTATCCCGGGAATCTGATAGGGCGGAATTTGGGATGAGAACCACACCTTTGCTGGCGGTGATGGGATATCGAGCACATACCCAGCCAATGAGAGGCAGAACCAGCCCTCAGATAGGGACATGGGAGATATGGAAACTCACACTGTCTGATACGGAAATCTAACTTCAGACCGGGAGGGGGCGGCGGGGGGGGGACACTGCAGCTGAAATAAGGGTTGTGAGATATGGAACATTACATAGTCTTTCTGAGAAGGGGAATTTTTTTTAACCAGTTCTCTTCCTTCTCTTAACGGTACCTACTCCGGTCCGGAATGGTTCCATGAATGTAGCTCATTCACTTGTCCACTTTTTGTGTGGGTCAGTGGAGAGGGATCTTTTCACACACCTTTCCCAGCCCCCTGAACAGCAACCTGATGATAGTAACCGCTGGATATCATCGCGGAGCTGAACTAATTCAACACAGTGGGGATTGAAACGGAGACCTTTAAATCTGCAATCTTTATTCACATTACACCATCGGTGTCTCGCAGTTTTGTTTTATACCAAGGCTGCAGTCACAGTGTAAAAGGGACCCGGTCCTACAGTCAAAGGTAAATTACCGAGATGTGCTGAAATTGGTGTGTGTGGGTGGGTGTGTGGGTGGGTGGGTATGGGTGTGGGTGTATGGATGTGGGTGTGTGAGTGGGTGTGAGTGGGTGGGTATGGGGTGTGGGTGTGTGGGTGGGTGTGTGGGTGTGGGTGGGTGGGTATGGGGTGTGGGTGTGTGGGTGGGTGTGTGGGTGTGGGTGTGTGGGTCTGTGTGTGGGTGGATGTGGGTGTGAGTGGGTGTGTGTGTGCGGATGTGTGAGTGGGTGTGGGGTCTGTGTGTGTGTGGGTGGGTGTGGGTGTGTGGCCTGTGTGTGGGTGGGTGTGGATGTGTGTGGGGGTGTGTGTGTGGGTGTGTGTGAGTGTGTGTGTGTGGGTGTGTGGCGTCGGGGGGTGGTGGGGGGGGTGTTGGTTGGGATTAATTCCACTTCCATTTTAAAGTTAGTTCAGTTCAGGCCTTCACACGTCATGGATGTAAGCTGCAATGCGAACTGTGCTGAATTAAAATTTCACTATCAGGTTTCCATGGAACGTTCGTTATGTCGAATACTTAAATTACCAGGGGCTGGACACTAGTTGGGGGAAAGCTCTGACCCCTGGAGTAAGGGTTAATAGCATTGTGAGCAGCTCAGAGATAAATGAAAAAGAAATATAATTCTGGAAGAGGGTTAGTATTTTTGTTACATATTTAAACATATTAATATAGATGATCTTGCTATCAGTATGCTCAACATTTGCACTCTATCATAGCTGTCCGGATGATGAAGACTCTGGGCTGAATCCAGTGACCAAGCACCATCCTGACTAATGGGAAGGGACAGAAAACATTCACTTCCTCAGTTATCTCCACATCCTGCATTGTGTTCCCAGCGTTTTCTGTTGTTTGTTTTCAGATTTCCCACAGCTGCAGCATTTAATGGGATGACAACTGGGCCTATCTCCAACTGAGCAACACAATCCACTAGAAAACTGAACATTGTTGTCATTATGGCACCAAAATGGAGGCTGGGCCTGGGTATGGGTTACAGGGAAATTGCTGGATATTGTCACTTGCAAATAAAGCAGTTGAAGATCTCAGTATTCAGCTGCCTGTGTTATACGGGTTCAATATGAGTGGGACATTTTCTGTTATTCTCATTCTTATACATCATATTTTTGAAAATATCAGATCCTCTCTTAGTACCCACAATGTTTTGTTGACTCTTCCGAGGCCCCCAATATACATATTACAGCCAATGAAACATGGGAGGTTCTGAGACTGAGACCCCCACCTCCTCCCACCTCCCATGGACAGATCAGAAAGAGGGGGACTGAGAGCCCCCCTATCACTAAATGGTTCTTCCGCCAGCCCCTGGCTGGGATCAATCAGGGTGGGGGTCATGTTAAAAATTTAACACTCTTTGTGTAACCTGGCCGATTTTGTCTGAATGTTCCAGATAGAGAGGGTGCGCGATGTGTCCCTGTGCTTTACCTCAGCATTATCCTGGGACAAACTAGAGAGGGTGCAGAGGAGATTCACCAGGATGTGACCTGGGCTGGAGCGTTTCAGCTATGAAGAGAGAATACATAGGCTGGGCTTGTTTTCCTTAGAGCAGAGAAGGCTGAGGGGGGGACCTGATTGAGGTGTACAAAATTATGAGGGGCATAGAGAGGGTAAATAGGAAGAAACTGTTCCCCCTGGTGGAGGGGTCAATAACCAGGGGGCAATAGATTTAGGGTAAGGGGCAGGAAGTTTAGAGGGGATTTGAGGAAAAATGTTTTCACCCAGAGGGTGGTGGGAATCTGGAACACACTGCCTGAGGGGGTGGTAGAAGCAGAAACCCTCATAACAGTTAAGAAGTATTTAGATGGGCACTTGAAACGCCATAGCATACAGGGCTATGGGCCAAGCGCTGGAAAATGGGATTAGAAAAGATAGGACACGATGGGCCGAAGGGCCTGTTTCTGTGCTGTATAACTCTGTAACTCTAAACTTTGGAGAGGAAGAAAGTGCCATAAAACAGGCCGACATTCAGTCATCCGAACGCCACTTTCATTGAAATTCCCGCCGCATTCTCTTTCTCTGCATCAGATTCTGTGGCCCGGGCAATCCCGACCTTCTCTCCATCAACTCGGACTGTACATTGCCCTGTATGCTCAGTGCCGTAGAAACCGTGCGAAGCCCAGGCTAATATTCCACTGATACGACGCACTTTCCGCATGTGATGCAGAAGTGGCGCTAATTTGGCACGTGTCTGGTAACATTCAGGATGCACATGAGCCGAAAGTATCACTGCAACCAGTAATAAAACATCCAAACCCGCCCTCCAATACACTGTGCCTTAAACACACGGCCGCCTGGACTAAATGAATCATGGCTGTAAGAGCCAAGGGAATGATTGTCTCTTTGGATACGACTACATGGTCACTTTAGTGGTGAGTTTTGTTTTGCTTCACAGTGTAACTTTGGAGTGAAATGCATGGTCTGACCTTGAGGCTGTATCACTGGCGAAGCTGTGTGTAGCTCAACATGTCAGCGAGCTCCAGCCGCCCCACTCTGGGGCTGGGTTGTTTCTAGACTATTAACTGGGCTTTGTTGCTCGCTCAGGGTTTTAATGCTTCTGCTGCATTTAAAAAAAATACTTATGTACAGTCATAATATCAGTATGCTGTGTACATAACGTTCATGCATGAACGTCATCACGTCAACATCAATAATGTATCGTTTCTCTGAAAGGCGACCTTTGAGATTCTGAAACTCACAACCTTCACTGGAAGATAAGGTTTCCTCTCCCAGCACCTGCCAAAATGGCTGGTCTCCTAGAGCGCTGCTAATATCAGTCATTGAGGGTGGGAATGCATCGGCACTTTTAGGCCACTGGAGGCTTAAACTGTTCAGATTCGAGATTTGGAAGAGTTTATCCAGCGACTTTCACCTCCCTGAGGAGAGAGGTGCTCCCAGTGAGCAGGGCTGTGCTTTTAAGGTCTCTCCACCGGTTTCCCAGCGACCTCTCACTGCAATGGCACCGGCCACTCCAGCGCTGGGTCAATAATAAACTCAACACCAAGTGTAAAATGTTTAGAGAGCGTGGGAGGTTCTCCTCTGGGACTGTCCCGGGACTAGGCAATGCAAATAAAATACTGGCAGGCTGGAATGACTCAGTCTGTGGTCATGGGTCCCAGAGTTTTAACTACAACACAAAACATGAACTAATAATAAACTAACTAATGAAGAAGAGTCATGTTGGCTTCGAAACGTTAACCCTGTTTCTCTCTCCACAGACCCTGCCAGACCTGCTGAGTTTTTCCAGCATTTTCTTTTACATCATGGATGAGGGGATCTCGCTGGCGGACCCCGGAGTAGTAAAGAAAGCTCCACTCTTTAGTAGACATCACCCACACCACAATACACCCCGCCGTTCAAAAATTAATCGGATTTGCTGACTTTCTCACAGTTGAATTTGGTTTAGAATTTGCCCCTGGTGAAGGAGAAATTGAGGAAGAGAAGCCACTTTTGGAAAAGCGATTCCTGCCGTCCGCTCCTCGGCCCCTCTCCCACTCATTGCTTTGAGTTTACATCCCCCCCCCCGTATTCCAATTAAAGATCACCACCGGCAACCAAATGATCGATCAAAGAAATTGCTGCTAAAATGTAAATTCAGCTGCTGGAGTGACAGGGGCCGCAGCGCCGTGTTGTGTGGGACACGGATTTGACATCCTGAGATGCTGTTTGGTGCAGGTGCGGGGTTAATATGCTGCTGCTTATCGTATACAACTCAGTCACTGGGAGGACCCAGGGCGTTCCTTCCCTAGCAAGAGCAAGATGCGTACCCTGGCACCTTCCACCCTGTGTCTATTCCAAATGCTCTCTCCACTTCCAAGTGTCAGTGAGACGTGGCGGTATTTGGAGTGTGCATTAGGGCGGACTCTGTACAATTCGAATACCGCCTGTATTATTAACATTAGAGGAACTATTTGCAGCTATTTTATTCCATTCAGTTTCGACATTAAACGTTAAGGGTTTTGTACTTTGAAACCGAAATGCTGTTCGTCTCAATTTCACAAAGGGATGTCACGTCTGAATTAGTTTATACCCCGGGAATTTAAAATGGGGGTGGGGGAGGAGGGAGACAGAAACCAACCAATGCAATGGTAGCATTTGGAAAATAGACATTAGAAAGGAAAACGAAAAGCGGGAAGGTAATAAGAGGAGAGTGTGTCAGAGCACCGTGCTTTGAATCAGATATCAACGTGCCGCAGTTGGGTGCAATCATTCAATTCAGTGCCTGTGGGCGATGCTCTGTTTAACTGTGGCTGTCGCAGTTTCACTGTTGCTGGTCTCTCTCTCTCCCTCTCTCTCTCAGAACGGGGGTACACAGAGCACAGCCCACAGAAAGCAGCACGGTCCCATTTCCATAACCGCTGGGCACCTTGTCCCCTCGCCACCATTTCACTTAAACAATGAAACAGCTCCTATGTCACCCGAGCCCTATTCGCATTGAGTGGGAAGTTCCAGTGAGTTCTGTTACTGCGGCTGGCCGCTATTCACACACACACAGAGCAGGGATGTTTCACTCCCTGATCTCAGCCTGAGGGCTGGAACTTGTGCGAACTTGAACTAAGGCAAAGGGAAGCCCGAATTTCCCGCACTTCGGCCCTGAACAAGAAACAACGACCATTTCACGGTCGATCCGCGCTTCATAAAGATCAGCCCCGCCGCCCAGCTGAATGTCACCGATAGTCTGAGTGAACTTCCAATTTTAATATCGAGGAAAGTTAGGAGGGGGAAAAAATAAGACTCATCCCAGTGAATTGAAGTATGTTTGCATTGGTGTTGGGTGGTGTGGAGATGACCTCCCTCATTATTTATTCGGGACTGAGATGAGGGCGATGAACCTGTGGAATTCTCTACCACAGAGGCTGTGGAAGCCGAGTCACAATATATTTAAGGAAATAGATAGATTTCTGGACTCTAAAGGCATCAAGGGGTGTGGGGAGAGTGCGAGTGAGATAGAGGATCAGCCATGATCATATTGAATGGTGGAGCAGGCTACAAGGGGTGAATGACCTACTCCTGCTCCTATTTTCTAAAGTCGTCACCTGTGCATATATCTGTGTATATATGTGTTCTGCGCCGTAACGTTTCCATGGTCCTGTATATATCTATGTATACATCTGTCTATATCTCTAACTCCTGTGTATATATCTAATTGCCTATATATCTAAGATTAAAAGAACCACGAAGATTAATCCGACCAAGGTAAACATTAAAAAGCAAATATTCGCTCCCTAGAATAAAAGACTAATTCTCAGTAAGCTAGAGACAACTTACTTTCTGTTGGAGAGCCTCATCTCAGAGCTAAAACGTGCTTTCAAATATCTCACATGAAAACGGTCGTAAACTGTATTATCTTTAACTAAGTGTCTAAGTTAAAGTCAGGAGCTAGCCAGGTTTCTGTTCGAGTGCCTTTAAGACAGACAGTACAGTAACGGAAGTTCAAAATATTTGCTATATTGTGTTTTATATTTTAATTGAAATACATCATTGATAGACATCTAGCATGTGTGATTGTACATAAAAGACGATTGAATTGAACGCAGTTTAAATCTCAAATTATTCAACGTTAGCTTCAATTGACAAGTTAACATAAAAGGGGAGAGACCCAAAAACACGCCGGATCATTGACATTCTTCGAACTCAAGTTTCAAATGTACTATTACATTTTTGATTAAATCAAATGTGCCAATAACAACCCCAAAATGAAATAAATGCCTGATCTGAACAATCTTAATGCATGCGTATTTAACAGGTTTCTACGTCCAGTTAAGAAAGGGTTGAGATTTGAACTGTTGAAACTCTCCGTATCTTTTACACCGCCGCAATTGTGATCGTGAAGAGGAGCAGCAGTGATTTAAAATAAAAATGAACCAGAACTATCAGCTTGGATTTATCCGGAATGAGTTTTTCTATATCTTCTAATAAGCCATAAGGTCTTGCGTGGCTTCTTTAGTGGCCGTTGAGAAACCTGTAAAAATCTACTTACTGACATTTAGAAGCACAGATATCTCAACCACATTCCAGTAGAACTATTTTGTATTGTAGTTTAATCGCTTTTCTCGTTTTGACAATCTGCCTAACGAACTGTCAGCTGCGTAAGTCTCTTGATGTGCTCATGGCATAAGATTGTATTATAGGTTTCAGAATTCAAGTAGCAATGATATCGTCACATGTGCAACAAATCAACCCAAAACTTTACCAGCAGATCGTGTAAGCGTGAAATAAATTAGACTTTATTAGCAGTTATGGAAGCCGGGCAATGTGTGTGCTCTGATATGTTAATTATGTGCAGTGCTGAAATGAGGTGTCACC